>NW_027464750.1:0-373000 GCF_043290135.1 Rhipicephalus microplus | reverse complement strand
TCCCCCAATTCCAATCAGAAAAGGCTGCCAAAATGCTTCCTCGAAGTATGCCAGATTTAAGCTCTTTTTGGACTGACCATTCCATGTGCAAACTAGAGTCTCATTTCACCATTGTAAAAAGGATGACCGTATACGGAGAATGCCTTATTTCTCCATCACCTTGAATTTCACTTTCTAAATAAATCAGATAGTTCACAAAGCTAACTATTTCGGAGGACTCTTAATAATAGGCAGTGTACTCATATTTAACTGCATAAGAGTTCTCATATAACAAAAGCTTGTTAATTCGACCCCCGCTATTTCGAAAAATTGGATAATTCAGGCCTATTCTCTCACCCAGCCAGCTTATTTAAGGTACCGAAACCTGCATTGATTACGTGAAATTTGGCCACAACTCGGTTACTATATTCCTCTTAGGGCACCAAGCATGATGCACTCGAAATGTACGACGCAAAGGTAGGAAAACGTCATTCGGGCACAGCCGAAATCAGTGCACACTTTCGGAGAGGCGCAGTCACCACCCACAATAGCGTTGTCGGTAAGTAACAAGGTATTGGATCAGAGGACACTTTGGATTGACTCACGGAGATCGGGAGCCATATGCACATAGTGAACGATGTCCCAAATGACGAAAATTGAGGCTTTTGCGGTGTTCTTATGCAAGAAAAATAAAAGGTAGCCTTGTACTAGGGAGCAAAGCCTCAAAAAAGTGCGAACTACAACCTTCCTTGCATCTTTTCTTCTCTAATTCTTTCTTTTTCTCCTTTTTTTGCCGTTTTTCTGTACCTATTTTTATTTATTTCTTCTCCTCTTTATGTATTTCTCTTTCTTGCTCTCATTTTTCTTCCTACTTATAGCCTACCTCTTCTTTTCTGTTTCGCGCTTGCTTCCTTGTTTTCGCTGTTTTGATAATTCTTTGTGCCTGCGTTACTTTGAAAAGAAGACGGTCGAAGGAGATGAGCGAGGCAAGGGTGAGTAAGGCGTGCGAGACAAACATAAAGTACAACTCCATTTGGGAATACGAAAAATTCCAGGAACCATATTTTACCTTTTCATTTAAGGCCATGCGACGGCACTTCAAATAAGCTAAACTTCTGATTTCTTAAATTATACATCACATTTCAAGTTAGATTTTGTAGCCACACGTACCAACTTAAAGTGATCTTAACAAACAAATAAAAGAAACACAGCTTCAAGAAGTTCCACTAAAAAATTCAAACTAAATATGCACAGCGGATATTCGAACCCGGGCCTTTAGTGGCCTGTCTACCTCTCCACTATTTCAATTGAGCCGTGCGTAACTCTTAAAACTATTACACAATGCAGACTACCAGTCATGGCGCCTCAAGCGGCTTGGCCGTGTTTGGACTTGACTTTCTGTACAATAGTGCTGCGGCCGTTCCAAGCATTATTCTCCTGTTCAAGTACCCTCTAGCTTTGCTAAAAAATAGCCGTGTTCCAAGCTTTGCACTGAGGAGAATACGGCTGTTCATTCTTATCTGCTTACACGGCATTGCAATCTAGGATGAAGGATATTGTAGTGCAAGAAACTGAACAAGCGTATCCCGTTTACAGAGCAGGTGATTCTCTCGTCGCGAGATCCACGGTCTCACTACTTGCCACACATTTGGACTTCTCGGAAGCGCGCCATCCAAATCATCTTTGGTTGCTCGTGTCTTTTTGCATTCATCTAACCCGGCATATCTATTTTAGTATGTTTCGGTTATCTTTTCAATAAATTCTGAGTTGATAGTTTGCGCCAATTTCACGTTAGTTCCTCATTTGTTGTTGTTTTGCACACCACCTCACTTAGATGATATTTCCCTGATTGCAAATAATGTTTGCGTTCCGTAAAATCACCTGCATGATATGCGACATCGCAAATCTGTGAAAACTCATTGCGTTAAAATTATGTGTGCACAATAACCAGTGCATTGCTGAGGTGATATTTCTCGGCATTGACGGACAGTATCTCCTTTGGAGCATAATTTAAAAAAGATGACCGTTGGTCAGTTTGACGGCAGCTTCTATAACAGTAGGCAACATGAATTCATGTGCGTTTAATTAATATTTTCAGTAATATAACGATGCTGAGCCATTTATACGCTTCTACTGTTCTCTGGGAAATATTTGCAGATGGGGAGAAATAAACTTTATTAGAAAAGTTGGGAGCATTTGCAGGCGGGCACTCTTCTTAGTCCAAAAAAGTGTGTACTCTAGCCACCTCCCTGCTAAGGTCGATTGATCAAGTTGCGGGGCAAGCCTCTAAGCTGGGCTTCCCTCTGTGCTCGAGTCAAATGCCTTACGTATCGTACTGTTGCAAACGACTGCGAGTGCAACAGTTATACATATTGTCACGAGGTCGTGACGTGCCGAAGACAGGAAACTTCGTGTTGTGATTTACCTGTTTATTTGGGCGAACCTGTGCCCGGTAAAGGGAAAGTCTAATTACAGCACCAGTCTTGCACAGATAGCAGTCTCGGACTGATAGCGGCGAACGCAGCGTCGGCCTTCGATCAACAACTGACAGGCGGCAAAGCGCGTCGGCATTTATACTCTTGCCGTTGAATGTTCTAGCGTTATCGCTGGCGGTGGCGTAGGTTCCAGAACAATCTGTACCGTTCGCACAGTGGGCCTGATCTTATCGAAATGATCTACTACAGTCCGGAACCTTCTAGAAAACTGCAGGCGCGGTTTGCGCTGAGAATCGTGTGGTGTTGTGGGATGATAACAAAAACTTGGGAAATGGAACGTGGCATTGCCCCCCTCTCAAAAAAAAGGCATCGTCCCGATGCTTTAACTAAAGATGAAAGTACAATAATAATGCAAGAAAGTACAATGAATAAATTACGATACAACAATAATACAAAAAAACTGGTTCAGTTTGTTAACGCGCATGAAACGGCTTGAGGCGCGCGACATGGACGACTTCAGGTCGCGATCGGCGTCGTTGAGAGTTCGTGACGCCGTCGGGGACAACCTCGTAATCAAGTGGGCCGAGCCGTCGAACCACCCTGTACGGTCCGAAGTACCGTCGCAGAAGCTTTTCACTTAGTCCACGTCGGCGTATCGGCGTCCACACCCAAACACGTTCACCGGGCTGGTATTCCACGAAGCGTCGTCGAAGGTTGTAACGGTGGTTGTCGGTCGTCTGTTGATTCTTGATACGGAGACGCGCAAGTTGTCGGGCTTCTTCGGCGCGTTGAAGGTACTCGCTCACATCGAGGTTTTCTTCGTCGGTGACGTTGGGTAACATGGCATCGAGCGTCGTTGCCGGGCTCCTTCCGTAGACCAATTTGTATGGAGATATCTGCGTCGTCTCCTGCACCGCCGTGTTGTATGCGAAGGTCACATACGGAAGAATGGCGTCCCACGTTTTGTGTTTGACATCGACGTACATTGACAGCATGTCGGCGATCGTCTTGTTAAGGCGCTCGGTGAGGCCGTTGGTCTGTGGGTGGTACGCTGTCGTCCGGCGGTGGTTTGTTTGGCTGTATGCCAAGATCGCTTGAGTTAAGTCGGCAGTGAATGCCGTTCCTCTGTCGGTGATAAGGACCTCCGGGGCGCCGTGACGTAGGACGATATTTTCGACGAAGAACTTAGCTACCTCGGACGCACTGCCTTTTGGCAAGGCTTTTGTCTCGGCGTAGCGGGTGAGGTAGTCGGTAGCTACCACGATCCACTTGTTTCCGAAAACCGACGTCGGGAACGGCCCCAGTAGGTCCATACCAATCTGCTGGAAATGTCGGCAAGGTGGATCAATTGGCTGCAGAAGTCCCGCTGGCCTTGTCGGCGGTGTCTTGCGTCGCTGACAGTCCCGGCATATTCTCACATAACAAGTGACGTCGGTGGTAAGACGTGGCCAGTAGTACCTTTCTTGTATCCTCGCGAGCGTGCGAGAAACACCGAGGTGCCCTGCCGTCGGATCGTCATGCAGGGCCTGCAGGAGTTCTGGTCGCAGAGCTGAAGGCACCACAAGGAGGTACTTAGCTCGAAGAAAAGTTTTTCTTTTGTAGAAGACCGTTTCGTAGAGAGAACGACGCAAGTGCGCGCTTGAATACCTTCGGGACTTCGGCGGTCCTGCCTTCGAGGTATTCTATTAGGGTCTTAAGTTCCGGGTCGGCCCTCTGTCGTTCAGCGAAGTCGTCGGTAGTTATCGTTCCTAAGAAGTAGTCGTCATCCGGGTCGTCGGGTAGCGGTTGGTCGACAGGCGCACGAGAGAGACAGTCGGCGTCGGAGTGTTTTTTGCCGGACTTGTAAATGACAGTAATGTCATATTCTTGAAGTCTCAGGCTCCATCGTGCGAGGCGACCTGAAGGGTCCTTCAAGGTGGCTAGCCAACACAATGCATGGTGGTCGCTCACAACTTTGAAGGGTCTGCCGTAGAGGTAGGGACGAAATTTCGACGTAGCCCAGATGATGGCGAGGCACTCCTTTTCTGTTGTGGAATAATTTGCTTCTGCTTTGGATAGCGATCGGCTGGCGTAACTAATAACCCTTTCAAGTCCGTCAGTCCTCTGCACAAGAACGGCGCCAAGAGCTACGCTGCTTGCGTCAGTATGTATTTCTGTCTCGGCTAATTCGTCGAAATGGGCAAGTAACGGAGGCGTCTGGAGGCGATGTTTAAGCTCCTGGAAAGCGTGTTCCTGCGGCGTTTCCCACTTAAACTCCACGTCGGC
Source organism: Rhipicephalus microplus (assembly GCF_043290135.1). NCBI lineage: Eukaryota > Metazoa > Arthropoda > Arachnida > Ixodida > Ixodidae > Rhipicephalus > Rhipicephalus microplus. The sequence goes on along the minus strand of NW_027464750.1, from coordinate 368,321 downwards.
CTTGGTAAGGTTAGTGAGAGGATGGGCGATGCGGGCGAAGTTTTTCACGAACCGCCTATAATAGGCGCACAGGCCCAGAAATCGGCGCACGGCTTTCTTGTCAGTGGGCGGCGGGAAGTAGGCGATGGCGGCTGTTTTCCGTGGATAGGGACGAACTCCAGACTTGCTGATAACGTGCCCCAGAAACAAGAGCTCCTCATACGCAAATCTCCACTTTTCTGGCTTCAGTGCAAGTCCCGAAGTCTTGATGGCTTGAAGTACAAATTCAAGGCGCCGAAGATGCTCGTCGAAACTCGAGGAAAATACAACGACGTCGTCCAAGTAAAGAAGGCAAGTCTGCCACTTCAATCCTGCCAGTACTGTATCCATAACGCGTTGAAAAGTTGCAGGCGCTGAGCAAAGGCCGAAGGGCATCACCTTAAACTCGAAGAGGCCGTCTGGTGTTATAAACGCCGTCTTCTCTCGGTCTCTTTCGTCGACTTCGATTTGCCAATAGCCAGTCTTGAGGTCCATTGACGAAAAGTACTTGGCGTTATGGAGCCGATCAAGTGCGTCGTCTTATCGTGGGAGAGGATACACGTCCTTTCTTGTGATTTTGTTCAGGCGGCGATAATCGACACAGAAACGTAGGGTCCCATCCTTTTTCTTCACTAACACCACGGGGGATACCCATGGACTCTTGGACGGCTGGATAATGTCATCCCGCAGCATTTCATCAACTTGTCTCTTCATGGCCTCACGTTCTCGCGTCGAAACCCTGTACGGACTCTGGCGGAGTGGTCTGGCATTTTCTTCGGTTATGATGCGATGTTTCGTGATTGGGGTCTGCCGAATTTTCGATGACGACGAAAAGCAATCTTCGTATTGCAGGAGCAGGGCCTTGAGCTGTTCTTGCTTATCGTTCGGAAGTCTGGGATTGACGTCGAAAGCTATGGGAGGGGCTTGGTTCCTCAGAGCAGGTTCCGCAGAATCGGCGAGGGCGAAAGCACTTGTGGCTTCGACAATGTCTTCGATGTATGCGACCGTTGTTCCTTTGTTCACATGTTTGTACTCATTCCTGAAATTCGTGAGCATAACCGTTGCTTTGCCTCCCCGCAGCTCTGCAATCCCTCTTGCGACGCAAATATTTCGGGTGACCAACAGATGCCGACTGCCTTCAACGACGCCTTCCAAGTCAGGTGATTTAGGAGCGCCGACTGAAATAATGACTCTTGAGTGAGGCGGAATGGTGACTTGTTCTTCCAGCACATTCAAGGCATGGTGTTCTGACGGCGTGCGCGGCGGTAGTGCTTCTTCTGTGGATAACGTTATCGACTTTGTTTTTAGGTTGATGACAGCACCATGGAGGCATAAGAAGTCCATGCCAAGGATGACATCTCTTGAGCAACGCTGTAGGACTACGAAGTCTGTAGGATAAATACGGCCGTTAATGGTGACTCTCGCTGTGCAGATTCCTGCAGGCGTTACGAGATGGCCTCCGGCTGTGCGGATTTCAGGGCCTTTCCAAGCTGCCCTAACTTTCTTTAACTTCGCGGCGAACGACCCACTGATGACAGAATAGTCGGCTCCAGTATCGACGAGAGCGGTCACACTGTGGCCGTCGATAAGAACGTCGAGGTCGCTAGTTCGCCGTCTCGCATCACAGTTAGGGCGTGGCGTCGGGTCACGGCTGCGTCGGCTTGTTCCGCTGCTTCCATGTTGCGTCGTCAGGCCATCTTCGGTAAGTGAGCTTTCGCCGTCAGGGCTTTGCCTGTTTGGCGTTGTGTTCGGAAAGCTCCGTCGCGGCGTCGTCGTCGGAGGAGGATCTTCGGTAGTTCGTCGCACAGCAACCGCACCTCCACCGGTTGCTGCCCTTAGTTTCCCGGATACGGGCTAGGAGACCGGCCCCGCGTTGGGCCAGAGTACTGCTGGTGGTGCGGTGACGTGCGGCGGCTGGGCGACGGCGAACGCGAAGGGCTTCGTGGTGTCCACCGAGTTCCTGTCAGGTAGTCGGCGATGTCACGTGGTCGTTCTCCTGGCTGTGGACGCGGTGCATTGACGGCGAAGCCACGCAGTCCCATCTGTCGGTACTGGCAACGGCGGTATGTGTGTCCGGCCTCGCCGCAGTGGTAGCAGAGTGGGCGATGGTCAGGGGTGCGCCAGACGTCAGTCTTCCTCGGTGCACTGCGCTGGGCTGCTGGCGTACGGTATGACGTCGGTGGGGATAGTGGCGGCGGTGGCGTCTGTCGACGGAAGTGCGATGGGGCGGCGTTTTGGCGTGGACGGGGAGGAGCGTTGTGGCGCAGTGCAGCGGCGTAGCTCATAGCTTCCGGCTCGGGCAGCGGTGCGTGGGGAATTTGAAGCGATTGCCGGACTTCTTCTCGCACAATGTCTGCGATCGAATCCACTTGAGGCTGCGCCGAAGGCAACAGTTCGCGCAGCTCTTCCAGCACGATCGCTCGGATCGTTTCAGGCAGGTCGTCGGAGTCACTGGCTCGAGCAGAAGCGCATTCTGGAGACAGGCGACGAATATACTGTCTGGTTCGCATGTCCAGGGTTTTTTCGATGGTGGTCGCTTCGGGTACAAATTCTTGGACGGTGTTCGGTGGATTCCTCATTAGCTCTGCGAAGAGCTCCTGTTTGACCCCTCGCATGAGGAAACGAACTTTCTTTTCCTCAGGCATGTCTGGGTCAGCGTGACGGAATAGGCGGGTCATCTCCTCTGTGAAAATTCCAACCTTTTCATTTGGTAGCTGAACCCGGGTCTCGAGTAGAGCAGCGGCCCTCTCTTTGCGAGCGACGCTCGCGAACGTTTGCAGAAATGCGCCGCAGAAGACATCCCACGTTCGGAGCGTGGACTCCCGGTTCTCTAGCCAGGTCTTTGCGGTGTCTTCCAGGTAGAAGTACACACGACGGAGCTTTTCTTCGTTGTCTCAGTGGTTGAGGGCGGCCACGTGGTCGTATGTTTCTAGCCAGGTTTCCGGGTCTTCAAACGATGAGCCATGGAACGTTGGTGGTTCCCTAGGTTGATGAATGACGATCGCGGGCTGGGACGCTCCGGTTGTCATTGTCGCTGCAGTCGAGGTCATGGTCTTGGTCTTCCGCACCTTGTCTTGTAGAAGGCCGTACTCCGGTGGGAGACCTTGCTGCCGGCGGCTTGTTCGCTGCTCTTGGTTGGCGTCGGTGTCTTCTCCGCGACGGGGGCTAGGTTCACTGCTTGACGGGGGCGTCCGGTACATGAACGAAGCAGCACCTCCACCAGATGTCACGAGGTCGTGACGTGGCCGAAGACAGGAAACTTCGTGTTGTGATTTAACTGTTTATTTGGGCGAACCTGTGCCCGGTAAAGGGAAAGTCTAATTACAGCACCAGTCTTGCACAGATAGCAGTCTCGGACTGATAGCGGCGAACGCAGCGTCGGCCTTCGATCATCAACTGACAGGCGGCGAAGCGCGTCGGCATTTATACTCTTGCCGTCGAATGTTCTAGCGTTATCGCTGGCGGTGGCGTAGGTTCCAGAACAATCTGTACCGTTCGCACAGTGGGCGTGATCTTATCGAAATGATCTACTACAGTCCGGAACCTTCTAGAAAACTGCAGGCGCGGTTTGCGCTGAGAATCGTGTGGTGTTTTGGGATGATAACAAAAACTTGGGAAATGGAACGTGGCAATATGTTATATAGGTGAGGCTGGTAAACTGGAGACAACAATACGAACTGTTTTTAGTTCTTCCGACTCGGCCCCCTTCAAACACACTTCTATACGCCCTCTTCGACTCACAGCAGCTGCGATATAGAGCAGCAGCGATTGAATTCATTTTCTAAGACACATGATGTTGTTTTCAGGCGGGAGGAAGTCCAGACAGTGTTTCCTATTTGCTTTCCACCTGAACCTACGTCACCTTCGATGTAAACTTCAGGTCAGACAAACTCCAATAAAGGCACGACAGAGTGGTTCAAAGAGACAGAGCTCCGACTGAGCCGTGGCTTCCCTTGCAATGTTCGAGCGTAAGGCACGAAAGTATTGCATAAGCGGCCTGCAATGCAAAAAGCTTACATTGCACGGTCACAATTAAGACACGGAAAGAACCCCTATGAGCAAAACTCTACGAAAAGTATCTTTAAATATCATTATATATATTTATGTGATAGCTGCGCTGAACGAAAATTTCGTCTGAGTTCGTTTCTCAGTGTGCAGTCGACAGCGGCCACTGCCGAAAGTGGGGGGGGGGGGGGAGCTCAGCCTCCCTTACTTTCCTTAGTGGGAGGGGGCAGCAGTCTCCTTGCCCCCCCCCCAGGAGATACGCCTATGCATGAGGCATGACTCTTGTAAGCTTAATCTTCAAAAAAGCATCACAAATGAATTCAGGTATTGTAAATATGCTATTTCAGAGCTGTCATGTATGTTTATGTATCCATTCATTACTTTTGAATTAAATGACTTGCCTTTGGATTTCCAAGTCGGTTCATTCGCTTAGTTTACATGTAATGTTGAAAATAATGTATAGTAATCAAGGCTGTGTACACTCTGGCCTATTTGGCCACCGGCTGGCACGTGCGGAAATGTCTTGTGCAAGTGGAAACAATGCATTGAAAATATCTGTGAAGTTGGATTGTGCAGAACGAAAGCCACGGTTTTTATTGAGAAACCCTTACCCAAAACTTTTTGCTCTATAGAATCCTGAGCATTTCACAGAAGCAATATTTCCTTACACGACCAGTCAAATAGCAGCACTTAGAAGAACTGAAGCGTTCTGCGATGACATCATGCATGTAACGTGGATGCACGCTGACGAAAAAAATTTCATTGAACAACCAAAAAAACAAACACAATAACCCCAATTCTAAAAGTTCTTAGCTAACTTGTGCATAAGCTACAGAAAAAAAATTTCTATATTATTCATTTATTTCTATTTCAGTATGAACAAATTCATCTAACCTTTTCTCAAGAATAATTTACAAAAAAAGCAATATTTTTATTGTACAAAACGAGAAATTATTCTATTCGCTAACCTTTAAATATATAAATTTTTTTCTGAGCTACCCATTTCCTAATAAATCCCCCAGAATGGTTGTGAGCCAGAAATCTGCAAACCTTTTGGGCAGGACGTGCATGAAAGCAAAGGCGAGCAGCTTACGAAGAACACGACTGCATCATGTGCGAATGCATAACCAACGTATACGCAATAAATCACCAGAGAAAAGACCGCAAAGGCTCACAGCACTGTGCTCACGATGCTGTAAATTCCAGCCTTCATGTTTTCGATAGTGCTGTACACTAGCGTTGCATGCTAGCCAAAATTTTTATTGGCATATCACGGGTGCCGACCCGCAAGTGAGAATAAAGATGGCGGCCTGCCCAATTTAGCGGCGGCTATGGATGGTAACTAGGTTGCCCGTCAAATTCGGTGGCTACTTGTGCTTGCACTGTTGCAGATTTCATCACCCTGAAACTGGGCGGGAGGTGTGTGTGCATAAAAGCTCCCTGAGACTACGCGAAGCTGGCGCTGAACAACCACGAGTACAAGGAAGCTCCTGGATTCGTGTTTTTGAGCGAGTTAATTTGAATTTGTGCTTCTCACCGGCTTTGCATTTGTGCTACTCGCCGGGTACAGCGAGGAAGAAAAGTAACACAAACATAGCAGCGCGCTGTTTCTACTGGGCTCTGACTGTAGTGGCAACAAAACGATGCTATATGGTCTTCGCCACATGTGTGACTCTGTCTTTTTATTATCCCAGCTCCAACCACTTAGAAATAATTGTAACAGAAAGGGAGGTACAGTATAGACCGCTTATAAGATAAGTCGCGGGAGTGAAGAATATCCCCACTATAAGTGGTACCGCACTATAACTATAACGACCTTTTTCAAGAGCTCCACTAGCACAAAACATGTTAAGCATGCAGCTTTGTGTGTCTGAGAATGAAAGCATGCGATGTGTGCTTGCTAACATTTAACTTTCTGAATGTTAAAAGAATTTAACGTTCAAAGACAGGTGTTGCCAATGAAATGAATGCGAAAGGAGGGTTCATCACAAAACATTATGATTTGTGATGTCATAAGATGACGTCTTCTTCATGTAACGAGGATTTGGTGCATCATATCGTGTAAACGCAGCTGGCTTGAGAAGATGCCGGATGCCGCCAACGATCCATTTTCGCTTTTCATGAGGAATTTGTTGCATTTGCATCTGTTTTGGTGAGAATTTTTTATGCTGTTTATTTGCCCCGTTTATTCACATGGTTAATTATTGCCTCCTCATGTTATATCGCTGCGAGTTTTTTTTTCTTGCTCCTTCATAAGTGCAGCGCAACTGCAAACGCTCCAAAGTGTACAATTGGAGGGAGGGCGGAGCTAGTCAAGCTGCTTGTCAGCTTTTTATCTCACCCTCGATCATTGTCTTGGTGAAAAATAAAGGATATACTATTGTTATTTATGCTTCTGCCTTAATACAATGTATGGCTGTCATTCCGCGAAATTGCAGCTGCCACTGGTGTACGAGGGAGGGTGCTTGCAGTAATCAGGCAAGGTAAGTGATCTTGTAATACAATATTTGTGCTACACTCAAATATGTAGCCGTAATTCACAACTCAAATATTTTGCAGATTATAAGAAGTGGTGGCGCAAGACTACACTTCACATTTGGAAGCATGGCAATCGGTATGACTAAGCGGCACTGCGCTACGTCCGAACAGTCAACGAATGAGTCTTATCAGTTGCTACGCTGCCTGGCGATCACTCCAGAGTGCAACGCTTACATTACGCCCCGAAGCTGAATGGGAGCCCTAGGGCAAAACATGAGTTACACGCGAAACACGCGACAGTTATCATGTACTGTGTCGTAATGAATGCGTCCTTCTAAGGCTGAACAGGGTGCCCCCCGTGGTGAAAGCGTCCGTGTCTACAGCCATTCAACCTCTACTGTGCTCGCTACCGAATTGAACGGCCGAAGAAAAGAAAAAAGAAACAGAACCGAGCAGCCAAATAAATCTGTCCAGGAATACACAGACGAAATCCAGGAATTGACAACAGCCAGCATTTTTCTCGCCTGTCACCTTGGCTCAAGATGTGGATCGGCATCAGACTTTATACTAACGACCGCGCCTGTTCAAAACATCGGCCACGGTTGCAGGAATCGTGCCGTACATGGAGCTGTTTTTGTTTGTTTTTCGTACCAACACCTTTCTGTCAAATGGTGAATTCAAATGGCATATTTTCTCATTTTCTCGCACTTGCTTTCTCTCAGTGTAAACACATGTAATACTCAAAAGCGTTACGAAGGAAATGGATGATCACTTATATTCCTGGAAGCAGTTCAGTGGCAATTCATGCCATTTAGCGCATGAACTCCGTGGTTGCATATAATGTGCTACACCACTGTACAGTAGCAAGCATCAGAGAACATAAAGCACCCAAGGCTTTAGAATTGGCCTCTTGCACAGAAGCTAATACTCTCAAAAATCAACTTTCAGTAAGTCAAAAAAGCAACTCTCAGAAGAGCAAACAAAACAATGAAAAAATTATTTTCGGCGCATTGCTGCCCTGGCATGAGCTATCTGGTATCGGCTTAGCAGAGGACAAGCGATTGCCTCAATGAAGAAGTCGAAAACGACACATGCCTAGGAAACGAGCTAGGTGTCTAGAACAACAAGTGTTTCACATCTCAACTATTATACCTCAAACAATGCCAATACAGCCGAAGGCCGAACCGTATACAGCTTCGAACGCACCCCCGGCGTTGTTTGCGCGAGAGACGACGCGGTGATATGCCTACTCCGGTAGTGGTGCCTGGCAGCAAAATGCCACACTAAGACGGCCGCTTCCCATTGAAATCTGCTCCTTCGCCCAGGCATTGAAAAAAGGCGCTAGGCAAGCACATCGAAAGGTGTTCCACGTTGCTCACATACAAATGACGCACGAAACGTATGCGCAGGTACAGATGAACGCAAATAAGCACCTCAATTGTTACTTCCCAGTGTCTGAAAAGCATGGCGCTTTCGTAGAGACTGTGCAGCGAGTGTAGTGACCTTTGTGCACCCAATAAATACAACAAAATATTTCAAGTGGAAGACCAAGGCATACGATTCTCACCACCGTAAGATAAGCGCGCACACGCCTGAGCGTCCATTCCCCCTTTCGCAGGGCAAAGTACGCGTGAAAGACGAGAGCACGCGCCACAGCGTCGTGATCTGGCGACGCGCACTTATTGCATCATCCCACTGGCAATGCTCAAAATATAGAAAATAGAATGGTGAATAGCCGGCAGTGTCGTGACGTGACGAATTATATGCGAACGTCACAAATGGCAAATGAACGTCCCAGTCCTGGTGGTCGGCCGCTACGTATTTAGAAAGCATGTCGGTTATGGTGTGGTCGAGGCGCTCCGTAAGACCGTTCGTTTGCGGATGGTACGAAGTGGCAAACTTGTGCTTTGCAGAGCAAGAGCGCAGGATTTCATCAACGACAGCTGATAGGAAGGTCCGGCCCCGGTCAGTGAGAAATTGACGTGGAGCTCCGTGTACTAAAATAATATCATATACCAGAAAGTTCGCCACATCGGTTGTGCAACTCGTTGGAAGTGCTCGTGTGATAGCGTACCGTGTCGCATAGTCAGTGGCGACAGTGATCCAATTGTTGCCTGAGCTGGAGATCGAGAATGGGCCAAGCAGGTCGAGGCCAATTCGAAAAAAAGGTTCAATGGGAATGTCGATTGGCTGAAGGAATCCAGCTGGTAGGGAAGATGGCTTTTTGCGGCGCTGGCAGGGCTCACAAGCGGCGACGTAGCGTCGAACAGAGCGGGCAAGACCAGGCCAAAGGAGACGACGACGTACACGGTCGTATTGCCGAGAGACGCCCAAGTGTCCCGGCAAAGGAGCGTCATGAAGCTGGTTGAGAACAGTCGCACGAAGATGTGCTGGTATGATGGGGAACAAGTCATGGCCATATGGATCGAGGTTACGGCGATACAGGATGCCGTCTTTTACCAGGAACCTTTGTAGAGATGCCTCGCGAGGCATTGACTCAAGCTTGTCAATGATGGTTCGCAGGGAAGCATCCAGGCGTTGTTCGTGGCCAAGGTTGAGTAGCTGCGTCACAGGCAAGAGGTCTGGAAAGGTGTCAGTATGGGCAGCCTCTTCCACAGGGTAGTGTGATAAACAATCCGCATCTTGATGTGACCGCCCTGTTTTGTACGTTACGGTGAACGTGTATTCTTGTAATTGTAGGGACCAACGAGGGAGGCGTCCTGTGGGATTCTTGAGCGAGGCCAGCCAGGAGAGCGCGTGGTGGTCGGTGACTACCCGGAATGAACGCCCGTATAAGTATGGGAGAAACTTGGCGACTGCCCACACAAGAGCGAGACACTCACGTTGTGTGATTGAATAGTTGCGCTTGGCTGTAGATAGCAGGCGGCTTGCATACGCTTTAACACTGTCTTGTCCGCGTTGATGTTGCATTAGCATTGCCCCGATGCCATGCCCACTAGCGTCAGTGCGAACCTCGGTTGGAGCTGATGGATTGAAATGGGCTAAAATCGGCGGTGTTTTGAGGAGCATCGTGAGCTGGGAAAAAGATGAAGCTTGATCAACGCCCCAGAAAAACGGGGTGTCCTTCTTCAGGAGGTTTGGGAGTGGGTGTGCAATGATGGCGAAGTTCTTAACAAACCGTCGAAAGTAGGAGCACAAGCCCACAAAACTGCGAACGTCCTTTGTTGACTTCGGAACAGGAAAGTCCGTGACGGCGCGAATTTTCTCGGGATCTGGGCGGACTTTTGCGGCATCGACGATGTGGCCAAGTACGGTTATTTGACGACGAGCAAAGTGGCATTTCGACGAGTTCAGTTGAAGTCCGGCTCGATGAAAAACTTCAAGAATCGCCGATAAACGCTTGAGATGGGAGTCGAATGTGGGCGAGGAAACGATAACATCGTCTTAATAACATAAGCAGGTTGACCGTTTAAACCCTTGAAGCAATGAGTCCATCATTCTTTCGAATGTGGCCGGTTCATTACAGAGACCAAAAGGGCATGACTGTTTTTCTTTGGGCTGATAGCTCTGGAGAAATGTTCTGATGGTGGTGAGAGGGGAGCACGACTGTCTCCGTGGTGCAATTGGCTAGCGCGATAGGCTGTTAACCGAAAGGTTGGAGGTTCGAGCCCTCCCGGGAGTGGTGCGGCGCTTTTTTTCTTTGGGCTGATAGCTCTGAAGAAATGTTCTGACGGAGGTGGGAGTGCTGCACTACTGTCTCCGTGGCGAAATTTGCTAGCGCGATCGGCTGTTACCTGAAAGGTTGGAGGTTCGAGCCCTCCCGGGAGTGGTTTGTTGCTTTTTTTTCTTTGGGCTAATAGCTTTGAAAATATGTTCTGATGGTGGTGAGAGTGGAGCAGGACTGTCTCCTTGGCGCAATTGGCTAGCGCGATCAGCTGTTAACCGAAAGATTGGAGGTTCGAGACCACCCGGTGGTGGTGTGGTGGTGTGATGGTAGGTTCCTGGTAAAAGACGGCATCCTGTATCGCCGTAACCTCGATCCATATGGCCATGACTTGTTCCCCATCATACCAGCACATCTTCGTGCGACTGTTCTCAACCAGCTTCATGACGCTCCTTTGCCGGGACACTTGGGCGTCTCTCGGCAATACGACCGTGTACGTCGTCGTTTCCTTTGGCCTGGTCTTGCCCGCTCTGTTCGACGCTACGTCGCCGCTTGTGAGCCCTGCCAGCGCCGCAAAAAGCCATCTTCCCTACCAGCTGGATTCCTTCAGCCAATCGACATTCCCATTGAACCTTTTTTTCGAATTGGCCTCGACCTGCTTGGCCCATTCTCGATCTCCAGCTCAGGCAACAATTGGATCACTGTCGCCACTGACTATGCGACACGGTACGCTATCACACGAGCACTTCCAACGAGTTGCGCAACCGATGTGGCGAACTTTCTGGTATATGATATTATTTTAGTACACGGAGCTCCACGTCAATTTCTCACTGACCGGGGCCGGACCTTCCTATCAGCTGTCGTTGATGAAATCCTGCGCTCTTGCTCTGCAAAGCACAAGTTTGCCACTTCGTACCATCCGCAAACGAACGGTCTTACGGAGCGCCTCGACCACACCATAACCGACATGCTTTCTAAATACGTAGCGGCCGACCACCAGGACTGGGACGTTCATTTGCCATTTGTGACGTTCGCATATAATTCGTCACGTCACGACACTGCCGGCTATTCACTATTCTATTTTCTATATTTTGAGCATTGCCAGTGGGATGATGCAATAAGTGCGCGTCGCCAGATCACGACGCTGTGGCGCGTGCTCTCGTCTTTCACGCGTACTTTGCCCTGCGAAAGGGGGAATGGACGCTCAGGCGTGTGCGCGCTTATCTTACGGTGGTGAGAATCGTATGCCTTGGTCTTCCACTTGAAATATTTTGTTGTATTTATTGGGTGCACAAAGGTCACTACACTCGCTGCACAGTCTCTACGAAAGCGCCATGCTTTTCAGACACTGGGAAGTAACAATTGAGGTGCTTATTTGCGTTCATCTGTACCTGCGCATACGTTTCGTGCGTCATTTGTATGTGAGCAACGTGGAACACCTTTCGATGTGCTTGCCTAGCGCCTTTTTTCAATGCCTGGGCGAAGGAGCAGATTTCAATGGGAAGCGGCCGTCTTAGTGTGGCATTTTGCTGCCAGGCACCACTACCGGAGTAGGCATATCACCGCGTCGTCTCTCGCGCAAACAACGCCGGGGGTGCGTTCGAAGCTGTATACGGTTCGGCCTTCGGCTGTATTGGCATTGTTTGAGGTATAATAGTTGAGATGTGAAACACTTGTTGTTCTAGACACCTAGCTCGTTTCCTAGGCATGTGTCGTTTTCGACTTCTTCATTGAGGCAATCGCTTGTCCTCTGCTAAGCCGATACCAGATAGCTCATGCCAGGGCAGCAATGCGCCGAAAATAATTTTTTCATTGTTTTGTTTGCTCTTCTGAGAGTTGCTTTTTTGACTTACTGAAAGTTGATTTTTGAGAGTATTAGCTTCTGTGCAAGAGGCCAATTCTAAAGCCTTGGGTGCTTTATGTTCTCTGATGCTTGCTACTGTACAGTGGTGTAGCACATTATATGCAACCACGGAGTTCATGCGCTAAATGGCATGAATTGCCACTGAACTGCTTCCAGGAATATAAGTGATCATCCATTTCCTTCGTAACGCTTTTGAGTATTACATGTGTTTACACTGAGAGAAAGAAAGTGCGAGAAAATGAGAAAATATGCCATTTGAATTCACCATTTGACAGAAAGGTGTTGGTACGAAAAACAAACAAAAACAGCTCCATGTACGGCACGATTCCTGCAACCGTGGCCGATGTTTTGAACAGGCGCGGTCGTTAGTGTAAAGTCTGATGCCGATCCACATCTTGAGCCAAGGTGACAGGCGAGAAAAATGCTGGCTGTTGTCAATTCCTGGATTTCGTCTGTGTATTCCTGGACAGATTTATTTGGCTGCTCGGTTCTGTTTCTTTTTTCTTTTCTTCGGCCGTTCAATTCGGTAGCGAGCACAGTAGAGGTTGAATGGCTGTAGACACGGACGCTTTCACCACGGGGGGCACCCTGTTCAGCCTTAGAAGGACGCATTCATTACGACACAGTACATGATAACTGTCGCGTGTTTCGCGTGTAACTCATGTTTTGCCCTAGGGCTCCCATTCAGCTTCGGGGCGTAATGTAAGCGTTGCACTCTGGAGTGATCGCCAGGCAGCGTAGCAACTGATAAGACTCATTCGTTGACTGTTCGGACGTAGCGCAGTGCCGCTTAGTCATACCGATTGCCATGCTTCCAAATGTGAAGTGTAGTCTTGCGCCACCACTTCTTATAATCTGCAAAATATTTGAGTTGTGAATTACGGCTACATATTTGAGTGTAGCACAAATATTGTATTACAAGATCACTTACCTTGCCTGATTACTGCAAGCACCCTCCCTCGTACACCAGTGGCAGCTGCAATTTCGCGGAATGACAGCCATACATTGTATTAAGGCAGAAGCATAAATAACAATAGTATATCCTTTATTTTTCACCAAGACAATGATCGAGGGTGAGATAAAAAGCTGACAAGCAGCTTGACTAGCTCCGCCCTCCCTCCAATTGTACACTTTGGAGCGTTTGCAGTTGCGCTGCACTTATGAAGGAGCAAGAAAAAAAACTCGCAGCGATATAACATGAGGAGGCAATAATTAACCATGTGAATAAACGGGGCAAATAAACAGCATAAAAAATTCTCACCAAAACAGATGCAAATGCAACAAATTCCTCATGAAAAGCGAAAATGGATCGTTGGCGGCATCCGGCATCTTCTCAAGCCAGCTGCGTTTACACGATATGATGCACCAAATCCTCGTTACATGAAGAAGACGTCATCTTATGACATCACAAATCATAATGTTTTGTGATGAACCCTCCTTTCGCATTCATTTCATTGGCAACACCTGTCTTTGAACGTTAAATTCTTTTAACATTCAGAAAGTTAAATGTTAGCAAGCACACATCGCATGCTTTCATTCTCAGACACACAAAGCTGCATGCTTAACATGTTCCGCACCACCACCGGGTGGGCTCGAACTTCCAACCTTTTGGTTAACAGCCGATCGCGCTAGCCACTGGCCCCACGGAGACAGTCGTGCTCCGCTCTCACCAACATCACAACATTTATTCAGAGCTATCAGCCCAAAGAAAAAAAAGCGCCACACCACCACCGGGTGTGCTCGAACCTACAGCCTTTCGGTTAACGACCGAACGCGCAAGCCAATTGCGCCACGGAGACAGTCGTGCTCCACTCTCACCACCATCAGAACATATCTTCAAAGCTATCAGCGCAAAGAAAAAAGCAACACACCACTCCCTGGAGGGCTCCAAATTCCAACCTTTCGGTTAACAGCCGATCGCGCTAGGCAATTGCGCCACGGAGACAGTATATAGCAGCACTCCCACCACCGTCAGAACATTTCTTCAGAGCTATCAGCTCAAAGAAGAAAAAGCGCCGCACCACCACCGGGTGAGCTCGAACCTCCAACCTTTCGGTTAACAGCCGATCGCGCTAGCCAATTGAGCCACGGAGACAGTCGTGCTCCACTCTCACCACAGTAAGAACATTTCTTCAGAGCTATCAGCCCAAAGAAAAAAAAAAAACGCCGCACCACCACCGGGTTGGCTCGAACCTCCAACCTCTCGGTTAACAGCCGATCGCGCTAGCCAATGGCGCCACGGAGACAGTCGTGCTCCGCTCTCACCACTGCAGAACATTTCTTCAGAGCTATCAGCCCAAAGAAAAAAAAGCGCCACACCAACACCGGGTGGGCTCAAACCTCCTGCCTTTCGGTTAACGGCCGAACGCGCTAGCCAATTGCGCCACGGAGACAGTGGTGCTCCAATCTCACCACTGTCAGAACATTTCTTCAGGGCTATCAGCCCAAAGAAAAAAAGGCGCCGCACCACCACCGGGTGGGCTCGAGCCTCCAACCTTTCGGTTAACGGCCGATCGCGCTAGCCAATTGCGCCACGGAGACACTCCTGCTCCACTCTCACCGCCGTTAGAACATTTCTTCGGAGCTGTCAGGCCAAAGGAAAAAAAGCGCCGCACCACCATCGGGTGAGCTCGAACCTCCAATTTTTCGGTTAACAGCCCATCGTGCCACACAATTGCGCCACGGAGACAGTCGTGCTCCACTCTCACCACCGTCAGGATATTTCTTCAGACTATCAGCCCAAAGAAAAAAAAGCGCCGCACCGCCACCGGGTGGGCTCGAACCTCCAACCTTTAGGTTAACAGCGAACGCGCTAGCCAATTGCGCCACGGAGACAGTCGTGCTCCACTCTCACCACCGTCAGAACATTTCTTCAGAGCTATCAGCTCAAAGAAGAAAAAGCGCCGCACCACCACCGGGTGGGCTCGAACCTCCAACCTTTCGGTTAACAGCCAATCGCGCGAGCCAATTGGGCCACGGAGGCAGTCGTGCTCCACTCTCACCACAGTCAGAACATTTCTTCAGAGCTATCAGCCCAAAGAAAAAGAAACGCCGCACCAACACCGGGTGGGCTCGAACCTCCAACCTCTCGGTTAACAGCCGATCGCGCTAGCCAATGGCGCCACGGAGACAGTCGTGCTCCGCTCTCACCACCGTCAGAACATTTCTTCAGAGCTATCAGCCCAAAGAAAAAAAAGCGCCACACCACCACCGGGTGGGCTCGAAACTCCTGCCTTTCGGTTAACGGCCGAACGCGCTAGCCAATTGCGCCACGGAGACAGTCGTGCTTCACTCTTACCACCGTCAGAACATTTCTTCAGAGCTATCAGCCCAAACAAAAAGAAACGCCGCACCACCACCGGGTGGGCTCGAACTTCCAACCTTTTGGTTAACAGCCGATCGCGCTAGCCACTGGCCCCACGGAGACAGTCGTGCTCCGCTCTCACCAACATCACAACATTTATTCAGAGCTATCAGCCCAAAGAAAAAAAAGCGCCACACCACCACCGGGTGTGCTCGAACCTACAGCCTTTCGGTTAACGACCGAACGCGCAGGCCAATTGCGCCACGGAGACAGTCGTGCTCCACTCTCACCACCATCAGAACATATCTTCAAAGCTATCAGCGCAAAGAAAAAAGCAACACACCACTCCCTGGAGGGCTCCAAATTCCAACCTTTCGGTTAACAGCCGATCGCGCTAGGCAATTGCGCCACGGAGACAGTATAGAGCAGCCCTCCCACCACCGTCAGAACATTTCTTCAGAGCTATCAGCTCAAAGAAGAAAAAGCGCCGCACCACCACCGGGTGAGCTCGAACCTCCAACCTTTCGGTTAACAGCCGATCGCGCTAGCCAATTGGGCCACGGATGCAGTCGTGCTCCACTGTCACCACAGTAAGAACATTTCTTCAGAGCTATCAGCCCAAAGAAAAAAAAACGCCGCACCACCACCGGGTTGGCTCGAACCTCCAACCTCTCGGTTAACAGCCGATCGCGCTAGCCAATGGCGCCACGGAGACAGTCGTGCTCCGCTCTCACCACTGCAGAACATTTCTTCAGAGCTATCAGCCCAAAGAAAAAAAAGCGCCACACCAACACCGGGTGGGCTCGAACCTCCTGCCTTTCGGTTAACGGCCGAACGCGCTAGCCAATTGCGCCACAGAGACAGTGGTGCTCCACTCTCACCACTGTCAGAACATTTTTTCAGGGCTATCAGCCCAAAGAAAAAAAGGCGCCGCACCACCACCGGGTGGGCTCGAGCCTCCAACCTTTCGGTTAACGGCCGATCGCGCTAGCCAATTGCGCCACGGAGACAGTCGTGCTTCACTCTCACCACCATCAGAACATATCTTCAAAGCTATCAGCGCAAAGATAAAAGCAACACACCACTCCCGGGAGGGCTCGAAATTCCAACCTTTCGGTTAACAGCCGATCGCGCTAGGCAATTGCGCCACGGAGACAGTATAGAGCAGCACTCCCACCTCCGTCAGAACATTTCTTCAGAGCTATCAGCCCAAAGAAAAAAAAAGCGCCGCACCTCCACTGGGTGGGCTCGAACCTCCACCCTTTCGGTTAACAGCCGATCGCACTAGCCAATTGCGCCACGGAGACAGTCGTGCGCCACTCTCACCACCATCAGAACATATCTTCAAAGCTATCAGCGCAAAGAAAAAAGCAACACACCACTCCTGGGAGGGCTCGAAATTCCAACCTTTCGGTTAACAGCCGATCGCGCTAGCCAATTGCGCCACGGAGACAGTCGTGCTCCGCTCTCACCACTGCAGAACATTTCTTCAGAGCTATCAGCCCAAAGAAAAAAAAGCGCCACACCAACACCGGGTGGGCTCGAACCTCCTGCCTTTCGGTTAACGGCCGAACGCGCTAGCCAATTGCGCCACAGAGACAGTGGTGCTCCACTCTCACCACTGTCAGAACATTTCTTCAGGGCTATCAGCCCAAAGAAAAAAAGGCGCCGCACCACCACCGGGTGGGCTCGAGCCTCCAACCTTTCGGTTAACGGCCGATCGCGCTAGCCAATTGCGCCACGGAGACAGTCGTGCTTCACTCTCACCACCATCAGAACATATCTTCAAAGCTATCAGCGCAAAGATAAAAGCAACACACCACTCCCGGGAGGGCTCGAAATTCCAACCTTTCGGTTAACAGCCGATCGCGCTAGGCAATTGCGCCACGGAGACAGTATAGAGCAGCACTCCCACCTCCGTCAGAACATTTCTTCAGAGCTATCAGCCCAAAGAAAAAAAAAGCGCCGCACCTCCACTGGGTGGGCTCGAACCTCCACCCTTTCGGTTAACAGCCGATCGCACTAGCCAATTGCGCCACGGAGACAGTCGTGCGCCACTCTCACCACCATCAGAACATATCTTCAAAGCTATCAGCGCAAAGAAAAAAGCAACACACCACTCCTGGGAGGGCTCGAAATTCCAACCTTTCGGTTAACAGCCGATCGCGCTAGCCAATTGCGCCACGGAGACAGTCGTGCTTCACTCTCACCACCATCAGAACATACCTTCAACGCCATCAGCGCAAAGCAAAAAAAAAGCGACACACCGTCCACAGGTGGGCTCGAAACTCCAATCTTTCGGTTAACAACCGATCGCGCTAGCCAATTGCGCCACGGAGACACTCCTGCTCCACTCTCACCGCCGTTAGAACATTTCTTCGGAGCTGTCAGGCCAAAGGAAAAAAAGCGCCGCACCACCATCGGGTGAGCTCGAACCTCCAATTTTTCGGTTAACAGCCCATCGTGCCACACAATTGCGCCACGGAGACAGTCGTGCTCCACTCTCACCACCGTCAGGATATTTCTTCAGACTATCAGCCCAAAGAAAAAAAAGCGCCGCACCGCCACCGGGTGGGCTCGAACCTCCAACCTTTAGGTTAACAGCGAACGCGCTAGCCAATTGCGCCACGGAGACAGTCGTGCTCCACTCTCACCACCGTCAGAACATTTCTTCAGAGCTATCAGCTCAAAGAAGAAAAAGCGCCGCACCACCACCGGGTGGGCTCGAACCTCCAACCTTTCGGTTAACAGCCGATCGCGCGAGCCAATTGGGCCACGGAGGCAGTCGTGCTCCACACTCACCACAGTCAGAACATTTCTTCAGAGCTATCAGCCCAAAGAAAAAGAAACGCCGCACCAACACCGGGTAGGCTCGAACCTCCAACCTCTCGGTTAACAGCCGATCGCGCTAGCCAATGGCGCCACGGAGACAGTCGTGCTTCGCTCTCACCACCGTCAGAACATTTCTTCAGAGCTATCAGCCCAAAGAAAAAAAAGCGCCACACCACCACCGGGTGGGCTCGAAACTCCTGCCTTTCGGTTAACGGCCGAACGCGCTAGCCAATTGCGCCACGGAAACAGTGGTGCTCCACTCTCACCACTGTCAGAACATTTCTTCAGAGCTATCAGCCCAAAGAAAAAAAAGCGCCGCACCACCACCGGGTGGGCTCGAGCCTCCAACCTTTCGGTTAACGGCCGATTGCACTAGCCAATTGCGCCACGGAGACAGTCGTGCTTCACTCTTACCACCGTCAGAACATTTCTTCAGAGCTATCAGCCCAAAGAAAAAGAAACGCCGCACCACCACCGGGTGGGCTCGAACTTCCAACGTTTTGGTTAACAGCCGATCGCGCTAGCCACTGGCCCCACGGAGACAGTCGTGCTCAGCTCTCACCAACATCACAACATTTATTCAGAGCTATCAGCCCAAAGAAAAAAAAGCGCCACACCACCACCGGGTGTGCTCGAACCTACAGCCTTTCGGTTAACGACCGAACGCGCAAGCCAATTGCGCCACGGAGACAGTCGTGCTCCACTCTCACCACCATCAGAACATATCTTCAAAGCTATCAGCGCAAAGAAAAAAGCAACACACCACTCCCTGGAGGGCTCAAAATTCCAACCTTTCGGTTAACAGCCGATCGCGCTAGGCAATTGCGCCACATAGACAGTATAGAGCAGCACTCCCACCTCCATCAGAACATTTCTTCAGAGCTATCAGCCCAAAGAAAAAAAAAGCGCCGCACCCCAACCGGGTGGGCTCGAACCTCCAGCCTTTCGGTTAACAGCCGATCGCGCTAGCCAATTGCGCCACGGAGACAGTCGTGCTCCACTCTCACCACCATCAGAACATATCTCCAAAGCTATCAGTGCAAAGAAAAGAGCAACGCACCACTCCCGGGAAGGCTCGAAACTACAACCTTTCGGTTAACAGCCGATCGCGCTAGCCAATTGCGCCACGGAGACAGTAGCGCAGCACTCCCACCTCCGTCAGGATATTTCTTCAGAGCTATCAGCCCAAAGAAAAAAAAGCGCCGCACCACCACCGGGTGGGCTCGAACCTCCAAACTTTCGGTTAACAGCCGGATGCGCTAGCCCATTGCGCCACGGAGACAGTCGTGCTCCACTCTCACCACCGTTAGAACATTTCTTCGGAGCTGTCAGGCAAAAGGAAAAAAAGCGCCGCACCACCAACGGGTGAGCTCGAACTTCCAAACTTTCGGTTAACAGCCGATTGCGCTAGCCAATAGCGCCACGGAGACAGTCGTGCTTCAATATGCCCACCATCAGAACATATCTTCAAAGCTATCAGCGCAAAGAAAAAAGCAACACACCACTCTCGGGAGGGATCGAACCTCCAACTTTTCGGTTAACAGCTGATCGCGCTAGCCAATGGCGCCACGGAGACAGTCGTGCTCCGCTCTCACCAACGTCAGAACATTTCTTCTGAGCTATCAGCCCAAAGAAAAAAAAGCGCCACACCACCACCGGGTGGGCTCGAACCTCCTGACTTTCGGTTAACGGTCGAAGGCGCTAGCCAATTGCGCCACGGAGACAGTGGTGCTCCACTCTCACCACTGTCAGAACATTTCTTAAGAGCTATCAGCCCAAAGAAAAAAAGCGCCGCACCACCACCGGGTGGGCTCGAGCCTCCAACCTTTCGGTTAACGGCCGATCGCGCTAGCCAATTGCGCCACGGAGACAGTCGTGCTTCACTCTTACCACCGTCAGAACATTTCTTCAGAGCTATCAGCCCAAAGAAAAAGAAACGCCGCACCACCACCGGGTGGGCTCTAACTTCCCACCTTTTGGTTAAACCGATCGCGCTAGCCACTGGCGCCACGGAGACAGTCGTGCTCCGCTCTCACCACCATCAGAACATTTCTTCAGAGCTATCAGCCCAAAGAAAAAAAAGCGCCACACCACCACCGGGTGGGCTCGAACCTCCAGCCTTTCGGTTAACGGCCGAACGCGCTAGCCAATTGCGTCACGGAGACAGTCGTGCTCCACTCTCACCACCATCAGAACATATCTTCAAAGCTATCAGCGCAAAGAAAAGAGCCACACACCACTCCCGGGAAGGCTCGAAACTACAACCTTTCGGTTAACAGCCGATCGCGCTAGCCAATTGCGCCACGGAGACAGTAGCGCAGCACTCCCAACTCCGTCAGGATATTTCTTCAGAGCTATCAGCCCAAAGAAAAAAAAGCGCCGCACAACCACCGGGTGGGCTCGAACCTCCAAATTTTCGGTTAACAGCCGGATGCGCTAGCCCATTGCGCCACGGAGACAGTCGTGCTCCACTCTCACCACCATCAGAACATTTCTTCAGAGCTATCAGCTCAAAGAAGAAAAAGCGCCGCACCATCCCCGGGTGGGCTCGAACCTCCAACCTTTCGGTTAACAGCGGATCGCGCTAGCCAATTGGGCCACAGAGGCAGTCGTGCTGCACTCTCACCACTGTCAGAACATTTCTTCAGAGCTATCAGCCCAAAGAAAAAGAAACGCCGAACCACCACCGGGTGGGCTCGAACCTCCAACCTCTCGGTTAACAGCTGGTCGCGCTATCCAATGGCGCCACGGAGACAGTCGTGCTCCGCTCTCACCACCGTCAGAACATTTCTTCAGAGCTATCAGCCCAAAGAAAAAAAAGCGCCACACCACCACCGGGTGGGCTCGAACCTCCAGCCTTTCGGTTAACGGCCGAACGCGCTAGCCAATTGCGCCACGGAGACAGTCGTGCTTCACTCTCACCACCATCAGAACATATCTTCAAAGCTATCAGTGCAAAGAAAAAAGCAACACACCACTCCCGGGAGGGATCGAACCTCCAACTTTTCCGTTAACAGCCGATCGCGCTAGCCAATTGCGCCACGGAGACAGTCGTGCTCCTCTCTCACCACCATCAGAACATTTCTTCAGAGCTATCAGCCCAAAGAAAAAAAAGCGCCACACCACCACCGGGTGGGCTCGAGCCTCCAGCCTTTCGGTTAACGGCCGATCGCGCTAGCCAATATCGCCACGGAGACAGTCGTGCTTCACTCTTACCACCGTCAGAACATTTCTTCAGAGCTATCAGCCCAAAGAAAAAGAAACGCCGCACCACCACCGGGTGGGCTCGAACTTCCAACCTTTTGGTTAAGAGCCGATCGCGCTAGCCACTGGCGCCACGGAGACAGTCGTGCTCCGCTCTCACCACAATCAGAACATTTCTTCAGAGCTATCAGCCCAAAGAAAAAAAAGCGCCACACCACCACCGGGTGGGCTCGAAACTCAAGCCTTTCGGTTAACGGCCGAACGCGCTAGCCAATTGCGTCACGGAGACAGTCGTGCTCCACTCTCACCACCATCAGAACATATCTTCAAAGCTATCAGCGCAAAGAAAAAAGCAACACACCACCACCGGGTGGGCTCGAACCTCCAACCTTTCGGTTAACAGCCGAATGCACTAGCCAATTGCGCCATGGTGACAGTCGTGCTCCACTCTCACCACCGTCAGAACATTTCTTCAGAGTATTATCAGCTCAAAGAAGAAAAAGCGCCGCACCACCACCGGGTGGGCTCGAACCTCCAACCTTTCGGTTAACAGCCGATCGCGCTAGCCAATTGGGCCACGGAGGCAGTCGTGCTCCACTCTCACCACTGTCAGAACATTTCTTCAGAGCTATCAGCCCAAAGAAAAAGAAACACCGCACCACCACCGGGTGGGCTCGAACCTCCAACCTTTCGGTTAACAGCCGAATGCACTAGCCAATTGTGCCACGGAGACAGTCGTGCTCCACTCTCACCACCGTCAGAACATTTCTTCAGAGTATTATCAGCTCAAAGAAGAAAAAGCGCCGCACCACCACCGGGTGGGCTCGAACCTCCAACCTTTCGGTTAACAGCCGATCGCGCTAGCCAATTGGGCCACGGAGGCAGTCGTTCTCCACTCTCACCACTGTCAGAACATTTCTTCAGAGCTATCAGCCCAAAGAAAAAGAAACACCGCACCACCACCGGGTGGGCTCGAACCTCCAACCTCTCGGTTAACAGCCGGTCGCACTAGCCAATGGCGCCACGGAGACAGTCTGCTCCGCTCTCACCACCGTCAGAACATTTCTTCAGAGCTATCAGCCCAAAGAAAAAAAAGCGCCACACCACCACCGGGTGGGCTCGAACCTCCAGCCTTTCGGTTAATGGCCGAACGCGCTAGCCAATTGCGCCACGGAGACAGTCGTGCTTCACTCTCACCACCATCAGAACATACCTTCAACGCCATCAGCGCAAAGCAAAAAAAAGCGACACGCCGTCCACAGGTGGGCTCGAAACTTCAATCTTTCGGTTAACAACCGATCGCGCTAGCCAATTGCGCCACGGAGACACTCCTGCTCCACTTTCACCACATAGAACATTTCTTCAAAGCTATCAGCGCAAAGAAAAAAGCAACACACCACTCCCGGGAGGGCTCGAAATTCCAACCTTTCGGTAAACAGCCGATCGCGCTAGGCAATTGCGCCACGGAGACAGTATAGAGCAGCACTCCCACCTCCGTCAGAACATTTCTTCAGAGCTATCAGCCCAAAGAAAAAAAAAGCGCCGCACCTCCACCGGGTGGGCTCGAACCTCCAGCCTTTCGGTTAACAGCCCATCGTGCAACCCAATTGCTCCACGGAGACAGTCGTGCTCCACTCTCACCACCGTCAGAACATTTCTTCAGACTATCAGCCCAAAAAAAAAGCGCCGCACCACCACCGGGTGGGCTCGACCCTCCAACCTTTAGGTTAACAGCCGAACGCGCTAGCCAATTGCGCCACGGAGACAGTCGTGCTCCACTCTCACCACCGTCAGAACATTTCTTCAGAGCTATCAGCTCAAAGAAGAAAAAGCGCCGCACCACCACCGGGTGGGCTCGAACCTCCAACCTTTCGGTTAACAGCCGATCGCGCTAGCCAATTGGGCCACGGAGGCAGTCGTCCTCCACTCTCACCACAGTCAGAACATTTCTTCAGAGCTATCAGCCCAAAGAAAAAGAAACGCCGCACCACCACCGGGTGGGCTCGAACCTCCAACCTCTCGGTTAACAGCCGATCGCGCTAGCCAATGGCGCCACGGAGACAGTCGTGCTCCGCTCTCACCACCGTCAGAACATTTCTTCAGAGCTATCAGCCCAAAGAAAAAAAAGCGCCAGACCACCACCGGGTAGGCTCGAACCTCCTGCCTTTCGGTTAACGGCCGATCGCGCTAGCCAATTGCGCCACGGAGACAGTCGTGCTCCACTCTCACCACCGTCAGAACATATCTTCAAAGCTATCAGCGCAAAGAAAAAAAGCTACACACCACTCCCGGGAGGGCTCGAAATTCCAACCTTTCGGTTAACAGCCGATCGCGCTAGCCAATTGCGCCACGGAGACAGTCGTGCTTCACTCTTACCACCGTCAGAACATTTCTTCAGAGCTATCAGCCCAAAGAAAAAGAAACGCTGCACCACCACCGGGTGGGCTCGAACTTCCAACCTTTTGGTTAACAGCCGATCGCGCTAGCCACTGGCGCCACGGAGACAGTCGTGCTCCGCTCTCACCACCATCAGAACATATCTTCAAAGCTATCAACGCAAAGAAAAAAGCAACACACCACTCCCGGGAGGGCTCGAAATTCCAACCTTTCGGTTAACAGCCGATCGCGCTAGCCAATTGCGCCACGGAGACAGTCGTGCTTCACTCTCACCACCATCAGAACATACCTTCAACGCCATCAGCGCAAAGCAAAAAAAAGCGACACACCGTCCACAGGTGGGCTCGAAACTCCAATCTTTCGGTTAACAACCGATCGCGCTAGCCAATTGCGCCACGGAGACACTCCTTTTCCACTCTCACCACCATCAGAACATATCTTCAAAGCTATCAGCCCAAAGAAAAAAAAGCGCCGCAGCACCACCGGGTGGGCTCGAACCTCACCTTTCGGTTAACAGCCGATCGCGCTCGCCAGTTGCGCCCCGGAGACAGTCCTGCTCTACTCTCACCACCATCAGAACATATCTTCAAAGCTATCAGCCCAAACAAACAAAAGCGCCGCACCACCACCGGGTGGGATCGAACCTCCAGCCTTTCGGTTAACGGCCGAACGCGCTAGGCAATTGCGCTACGGAGACTGTCGTGCTCCACTCTCACCACCGTCGGAACATTTCTTCTGAGCTATCAGCCCAAAGAAAAAAAAGCGCCGCACCACCACCGGGTGGGCTCGAGCCTCCAACCTTTTGGTTAACAGCCGATCGCGCTAGCCAATGGCGCCACGGAGACAGTCGTGCTCCGCTCTCACCACCGTCAGAACATTTCTTCAGAGCTATCAGCCCAAAGAAAAAAAGCACCGCACCACCACCAGGTGGGCTCGAACCTCCAAACTTTCGGTTAACAGCCGGATGCGCTAGCCAATTGCGCCACGGAGACAGTCGTGCTCCACTCTCACCACCGTCAGAACATTTCTTCGGAGCTGTCAGCCCAAAAGAAAAAAAAGCGCCGCACCACCACCGGGCGAGCTCGAACCTCCAACCTTTCGGTTAACAGCCGATTGCGCTAGCCAATAGCGCCACGGAGACAGTCGTGCCCCAATCTCCCCACCATGAGAACATATCTTCAAAGCTATCAGCGCAAAGAAAAAAGCAACACACCACTCCCTGGAGGGATCGAACCTCCAACTTTTCGGTTAACAGCCGATCGCGCTAGCCAATTGCGCCACAGAGACAGTCGTGCTTCACTCTTACCACCGTCAGAACATTTCTTCAGAGCTATCAGCCCGAAGAAAAAGAAACGCCGCACCACCACCGGGTGGGCTCGAACTTCCAACCTTATGGTTAACAGCCGATCGCGCTAGCCAATTGCGCCACGGAGACAGTCGTGCTACACTCTCACCACCATCAGAACATATCTCCAAAGCTATCAGCGCAAGAAAAAGAGCAACACACCACTCCCGGGAAGGCTCGAAACTACAACCTTTCGGTTAACAGCCGATCGCGCTAGCCAATTGCGCCACGGAGACAGTAGCGCAGCACTCCCACCTCCGTCAGGATATTTTTTCAGAGCTATCAGCCCAAAGAAAAAAAAAGCGCCGCACCACCACCGGGTGGGCTCGAACCTCCAACCTTTCGGTTAACAGCCGAATGCGCTAGCCAATTGCGCCACGGAGACAGTCGTGCTCCACTCTCACCACCGTCAGAACATTTCTTCAGACTATCAGCCCAAAGAAAAAAAGCGCCGCACCACCACCGGGTGGGCTCGAACCTCCAACCTTTCGGTTAACAGCCGAATGCACTAGCCAATTGCGCCACGGAGACAGTCGTGCTCCACTCTCACCACCGTCAGAACATTTCTTCAGAGTATTATCAGCTCAAAGAAGAAAAAGCGCCGCACCACCACCGGGTGGGCTCGAACCTCCAACCTTTCGGTTAACAGCCGATCGCGCTAGCCAATTGCGCCACGGAGACAGTCGTGCGCCACTCTCACCACCATCAGAACATATCTTCAAAGCTATCAGCGCAAAAAAAAAGCAACACACCACTCCTGGGAGGGCTCGAAATTCCAACCTTTCGGTTAACAGCCGATCGCGCTAGCCAATTGCGCCACGGAGACAGTCGTGCTTCACTCTCACCACCATCAGAACATACCTTCAACGCCATCAGCGCAAAGCAAAAAAAGCGACACACCGTCCACAGGTGGGCTCGAAACTCCAATCTTTCGGTTAACAACCGATCGCGCTAGCCAATTGCGCCACGGAGACACTCCTGCTCCACTCTCACCACATAGAACATTTCTTCGGAGCTGTCAGGCCAAAGGAAAAAAAAGCGCCGCACCACCACCGGGTGAGCTCGAACTTCCAACCTTTCGGTAAACGGCCGAAGGCGCTAGCCAATTGCGTCACGGAGACAGTCGTGCTCCACTCTCACCACCATCAGAACATATCTTCAAAGCTATCAGCGCAAAGAAAAAAGCAACACACCACTCCCGGGAGGGCTCGAAATTCCAACCTTTCGGTAAACAGCCGATCGCGCTAGGCAATTGCGCCACGGAGACAGTATAGAGCAGCACTCCCACCTCCGTCAGAACATTTCTTCAGAGCTATCAGCCCAAAGAAAAAAAAAGCGCCGCACCTCCACCGGGTGGGCTCGAACCTCCAGCCTTTCGGTTAACAGCCCATCGTGCAACCCAATTGCTCCACGGAGACAGTCGTGCTCCACTCTCACCACCGTCAGAACATTTCTTCAGACTATCAGCCCAAAGAAAAAAAAAGCGCCGCACCACCACCGGGTGGGCTCGACCCTCCAACCTTTAGGTTAACAGCCGAACGCGCTAGCCAATTGCGCCACGGAGACAGCCGTGCTCCACTCTCACCACCGTCAGAACATTTCTTCAGAGCTATCAGCTCAAAGAAGAAAAAGCGCCGCACCACCACCGGGTGGGCTCGAACCTCCAACCTTTCGGTTAACAGCCGATCGCGCTAGCCAATTGGGCCACGGAGGCAGTCGTCCTCCACTCTCACCACAGTCAGAACATTTCTTCAGAGCTATCAGCCCAAAGAAAAAGAAACGCCGCACCACCACCGGGTGGGCTCGAACCTCCAACCTCTCGGTTAACAGCCGATCGCGCTAGCCAATGGCGCCACGGAGACAGTCGTGCTCCGCTCTCAATACCGTCAGAACATTTCTTCAGAGCTATCAGCCCAAAGAAAAAAAAGCGCCACACCACCACCGGGTAGGCTCGAACCTCCTGCCTTTCGGTTAACGGCCGATCGCGCTAGCCAATTGCGCCACGGAGACAGTCGTACTCCACTCTCACCACCGTCAGAACATAACTTCAAAGCTATCAGCGCAAAGAAAAAAAGCAACACACCACTCCCGGGAGGGCTCAAAATTCCAACCTTTCGGTTAACAGCCGATCGCGCTAGCCAATTGCGCCACGGAGACAGTTGTGCTTCACTCTTACCACCGTCAGAACATTTCTTCAGAGCTATCAGCCCAAAGAAAAAGAAACGCTGCACCAGCACCGGGTGGGCTCGAACTTCCAACCTTTTGGCTAACAGCCGATCGCGCTAGCCACTGGCGCCACGGAGACAGTCGTGCTCCGCTCTCACCACCATCAGAACATATCTTCAAAGCTATCAGCGCAAAGAAAAAAGCAACACACCACTCCCGGGAGGGCTCGAAATTCCAACCTTTCGGTTAACAGCCGATCGCGCTAGCCAATTGCGCCACGGAGACAGTCGTGCTTCACTCTCACCACCATCAGAACATACCTTCAACGCCATCAGCGCAAAGCAAAAAAAAGCGACACACCGTCCACAGGTGGGCTCGAAACTCCAATCTTTCGGTTAACAACCGATCGCGCTAGCCAATTGCGCCACGGAGACACTCCTTTTCCACTCTCACCACCATCAGAACATATCTTCAAAGCTATCAGCCCAAAGAAAAAAAAGCGCCGCAGCACCACCGGGTGGGCTCGAACCTCACCTTTCGGTTAACAGCCGATCGCGCTCGCCAGTTGCGCCCCGGAGACAGTCCTGCTCTACTCTCACCACCATCAGAACATATCTTCAAAGCTATCAGCCCAAAGAAACAAAAGCGCCGCACCACCACCGGGTGGGATCGAACCTCCAGCCTTTCGGTTAACGGCCGAACGCGCTAGGCAATTGCGCCACGGAGACAGTCGTGCTCCACTCTCACCACCGTCAGAACATTTCTTCGGAGCTGTCAGCCCAAAAGAAAAAAAAGCGCCGCACCACCACCGGGCGAGCTCGAACCTCCAACCTTTCGGTTAACAGCCGATTGCGCTAGCCAATAGCGCCACAAGGACAGTCGTGCCCCAATCTCCCCACCATGAGAACATATCTTCAAAGCTATCAGCGCAAAGAAAAAAGCAACACACCACTCCCTGGAGGGATCGAACCTCCAACTTTTCGGTTAACAGCCGATCGCGCTAGCCAATTGCGCCACAGAGACAGTCGTGCTTCACTCTTACCACCGTCAGAACATTTCTTCAGAGCTATCAGCCCGAAGAAAAAGAAACGCCGCACCACCACCGGGTGGGCTCGAACTTCCAACCTTATGGTTAACAGCCGATCGCGCTAGCCACTGGCGCCACGGAGACAGTCGTGCTCCGCTCTCCCCACCATCAGAACATTCTTTCAGAGCTATCAGCCGAAAGAAAAAAGCGCCACACCACAACCGTGTGGGATCGAACCTCCAGCCTTTCGGTTAACGGCCGAACGCGCTAGCCAAATGCGCCACGGATTGATTGATTGATATGTGGGGTTTAACGTCCTAAAACCACTATATGATTATGAGAGACGCCGTAGTGGAGTGCTCCGGAAATTTAGACCACCTGGGGTTCTTTAACGTGCACCCAAATCTGAGCACACGGGCCTACAACATTTCCGCCTCCATCGGAAATGCAGCCGCCACAGCCGGGATTCGAACCCGCGCCCTGCGGGTCAGCAGCCGAGTACCTTAGCCACTAGACCACCGCGGCGGGGCAAATGCGCCACGGAGACAGTCGTGCTCCACTCTCACCACCATCAGAACATATCTTCAAAGCTATCAGCGCAAAGAAAAAAGCAACACACCACTCCCGGGAAGGCTGGAAACTACAACCTTTCGGTTAACAGCCGATCGCGCTAGCCAATTGCACCACGGAGACAGTATCGCAGCACTCCCACCTCCGTCAGGATATTTCTTCAGAGCTATCAGCGCAAAGAAAAAAAAGCGCCGCACCACCACCGGGTGGGCTCGAACCTCCAACCTTTAGGTTAATAGCCGAACGCGCTAGCCAATTGCGCAACGGAGACAGTCGTGCTCTACTCTCACCACCGTCAGAACATTTCTTCAGAGCTATCAGCTCAAAGAAGAAAAAGCGCCGCACCACCACCGGGTGGGCTCGAACCTCCAACCTTTCGGTTAACAGCCGATCGCGCTAGCCAATTGGGCCACGGAGGCAGTCGTGCTCCACTCTCACCACTGTCAGAACATTTCTTCAGAGCTATGAGCCCAAAGAAAAAGAAACGGCGCACCACCTCCGGGTGGGCTCGAACCTCCAACCTCTCGGTTAACAGCCGATCGCGCTAGCCAATGGCGCCACGGAGACAGTCGCGCTCCGCTCTCACCACCGTCAGAACATTTCTTCAGAGCTATCAGCCCAAAGAAAAAAAAAGCGCCACACCACCACCGGGTGGGCTCGAACCTCCTGCCTTTCGGTTAACGGCCGAACGCACTAGCCAATTGCGCCACGGAGACAGTGGTGCTCCACTCTCACCACTGTCAGAACATTTCTTCAGAGCTATCAGCCCAAAGAAAAAAAGCGCCGCACCACCACCGCGTGGGCTCGAGCCTCTAACCTTTCGGTTAACGGCCGATCGCGCTAGCCAATTGCGCCACGGAGACAGTCGTGCTTCACTCTTACCACCGTCAGAACATTTCTTCAGAGCTATAAGCCCAAAGAAAAAGAAACGCCGCACCACCACCGGGTGGGCTCGAACTTTCAAACTTTTGGTAAACAGCCGATCGCGCTAGCCACTGGCGCCACGGAGACAGTCGTGCTCCGCTCTCACCACCATCAGAACATTTCTTCAGAGCTATCAGCCCAAAGAAAAAAAAGCGCCACACCACCACCGGGTGGGCTCGAACCTCCAGCCTTTCGGTTAACGGCCAAACGCGCTAGCCAATTTCGCCACGGAGACAGTAGCGCAGCACTCCCACCTCCGTCAGGATATTTCTTCAGAGCTATCAGCCCAAAGAAAAAAAAGCGCCGCACCACCACCGGGTGGGCTCGAACCTCTAAACTTTCGGTTAACAGCCGATCGCGCTAGCCAATTCCGCCACGGAGACAGTCGTGCTCCACTCTCACCACCGTCAGAACATTTCCTCAGAGCTATCAGCCCAAAGGAAAAAAAGCGCCGCACCTCCACCGAGTGGGCTCGAACCTCCAACCTTTCGGTTAAGGGCCCATTGCGCTAGCCAACTGCGCCACGGAGACAGTCGTGCTTCACTCTCACCACCGCCAGAACATTTCTTCAGAGCTATCAGCCCAAAGGAAAAAAAAGCGCCACTCCACCACCAGGTGGGATCGAACCTCCAACCTTTCGGTTAACAGCCCATCGCGCTAGCCAATTGCGCCACGAAGACAGTCGTGCGCCACTCTCACCACCATCACAACATATCTTCAAAGCTATCAGCGCAAAAAAAAAGAAACACACCACTCCCGGGAGGGCTCAAACCTCCAATGTTTTGGTTAACAGCCGAACGTGCTAGCCAATTTCGCCACGGAGACAGTCGTGCTCCGCTCTCACCACCATCAGAACTTATCTTCAAAGCTATCAGCCCAAAGAAAAAAAAGCAACACACCACCACCGGGTGGGCTCGAACCTCCAGCCTTTCGGTTAACGGCCGAACGCGCTAGCCAATTGCGCCACGGAGACAGTCGTGCTTTACTCTCACCACCATCAGAACATATCTTCAAAGCTATCAGCGCAAAGAAAAAAGCAACGTACCACTCCCGGGAGGGCTCGAATTTCCAACCTTTCGCTTAACAGCCCATCGCGCTAGGCGATTGCGCAACGGAGACGGTATAGTGCAGCACTCCAACCTCCGTCAGAACATTTCTTCAGAGCTATCAGCTCAAAGAAGAAAAAGCGCCGCACCACCACCGGGTGGGCTCGGACCTCCAACCTTTCGGTTAACAGCCGATCGCGCTAGCCAATTGGGCCACGGAGGCAGTCGTGCTCCACTCTCACCACTGTCAGAACATTTCTTCAGAGCTATCAGCCCAAAGAAAAAGAAACGCCGCACCACCACCGGGTGGGCTCGAACCTCCAACCTCTCGGTTAACAGCCGATCGCGCTAGCCAATTGCGCCACGGAGACAGTCGTGCTCCGCTCTCACCACCGCAGAACATTTCTTCACACTATCAGCCCAAAGAAAAAAAGCGCCGCACCACCACTGGGTGGGCTCGAACCTCCAACCTTTCGGTTAACAGCCGAACGCGCTAGCCAATTGCGCCACGGAGACAGTCGTGCTCCAATCTCCCCACCATCAGAACATATCTTTAAAGCTATCAGCGCAAAGAAAAAAGCAACACACCACTCCCGGGAGGGATTGATCCTCCAACTTTTCGGTTAACAGCCGATCGCACTAGCCAATAGCGCCACGGAGACAGTCGTGCTTCACTCTCACCACCATCAGAACATACCTTCAACGCCATCAGCGCAAAGCAAAAAAAAAAGCGACACACCTTCCACAGGTGGGCTTGAAACTCCAATCTTTCGGTTAACAACCGATCGCGCTAGCCAATTGCGCCACGGAGACAGTCCTGCTCCACTCTCACCACCATGAGAACATTTCTTCAGAGCTATCAGCCCATAGAAAAAAAAAGCGCCGCACCTCCACCGGGTGGGCTCGAACCTCCAGCCTTTCGGTTAACAGCCGATCGCGCTAGCCAATTGCGCCACGGAGACAGTCGTGCTCCACTCTCACCACCATCAGAACATATCTCCAAAGCTATCAGCGCAAAGAAAAAAAAGCGCCGCACCACCTCCGGGTGGGCTCGAACCTCCAACCTCTCGGTTAACAGCCGGTCGCGCTAGCCAATGGCGCCACGGAGACAGTCGTCCTCCACTCTCACCGCCGTCAGAAAGTTTCTTCAGAGCTATCAGCCCAAAGAAAAAAAAGCGACACACCTTCCACAGGTGGGCTCGAAACTCCAATCTTTCGGTTAACAACCGATCGCGCTAGCCAATTGCGTCACGGAGACAGTCGTGCACCACTCTCACCACCGCAGAACATTTCTTCAGACTATCAGCCCAAAGAAAAAAAGCGCCGCACCACCACCGGGTGGGCTCGAACCTCCAACCTATCGGTTAACAGCCGAACGCGCTAGCCAATTGCGCCACGGAGACAGTCGTGCTCCACTCTCACCACCGTCAGAACATTTCTTCAG
Source organism: Rhipicephalus microplus (assembly GCF_043290135.1). NCBI lineage: Eukaryota > Metazoa > Arthropoda > Arachnida > Ixodida > Ixodidae > Rhipicephalus > Rhipicephalus microplus. The sequence continues at coordinate 336,072 of NW_027464750.1, read as the reverse complement.
AGCTATCAGCTCAAAGAAGAAAAAGCACCGCACCTCCACCGGGTGGGCTCGAACCTCCAACCTTACGGTTCACAGCCGATCGCGCTAGCCAATTGGGCCACGGAGGCAGTCTTGCTTCACTCTCACCACTGTCAGAACATTTCTTCAGAGCTATCAGCCTAAAGAAAAAGAAACGCCGCACCACCACCGGGTGGGCTCGAACCTCCAACCTCTCGGTTAACAGCCGGTCGCGCTAGCCAATGGCGCCACGGAGACAGTCGTCCTCCACTCTCACCACCGTCAGAAAGTTTCTTCAGAGCTATCAGCCCAAAGAAAAAAAAGCGCCACACCACCACCGGGTGGGCTCGAACCTCCAGCCTTTCGGTTAACGGCCGAACGCGCTAGCCAATTGCGCCACGGAGACAGCCGTGCGCCACTCTCACCACCATCAGAACATATCTTCAAAGCTATCAGCGCAAAGAAAAAAGCAACACACCACTCCCGGGAGGGCTCGAAATTCCAACCTTTCGGTTAACAGCTGATCGCGCTAGCCAATTGTGCCACGGAGATAGTCGTGCTTCACTCTCACCACCATAAGAACATACCTTCAACGCCATCAGCGCAAAGCAAAAAAAAAGCGACACACCGTCCACAGGTGGGCTCGAAACTCGAATCTTTCGGTTAACAACCGATCGCGCTAGCCAATTGCGCCACGGAGTCAGTCCTGCTCCACTCTCACCACCATGAGAACATATCTTCAAAGCTATCAGCCCAAAGAAAAAGAAGCGCCGCACCACCACCGGGTGGGCTCGAACCTCCAACATTTCGGTTAACAGCCGATCGCACTAGCCAATTGCGCCCCGGAGACAGTCCTGCTCCACTCTCACCACCATCAGAACATATCTTCAAAGCTATCAGCGCAAAGAAAAAAGCAACACACCACTCCCGGGAGGGCTCGAAATTCCAACCTTTCGGTTAACAGCCGATCGCGCTAGGCAATAGCGCCACGGAGACAGTATAGAGCAGCACTTCCACCTCCGTCAGAACATTTCTTCAGAGCTATCAGCCCATAGAAAAAAAAAAGCGCCGCACCTCCACCGGGTGGGCTCGAACCTCCAGCCTTTCGGTTAACAGCCGATCACGCTAGCCAATTGCGCCACGGAGACAGTCGTGCTCCACTCTCACCACCATCAGAACATATCTCCAAAGCTATCAGCGCGAAGAAAAGAGCAACACACCACTCCCTGGAAGGCTCGAAACTACAACCTTTCGGTTAACAGCCGATCACACTATTCAATTGCGCCACGGAGACAGTAGCGCAGCACTCCCACCTCCGTCAGGATATTTCTTCAGAGCTATCAGCCCAAAGAAAAAAAAGCGCCGCACCACCACCGGGTGGGCTCGAACCTCAAAACTTTCGGTTAACAGCCGGATGCGCTAGCCAATTGCGCCACGGAGACAGTCGTGCTCCACTCTCACCACCGTTAGAACATTTCTTCGGAGCTGTCAGGCCAAAGGAAAAAAAGCGCCTCACCACCACCGGGTGGGCTCGAACCTCCAACCTTTAGGTTAACAGCCGAACGCGCTAGCCGATTGCGCCACGGAGACAGTCGTGCTCCACTGTCACCACCGTCAGAACATTTCTTCAGAGCTATCAGCTCAAAGAAGAAAAAGCGCCGCACCACCACCGGGTGGGCTCGAACCTCCAACCTTTCGGTTAACAGCCGATAGCGCTAGCCAATTGGGCCACGGAAGCAGTCGTGCTCCACTCTCACCACTGTCAGAACATTTCTTCAGAGCTATCAGCCCAAAAAAAAGAAACGCCGCACCACCACCGGGTGGGCTCGAACCTCCTGCCTTTCGGTTAACGGCCGAACGCGCTAGCCAATTGCGCCACGGAGACAGTCGTCCGCCACTCTCACCACCATCAGAACATATCTTCAAAGCTATCAGCGCAAAGAAAAAAGCAACACACCACTCCCGGGAGGGCTCGAAATTCCAACCTTTCGGTTAATAGCCGATTGCGCTAGCCAATAGCGCCACGGAGACAGTCGTGCTCCAATCTCCCCACCATCAGGACATATCTTCAAAGCTATCAGCGCAAAGAAAAAAGCAACACACCACTCCCGGGAGGGATCGAACCTCCAACTTTTCGGTTAACAGCCGATCGCGCTAGCCAATTGCGCCACGGAGACAGTCGTGCTCCACTCTCACCACCATCAGAATATTCCCTAGAGCTATCAGCCAAAAGGAAAAAAAGCGCCGCACCTCCACCGAGTGGGCTCGAACCTCCAACCTTTCGGTTAAGGGCCCATTGCGCTAGCCAATTGCGTCACGGAGACAGTCGTGCACCGCTCTCACCACCGCAGAACATTTCTTCAGACTATCAGCCCAAAGAAAAAAGCGCCGCACCACCACCGGGTGGGCTCGAACCTCCAACCTCTCGGTTAACAGGCGAACGCGCTAGCCAATTACGCCACGGAGACAGTCGTGCTCCACTCTCACCACCGTCAGAACATTTCTTCAGAGCTATCAGCTCAAAGAAGAAAAAGCACCGCACCTCAACCGGGTGTGCTCGAACCTCCAACCTTACGGTTCACAGCCGATCGCGCTAGCCAATTGGGCCACGGAGGCAGTCTTGCTTCACTCTCACCACTGTCAGAACATTTCTTCAGAGCTATCAGCCCAAAGAAAAAGAAACGCCGCACCACCACCGGGTGGGCTCGAACCTCCAACCTCTCGGTTAACAGCCGGTCGCGCTAGCCAATGGCGCCACGGAGACAGTCGTGCTCCACTCTCACCACCGTCAGAAAGTTTCTTCAGAGCTATCAGCGCAAAGAAAAAAGCAACACACCACTCCCGGGAGGGCTCGAAATTCCAACCTTTCGGTTAACAGCTGATCGCGCTAGCCAATTGTGCCACGGAGACAGTCGTGCTTCACTCTCACCACCATAAGAACATACCTTCAACGCCATCAGCGCAAAGCAAAAAAAAAGCAACACACCGTCCACAGGTGGGCTCGAAACTCGAATCTTTCGGTTAACAACCGATCGCGCTAGCCAATTGCGCCACGGAGACAGTCCTGCTCCACTCTCACCACCATGAGAACATATCTTCAAAGCTATCAGCCCAAAGAAAAAGAAGCGCCGCACCACCACCGGGTGGGCTCGAACCTCCAACATTTCGGTTAACAGCCGATCGCGCTAGCCAATTGCGCCCCGGAGACAGTCCTGCTCCACTCTCACCACCATCAGAACATATCTTCAAAGCTATCAGCGCAAAGAAAAAAGCAACACACCACTCCCGGGAGGGCTCGAAATTCCAACCTTTCGGTTAACAGCCGATCGCGCTAGGCAATTGCGCCACGGAGACAGTATAGAGCAGCACTTCCACCTCCGTCAGAACATTTCTTCAGAGCTATCAGCCCATAGAAAAAAAAAGCGCCGCACCTCCACCGGGTGGGCTCGAACCTCCAGCCTTTCGGTTAACAGCCGATCACGCTAGCCAATTGCGCCACGGAGACAGTCGTGCTCCACTCTCACCACCATCAGAACATATCTCCAAAGCTATCAGCGCGAAGAAAAGAGCAACACACCACTCCCTGGAAGGCTCGAAACTACAACCTTTCGGTTAACAGCCGATCACACTATTCAATTGCGCCACGGAGACAGTAGCGCAGCACTCCCACCTCCGTCAGGATATTTCTTCAGAGCTATCAGCCCAAAGAAAAAAAAGCGCCGCACCACCACCGGGTGGGCTCGAACCTCAAAACTTTCGGTTAACAGCCGGATGCGCTAGCCAATTGCGCCACGGAGACAGTCGTGCTCCACTCTCACCACCGTTAGAACATTTCTTCGGAGCTGTCAGGCCAAAGGAAAAAAAGCGCCTCACCACCACCGGGTGAGCTCGAACCTCCAACCTTTCGGTTAACAGCCGATTGCGCTAGCCAATAGCGCCACGGAGACAGTCGTGCTTCAATATCCCCACCATCAGAACATATCTTCAAAGCTATCAGCGCAAAGAAAAAAGCAACACACCACTCCCGGGAGGGATTGAACCTCCAACGTTTCGGTTAACAGCCGATCGCGCTAGCCACTTGCGCCACGGAGACAGTCGTGCTCCACTCTCACCACCGTCAGAACATTTCCTCAGAGCTATCAGCCCAAAGGAAAAAAAGCGCCGCACCTCCACCGAGTGGGCTCGAACCTCCAACCTTTCGGTTAACAGCCCATCGTGCCACCCAATTGCGCCACGGAGACAGTCGTGCTCCACTCTCAACACCGTCAGAACATTTCTTCAGACTATCAGCCCAAAGAAAAAAAAGCGCCGCACCACCACCGGGTGGGCTCGAACCTCCAACCTTTAGGTTAACAGCCGAACGCGCTAGCCGATTGCGCCACGGAGACAGTCGTGCTCCACTGCCACCACCGTCAGAACATTTCTTCAGAGCTATCAGCTCAAAGAAGAAAAAGCGCCGCACCACCACCGGGTGGGCTCGAACCTCCAACCTTTCGGTTAACAGCCGATCGCGCTAGCCAATTGGGCCACGGAAGCAGTCGTGCTCCACTCTCACCACTGTCAGAACATTTCTTCAGAGCTATCAGCCCAAAAAAAAGAAACGCCGCACCACCACCGGGTGGGCTCGAACCTCCTGCCTTTCGGTTAACGGCCGAACGCGCTAGCCAAATGCGCCACGGAGACAGTCGTCCGCCACTCTCACCACCATCAGAACATATCTTCAAAGCTATCAGCGCAAAGAAAAAAGCAACACACCACTCCCGGGAGGGCTCGAAATTCCAACCTTTCGGTTAATAGCCGATTGCGCTAGCCAATAGCGCCACGGAGACAGTCGTGCTCCAATCTCCCCACCATCAGGACATATCTTCAAAGCTATCAGCGCAAAGAAAAAAGCAACACACCACTCCCGGGAGGGATCGAACCTCCAACTTTTCGGTTAACAGCCGATCGCGCTAGCCAATTGCGCCACGGAGACAGTCGTGCTCCACTCTCACCACCATCAGAATATTCCCTAGAGCTATCAGCCAAAAGGAAAAAAAGCGCCGCACCTCCACCGAGTGGGCTCGAACCTCCAACCTTTCGGTTAAGGGCCCATTGCGCTAGCCAATTGCGTCACGGAGACAGTCGTGCACCACTCTCACCACCGCAGAACATTTCTTCAGACTATCAGCCCAAAGAAAAAAGCGCCGCACCTCCACCGGGTGGGCTCGAACCTCCAACCTCTCGGTTAACAGGCGAACGCGCTAGCCAATTACGCCACGGAGACAGTCGTGCTCCACTCTCACCACCGTCAGAACATTTCTTCAGAGCTATCAGCTCAAAGAAGAAAAAGCACCGCACCTCAACCGGGTGTGCTCGAACCTCCAACCTTACGGTTCACAGCCGATCGCGCTAGCCAATTGGGCCACGGAGGCAGTCTTGCTTCACTCTCACCACTGTCAGAACATTTCTTCAGAGCTATCAGCCCAAAGAAAAAGAAACGCCGCACCACCACCGGGTGGGCTCGAACCTCCAACCTCTCGGTTAACAGCCGGTCGCGCTAGCCAATGGCGCCACGGAGACAGTCGTGCTCCACTCTCACCACCGTCAGAAAGTTTCTTCAGAGCTATCAGCGCAAAGAAAAAAGCAACACACCACTCCCGGGAGGGCTCGAAATTCCAACCTTTCAGTTAACAGCTGATCGCGCTAGCCAATTGTGCCACGGAGACAGTCGTGCTTCACTCTCACCACCATAAGAACATACCTTCAACGCCATCAGCGCAAAGCAAAAAAAAGCGACACACCGTCCACAGGTGGGCTCGAAACTCGAATCTTTCGGTTAACAACCGATCGCGCTAGCCAATTGCGCCACGGAGACAGTCCTGCTCCACTCTCACCACCATGAGAACATATCTTCAAAGCTATCAGCCCAAAGAAAAAGAAGCGCCGCACCACCACCGGGTGGGCTCGAACCTCCAACATTTCGGTTAACAGCCGATAGCGCTAGCCAATTGCGCCCCGGAGACAGTCCTGCTCCACTCTCACCACCATCAGAACATATCTTCAAAGCTATCAGCGCAAAGAAAAAAGCAACACACCACTCCCGGGAGGGCTCGAAATTCCAACCTTTCGGTTAACAGCCGATCGCGCTAGGCAATTGCGCCACGGAGACAGTATAGAGCAGCACTCCCACCTCCGTCAGAACATTTCTTCAGAGCTATCAGCCCATAGAAAAAAAAGCGCCGCACCTCCACCGGGTGGGCTCGAACCTCTAGCCTTTCGGTTAACAGCCGATCGCGCTAGCCAATTGCGCCACGGAGACAGTCGTGCTCCACTCTCACCACCATCAGAACATATCTCCAAAGCTATCAGCGCAAAGAAAAGAGCAACACACCACTCCCGGGAAGGCTCGAAACTACAACCTTTCGGCTAACAGCCAATCGCGCTAGCCAATTGCGCCACGGAGACAGTAGCGCAGCACTCCCACCTCCGTCAGGATATTTCTTCAGAGCTATCAGCCCAAAGAAAAAAAAGCGCCGCACCACCACAGAGTGGGCTCCAACCTCAAAACTTTCGGTTAACAGCCGGATGCGCTAGCCCATTGCGCCACGGAGACAGTCGTCCACCACTCTCACCACCGTTAAAACATTTCTTCGGAGCTGTCAGGCCAAAGGAAAAAAAGCGCCTCACCACCACCGGGTGAGCTCGAACCTCCAACCTTTCGGTTAACAGCCGATTGCGCTAGCCAATAGCGCCACGGAGACAGTCGTGCTTCAATATCCCCACCATCAGAACATATCTTCAAAGCTATCAGCGCAAAGAAAAAAGCAACACACCACTCCCGGGAGGGATCGAACCTCCAACGTTTCGGTTAACAGCCGATCGCGCTAGCCAATTGCGCCACGGAGACAGTCGTGCTCCACTCTCACCACCGTCAGAACATTTCCTCAGAGCTATCGGCCCAAAGAAAAAAAAGCGCCGCACCACCACCGGGTGGGCTCGAGCCTCCAACCTTAAGGTTAACGGCCGATCGCGCTAGCCAATTGCGCCAAGGAGACAGTCGTGCTTCACTCTTACCACCGTCAGAACATTTCTTCAGAGCTATCAGCCCAAAGAAAAAGAAACGCCGCACCACCAACGGGTGGGCTCGAACTTCCAACCTTTTGGTTAACAGCCGATCGCGCTAGCCACTGGCGCCACGGAGACAGTCGTGCTCCGCTCTCACCACCATCAGAACATTTCTTCAGAGCTATCAGCCCAAAGAAAAAAGCAACACACCACTCCCGGGAGGGCTCGAAATTCCAACCTTTCGGTTAACAGCCGATCGCGCTAGGCAATTGCGCCACGGAGACAGTATAGAGCAGCACTCCCACCTCCGTCAGAACATTTCTTCAGAGCTACCAGCCCAAAGAAAAAAAAAGCGCCGCACCTCCACCAAGTGGGCTCGAACCTCCAGCCTTTCGGTTAACAGCCGATCGCGCTAGCCAATTGCGCCACGGAGACAGTCGTGCTCCACTCTCACCACCATCAGAACATATCTCCAAAGCTATCAGCGCGAAGAAAAGAGCAACACACCACTCCCTGGAAGGCTCGAAACTACAACCTTTCGGTTAACAGCCGATCGCACTAGCCAATTGCGCCACGGAGACAGTAGCGCAGCACTCCCACCTCCGTCAGGATATTTCTTCAGAGCTATCTGCCCAAAGAAAAAAAAGCGCCGCACCACCACCGGGTGGGCTCGAACCTCAAAACTTTCGGTTAACAGCCGGATGCGCTAGCCCATTGCGCCACGGAGACAGTCGTGCTCCACTCTCACCACCGTTAGAACATTTCTTCGGAGCTGTCAGGCCAAAGGAAAAAAAGCGCCTCACCACCACCGGGTGAGCTCGAACCTCCAACCTTTCGGTTAACAGCCGATTGCGCTAGCCCATAGCGCCACGGAGACAGTCGTGCTTCAATATCCCCACCATCAGAACATATCTTCAAAGCTATCAGCGCAAAGAAAAAAGCAACACACCACTCCCGGGAGGGATCGAACCTCCAAAGTTTCGGTTAACAGCCGATCGCGCTAGCCAATTGCGCCACGGAGACAGTCGTGCTCCACTCTCACCACCGTCAGAACATTTCCTCAGAGCTATCAGCCCAAAGGAAAAAAAGCGCCGCACCTCCACCGAGTGGGCTCGAACCTCCAACCTTTCGGTTAACAGCCCATCGTGCCACCCAATTGCGCCACGGAGACAGTCGTGCTCCACTCTCACCACCGTCAGAACATTTCTTCAGACTATCAGCCCAAAGAAAAAAAAGCGCCGCACCACCACCGGGTGGGCTCGAACCTCCAACCTTTAGGTTAACAGCCGAACGCGCTAGCCGATTGCGCCACGGAGACAGTCGTGCTCCACTGTCACCACCGTCAGTACATTTCTTCAGAGCTATCAGCTCAAAGAAGAAAAAGCGCCGCACCACCACCGGGTGGGCTCGAACCTCCAACCTTTCGGCTAACAGCCGATCGCGCTAGCCAATTGGGCCACGGAAACATTCGTGCTCCACTCTCACCACTGTCAGAACATTTCTTCAAAGCTATCAGCGCAAAGAAAAAAGCAACACACCACTCCCGGGAGGGCTCGAAATTCCAACCTTTCGGTTATTAGCCGATTGCGCTAGCCAATAGCGCCACGGAGACAGTCGTGCTCCAATCTCCCCACCATCAGGACATATCTTCAAAGCTATCAGCGCAAAGAAAAAAGCAACACACCACTCCCGGGAGGGATCGAACCTCCAACTTTTCGGTTAACAGCCGATCGCGCTAGCCAATTGCGCCACGGAGACAGTCGTGCTCCACTCTCACCACCATCAGAACATTTCCTCAGAGCTATCAGCCAAAAGGAAAAAAAGCGCCGCACCTCCACCGAGTGGGCTCGAACCTCCAACCTTTCGGTTAAGGGCCCATTGCGCTAGCCAATTGCGTCACGGAGACAGTCGTGCACCACTCTCACCACCGCAGAACATTTCTTCAGACTATCAGCCCAAAGAAAAAAAGCGCCGCACCACCACCGGGTGGGCTCGAACCTCCAACCTATCGGTTAACAGCCGAACGCGCTAGCCAATTGCGCCACGGAGACAGTCGTGCTCCACTCTCACCACCGTCAGAACATTTCTTCAGAGCTATCAGCTCAAAGAAGAAAAAGCACCGCACCTCCACCGGGTGGGCTCGAACCTCCAACCTTACGGTTCACAGCCGATCGCGCTAGCCAATTGGGCCACGGAGGCAGTCTTGCTTCACTCTCACCACTGTCAGAACATTTCTTCAGAGCTATCAGCCCAAAGAAAAAGAAACGCCGCACCACCACCGGGTGGGCTCGAACCTCCAACCTCTCGGTTAACAGCCGGTCGCGCTAGCCAATGGCGCCACGGAGACAGTCGTGCTCCACTCTCACCACCGTCAGAAAGTTTCTTCAGCGCTATCAGCCCAAAGAAAAAAAAGCGCCACACCACCACCGGGTGGGCTCGAACCTCCAGCCTTTCGGTTAACGGCCGAACGCGCTAGCCAATTGCGCCACGGAGACAGTCGTGCGCCACTCTCACCACCATCAGAAAATAACTTCAAAGTTATCAGCCCAAAGAAAAAAAAGCGCCGCACCCCCCCGGGTGGGCTCGAACCTCCAACCTTTCGGTTAACAGCCGATCGCGCTAGCCAATTGCGCCACGGAGACAGTCGTGCTCCACTCTCACGACCGTCAGAACATTTCTTCAGAGGTATCAGCCCAAAGGAAAAAAAGCGCCGCAACACCACCGGGTGGGCTCGAACCTCCAACCTTTCGGTTAACAGCCCATCGCGCTAGCCAATAGCGCCACGGAGACAGTCGTGCTCCTCTCTCACCACCGTCAGAACATTTCTTCAGACTATCAGCCCAAAGAAAAAAAAGCGCCGCACCACCACCGGGTGGGCTGGAACCTCCAACCTTTTGGTTAACAGCCAATCGCGCTAGCCAATTGGGCCACGGAGGCAGTCGTGCTCCACTCTCACCACTGTCAGAACATTTCTTCAGAGCTATCAGCCCAAAGAAAAAGAAACGCCGCACCACCCCCGGGTGGGCTCGAACATCCAACCTCTCGGTCAACAGCCGATCGCGCCAGCCAATTGCGACAGCCACGGAGACAGTCGTTCTCCCCTCTCACCACCATCAGAACATATCTTCAAAGCTATCAGCGCAAAGAAAAAAGCGACACACCGTCCCCTGGTGGGCTCAAACCTCCAACCTTTCGGTTAACAGCCATTCGCGCTAGCCAATTGCGCCACGGAGACAGTCCTGCACCACTTTCATCACCATCAAACAAAACTTCAAAGCTATGAGCCCAAAGAAAAAAAAAGCGCCGCACCACCCCCGGGTGGGCTCTAACCTCCAACCTTTCTGTTAACAGCCGATCGCGCTAGCCAATTGCGCCACGGAGACAGTCGTGCTTCACTCTTACCACCGTCAGAACATATCTTCAACGCCATCAGCGCAAAGCAAAAAAAAAAGCGACACACCGTCCACGGGTGGGCTCGAAACTCCAACCTTTCGGTTAACAGCCGATCGCGCTAGCCAATTGCGCCACGGAGACAGTCCTGGTCCACTCTCACCACCGTCAGAACATTTCTTCAGAGCTATCAGCCCAAAGGAAAAAAAGCACCGCACCACTACCGGGTGGGCTCGAACCTCCAACCTTTCGGTTAACAGCCCATCGCGCTAGCCAATAGCGCCACGGAGACAGTCGTGCTCCTCTCTCACCACCGTCAGAACAGTTCTTCAGACGATCAGCCCAAAGAAAAAAAGCGCCGCACCACCACCGGGTGGGCTAGAACCTCCAAACTTTTGGTTAACAGCTGATCGCTCTAGTCAATTGCGCCTCGGAGACAGTCCTGCTCCACTCTCACCACCATCAGAACATAGCTTCAAAGCTATCAGCCCAAAGAAAAAAAGCAACAAACCACTCTCGGGAGGGCTCGAACCTCCAACCTTTCAGTTAACAGCCGATCGCGCTAGCCAATTGCGCCACGGAGACAGTCGTGCTCCACTCTCAACACCGTCAGAACATTTCTTCAGAGCTATTAGCCCAAAGGAAAAAAAGCGCCGCACCACCACCGGGTGGGCTCGAACCTCCAACCTTACGGTTAACAGCCCATCGCGCTAACCAATGGCGCAACGGAGATAGTCGTGCTCCACTTTCACCACCGTCAGAACATTTCTCCAAAGCTTTCAGCGCCAAGAAGAAAAAAGCGACACACCGCTCCTGGGAGGGCTCGAACCTCCAGCCTTTCGGTTAACAGTCGAACGCGCTAGCCAAATGTGCCACGAAGACAGTAGTGCAGTGCTCTCACCACCGTCTGTACATTTCTCCAAAGCTATGAGCGCAATAAAAAAAGCGACACACTGCTCACGGAAGGGCTGGAACCTCCAACCTTTCGATTACCATACGAACGCGCTAGCCAATTGCGCCACGGAGACAGTCGTGCTCCACTCTCACCACCGTCAGAACATTTCTTGAAAGCTATCAGCTCAAAGAAAAAAAAAGCGACACACCACTCCCGGGAGGGCTCGAACCTCCAACGTTTCGATTAACAGCCGATCGCGCTAGAATATTGCGCCACGGAGACTTTTTTTTTCTTAAATGAATGAAATTATCAACAGTAATGTACAAAGAGCATACTTCACCAGAAGTCCGGAAAACACGCAAAAGCGTCAAGAACGAGAAGTGACTCCGGAACAGGGTCAAAAGTGTCGACAACACTGCGCACTTGAGCAGCTGCTTCTCGGAAGACAGACCTAGTCGAGCATGGTGGCTCGGCATGTCTATCAATCATGCGACTTTTCCATAATGAATACAGTCCCAACAACATAAACAAGTCGTAAGGAGTATTATCAGTCAGACTCTTTTTGAACGGAAGGAACCTAATAACATTACCTGTGATTGGAAGTTCGTGCTGCACTCTCACCACCATCAGAACATTTCTCCAAAGCCATCAGCGCAAAAAAACGCAACACACATCTACCGGGAGGGCTCGAACCTCCAGCCTTTCGGTTAACAGTCGAACGCGCTAGCCAAATGTGCCACGAAGACAGTAGTGCAGTGCTCTCACCACCGTCTGTACATTTCTCCAAAGCTATGAGCGCAATAAAAAAAGCGACACACTGCTCACGGAAGGGCTGGAACCTCCAACCTTTCGATTACCATACGAACGCGCTAGCCAATTGCGCCACGGAGACAGTCGTGCTCCACTCTCACCCCCGTCAGAACATTTCTTCAAAGCTATCAGCGCAAAGAAGAAAAAAGCGCCGCACCACCACCGGGTGGGCTCGAACCTCCAACCTTTCGGTTAACAGCTGATCGCGCTAGCCAATTGCGCCACGGAGAAAGTCGTGCTCTACTCTCACCACCGTCAGAACATTTCTTCAGAGCTATCAGCCCAAAGAAACAAAAGTGCCGCACCACCACCAGGTGGGCTCGAACCTCCAGTTTTTCGGTTAACGGCCGAACGCGCTAGGCAATAGCGCCACGGAGACTGTCGTTCTCCCCTCTCACCACCATTAGAAAATATCTTCAAAGCTATCAGCGCAAAGAAAAAAGCGACACACCGTCCCCTGGTGGGCTCAAACCTCCAACCTTTCGGTTAACGGCCAATCGCGCTAGCCAATTGCGCCACGGAGACATTCCTGCATCACTCTCACCACCATCAAACATATCTTCAAAGCTATAAGCCCAAAGAAAAAAAAGCGCCGCACCACTCCCGGGTGGGCTCTAACCTCCAACCTTTCTGTTAACAGCCGATCGCGCTAGCCAATTGCACCACGGAGACAGTCATGCTTCACTCTTACCACCGTCGGAACATATCTTCAAATCTATGAGCCCAAAGAAAAAAAAGCGCCGCACCACCACCGGGTGGGCTCGAACCTCCAACCTTTCGGTTGACAGCCGAACGCGCTAGCCAATTGCTTCACGGAGACATTTTTGATGCACTCTCACCCCCGTCAGAACATTTCTTCAAAGCTATCAGCGCAAAGAAGAAAAAAGCGCCGCACCACCACCGGGTGGGCTCGAACCTCCAACCTTTCGGTTAACAGCCGATCGCGCTAGCCAAATGCGCCACGGAGAAAGTCGCGCTCTACTCTCACCACCGTCAGAACATTTCTTCAGAGCTATCAGCCCAAAGAAACAAAAGCGCCGTACCACCACCGGGTGGGCTCGAACCTCCAGCTTTTCGGTTAACGGCCGAACGCGCTAGGCAATAGCGCCACGGAGACTGTCGTTCTCCCCTCTCACCACCATTAGAACATATCTTCAAAGCTATCAGCGCAAAGAAAAATGCGACACACCGTCCCCTGGTCGGCTGAAACCTCCAACCTTTCGGTTAGCAGCCAATCGCGCTAGCCAATTGCGCTACGGAGACATTTCTGCACCACTCTCAACACCATCAAACATATCTTCAAAGCTATAAGCCCAAAGAAAAAAAAGCGCCGCACCACCCCCGGGTGGGCTCTTACCTCCAACCTTTCTGTTAACAGCCGATCGCGCTAGCCAATTGCACCACGGAGACAGTCATGCTTCACTCTTACCACCGTCAGAACATATTTTCAAATCTATGAGCCCAAAGAAAAAAAAGCGCCGCACCACCACCAGGTGGGCTCGAACCTCCAACCTTTTGGTTAACAGCTGAACGCGCTAGCGAATTGCGCCACGGAGACAATCCTGCTCCACTCTCACCACCATGAGAAGATATCTTCAAAGCTATCAGCCCAAAGAAAAAAAGCAACAAACCACTCCCGGGAGGGCTCGAACCTCCAACCTTTCAGTTAACAGCCGATTGCGCTAGCCAATTGCGCCACAGAGACAGTCGTGCTCCACTCTCACCACCGTCAGAACATTTCTTCAGAGCTATCAGGCCAAAGGAAAAAAAGCACCGCACCACCACCGGGTGGGCTCGAACCTCCAACCTTTCGGTTAACAGCCCATCGCTCTAGCCAATAGCGCCACGGAGACAGTCGTGCTCCTCTCTCAACACCGTCAGAACATTTCTTCCGACTATCAGCCCAAAGAAAAAAAGCGCCGCACCACCACCGGGTGGACTCGAACCTCCAACCTTTCGGTTAACAGCCGATCACGCTAGCCGATTGCGCCACGGAGATATTCGTGCTCCACTCCCACCACCATCAGAACATATCTTCAAAGCTATCAGCGCAAAGAAAAAGCAACACACCACTCCCGGGAGGGCTCGAACCTCCAAATTTTCGGTTAACAGCCGAACGTGGTAGCCAATTGCGCCACGAAGACAGTCGTGCTCCAATCTCACCAACGTCAGAACATTTCTCCAAAGCTATCAGCACAAAGAAAAAAAAGCGCCGCACCACCACCGGGTGGGCTCGAACCTCCAAACTTTCGGTTAACAGCCGGATGCGCTAGGCTATTGCGCCACGGAGACAGTCGTGCTCCACTCTCACCACCATGAGAACATATCTTCAAAGCTATCAGCCCAAAGAAAAAGAAGCGCCGCACCACCAGCGGGTGGGCTCGAACCTCCAACCTTTCGGTTAACAGCCGATCGCGCTAGCCAATTGCGCCCCGGAGACAGTCCTGCTCCACTCTCACCACCATCAGAACATATCTTCAGAGCTATGAGCCCAAAGAAAAAAAAGCGCCGAACCACCACCGGGTGGGCTCGAACCTCCAACCTTTTGGTTAACAGCTGATCGCGCTAGCCAATTGCGCCACGGAGACAGTCCTGCTCCACTCTCTCCACCATCAGAACATATCTTCAAAGCTTTGAGCCCAAAGAAAAAAAAGCAACAAACCACTCCCGGGAGGGCTCGAACCTCCAACCTTTCAGTTAACAGCCGATCGCGCTAGCCAATTGCACCACGGAGATAGTCGTGCTCCACTCTCACCACCGTCAGAACATTTCTTCAGAGCTATCAGCCCAAAGAAAAAAAAAGCGCCGCTCCACCACCAGGTGGGCTCGACACTCCAACCTTTCGGTTAACAGCCCATCGCGCTAGCCAATTGCGCCACGGAGACAGTCGTGCGCCACTCTCACCACCATCAGTACCTATCTTCAAAGCTATCAGCGCAAAGAAAAAGCAACACACCACTCCCGGGAGGGCTCAAACCTGGAATGTTTTGGTTAACAGCCGAACGTGCTAGCCAATTGCGCCACGGAGACAGTCGTGCTCCGCTCTCACCACCATTAGAACATATCTTCAAAGCTATCGGCGCAAAGAAAAAAGAAACACACCACCACCGGGTGGGCTCGAACCTCCAGACTTTCGGTTAACGGCCGAACGCGCTAGCCAATTGCGCCACGGAGACAGTCGTGCTTCACTCTCACCACCATCAGAACATATCTTCAAAGCTATCAGCGCAAAGAAAAAAGCAACACACCACTCTCGGGAGGGCTCGAAATTCCAACTATTCGGTTAACAGCCGATCGCGCTAGGCGATTAGGCCACGGAGACAGTATAGTGCAGCACTCCCACCTCCGTCAGAACATTTCTTCAGAGCTATCAGCCCAAAGAAAAAAAAGCGCCGCACCTCCACCGGGTGGGCACGAACCTCCAGCCTTTCGGTTAACAGCCGATCGCGCTAGCCAATTGCGCCACGGAGACAGTCGTGCTTCACTGTTACCACCATCAGAACATATCTCTAAAGGTATCAGCGCAAAGAAAAGGGCAACACACCACTCCCGGGAAGGCTCGAAACTACAACCTTTCGGCTAACAGCCGATCGCGCTAGCCAATTGGGCCACGGAGGCAGTCGTGCTCCACTCTCACCACTGTCAGAACATTTCTTCAGAGCTATCAGCCCAAAGAAAAAGAAACGCCGCACCACCACCGGGTGGGCTCGTTCCTCCAACCTCTTGGTTAACAGCCGATCGCGCTAGCCAATTGCGCCACAGAGACAGTCGCGCTTCGCTCTCACCACCGTCAGAACATTTTTTCAGAGCTATCAGCCCAAAGAAAAAAAAGCGCCACACCACCACCGGGTGGGCTCGAACCTCCAGCCTTTCGGTTAACGGCTGAACGCGCTAGCCAATCGCGCCACGGAGACAGTCGTGCTCCACTCTCACCACCATCAGAAAATAACTTCAAAGTTATCAGCCCAAAGAAAAAAAAGCGCCGCACCCCCCCGGGCGGGCTCGAACCTCCAACCTTTCGGTTAACAGCCGATCGCGCTAGCCAATTGCGCCACGGAGACAGTCGTGCTCCACTCTCACGACCGTCAGAACATTTCTTCAGAGGTATCAGCCCAAAGGAAAAAAGGCGCCGCAACACCACCGGGTGGGCTCGAACCTCCAACCTTTCGGTTAACAGCCCATCGCGCTAGCCAATAGCGCCACGGAGACAGTCGTGCTCCTCTCTCACCACCGTCAGAACATTTCTTCAGACTATCAGCCCAAAGAAAAAAAAGCGCCGCACCACCACCGGGTGGGCTGGAACCTCCAACCTTTTGGTTAACAGCCAATCGCGCTAGCCAATTGGGCCACGGAGGCAGTCGTGCTCCACTCTCACCACTGTCAGAACATTTCTTCAGAGCTATCAGCCCAAAGAAAAAGAAACGCCGCACCACCCCCGGGTGGGCTCGAACATCCAACCTCTCGGTCAACAGCCGATCGCGCCAGCCAATTGCGACAGCCACGGAGACAGTCGTTCTCCCCTCTCACCACCATCAGAACATATCTTCAAAGCTATCAGCGCAAAGAAAAAAGCGACACACCGTCCCCTGGTGGGCTCAAACCTCCAACCTTTCTGTTAACAGCCATTCGCGCTAGCCAATTGCGCCACGGAGACAGTCCTGCACCACTTTCATCACCATCAAACAAAACTTCAAAGCTATGAGCCCAAAGAAAAAAAAAGCGCCGCACCACCCCCGGGTGGGCTCTAACCTCCAACCTTTCTGTTAACAGCCGATCGCGCTAGCCAATTGCGCCACGGAGACAGTCGTGCTTCACTCTTACCACCGTCAGAACATATCTTCAACGCCATCAGCGCAAAGCAAAAAAAAAGCGACACACCGTCCACGGGTGGGCTCGAAACTCCAACCTTTCGGTTAACAGCCGATCGCGCTAGCCAATTGCGCCACGGAGACAGTCCTGGTCCACTCTCACCACCGTCAGAACATTTCTTCAGAGCTATCAGCCCAAAGGAAAAAAAGCACCGCACCACTACCGGGTGGGCTCGAACCTCCAACCTTTCGGTTAACAGCCCATCGCGCTAGCCAATAGCGCCACGGAGACAGTCGTGCTCCTCTCTCACCACCGTCAGAACAGTTCTTCAGACGATCAGCCCAAAGAAAAAAAGCGCCGCACCACCACCGGGTGGGCTAGAACCTCCAAACTTTCGGTTAACAGCCAATCGCGCTAGCCAATTGCGCCACGGAGACAGTCGTGCTCCACTCTCACCACCGTCAGAACATTTCTTCAGAGCTATCAGCCCAAAGAAGAAAAAGCGCCGCACCACCGGGTGGGCTCGAACCTCCAACCATTCGGTTAACAGCCGATCACGCTAGCCGATTGCGCCACGGAGACAGTCGTGCTCCACTCTCACCACCATCAGAACATTTCTTCAGACTATCAGCCCAAAGAAAAAAAAAGCGCCGCACCACCCCCGGGTGGGCTCGAACCTCCAAACTTTCGGTTAACAGCCGATCGCGCTAGCCAATTGCGCCACGGAGACAGTCGTGCTTCACTCTCACCACCATCAGAACATATCTTCAACGCCATCAGCGCAAAGCAAAAAAAGCGACACACCGTCCACGGGCGGGCTCGAAACTCCAACCTTTCGGTTAACAGCCGATCGCGCTAGCCAATTGCGCCACGGAGACAGTCCTGCTCCACTCTCACCATCATCAGAACATATCTTCAAAGCTATGAGCCCAAAGAAAAAAAAGCGCCGCACCACCACCGGGTGGGCTCGAACCTCCAATCTTTTGGTTAACAGCTGATCGCTCTAGTCAATTGCGCCTCGGAGACAGTCCTGCTCCACTCTCACCACCATCAGAACATAGCTTCAAAGCTATCAGCCCAAAGAAAAAAAGCAACAAACCACTCTCGGGAGGGCTCGAACCTCCAACCTTTCAGTTAACAGCCGATCGCGCTAGCCAATTGCGCCACGGAGACAGTCGTGCTCCACTCTCAACACCGTCAGAACATTTCTTCAGAGCTATTAGCCCAAAGGAAAAAAAGCGCCGCACCACCAACGGGTGGGCTCGAACCTCCAACCTTACGGTTAACAGCCCATCGCGCTAACCAATGGCGCAACGGAGATAGTCGTGCTCCACTTTCACCACCGTCAGAACATTTCTCCAAAGCTTTCAGCGCCAAGAAGAAAAAAGCGACACACCGCTCCTGGGAGGGCTCGAACCTCCAGCCTTTCGGTTAACAGTCGAACGCGCTAGCCAAATGTGCCACGAAGACAGTAGTGCAGTGCTCTCACCACCGTCTGTACATTTCTCCAAAGCTATGAGCGCAATAAAAAAAGCGACACACTGCTCACGGAAGGGCTGGAACCTCCAACCTTTCGATTACCATACGAACGCGCTAGCCAATTGCGCCACGGAGACAGTCGTGCTCCACTCTCACCACCGTCAGAACATTTCTTGAAAGCTATCAGCTCAAAGAAAAAAAAAGCGACACACCACTCCCGGGAGGGCTCGAACCTCCAACGTTTCGATTAACAGCCGATCGCGCTAGAATATTGCGCCACGGAGACTTTTTTTTTCTTAAATGAATGAAATTATCAACAGTAATGTACAAAGAGCATACTTCACCAGAAGTCCGGAAAACACGCAAAAGCGTCAAGAACGAGAAGTGACTCCGGAACAGGGTCAAAAATGTCGACAACACTGCGCACTTGAGCAGCTGCTTCTCGGAAGACAGACCTAGTCGACCATGGTGGCTCGGCATGTCTATCAATCATGCGACTTTTCCATAATGAATACAGTCCCAACAACATAAACAAGTCGTAAGGAGTATTATCAGTCAGACTCTTTTTGAACGGAAGGAACCTAATAACATTACCTGTGATTGGAAGTTCGTGCTGCACTCTCACCACCATCAGAACATTTCTCCAAAGCCATCAGCGCAAAAAAAAGCAACACACATCTACCGGGATGGCTCGAATCTCCAAACTTTCGGTTAACAGCCGAACGCGCTAGCCAATTGCTTCACGGAGACATTTTTGCTGCACTCTCACCCCCGTCAGAACATTTCTTCAAAGCTATCAGCGCAAAGAAGAAAAAAGCGCCGCACCACCACCGGGTGGGCTCGAACCTCCAACCTTTCGGTTAACAGCTGATCGCGCTAGCCAATTGCGCCACGGAGAAAGTCGTGCTCTACTCTCACCACCGTCAGAACATTTCTTCAGAGCTATCAGCCCAAAGAAACAAAAGTGCCGCACCACCACCAGGTGGGCTCGAACCTCCAGTTTTTCGGTTAACGGCCGAACGCGCTAGGCAATAGCGCCACGGAGACTGTCGTTCTCCCCTCTCACCACCATTAGAAAATATCTTCAAAGCTATCAGCGCAAAGAAAAAAGCGACACACCGTCCCCTGGTGGGCTCAAACCTCCAACCTTTCGGTTAACAGCCAATCGCGCTAGCCAATTGCGCCACGGAGACATTCCTGCATCACTCTCACCACCATCAAACATATCTTCAAAGCTATAAGCCCAAAGAAAAAAAAGCGCCGCACCACTCCCGGGTGGGCTCTAACCTCCAACCTTTCTGTTAACAGCCGATCGCGCTAGCCAATTGCACCACGGAGACAGTCATGCTTCACTCTTACCACCGTCGGAACATATCTTCAAATCTATGAGCCCAAAGAAAAAAAAGCGCCGCACCACCACCGGGTGGGCTCGAACCTCCAACCTTTCGGTTGACAGCCGAACGCGCTAGCCAATTGCTTTACGGAGACATTTTTGATGCACTCTCACCCCCGTCAGAACATTTCTTCAAAGCTATCAGCGCAAAGAAGAAAAAAGCGCCGCACCACCACCGGGTGGGCTCGAACCTCCAACCTTTCGGTTAACAGCCGATCGCGCTAGCCAAATGCGCCACGGAGAAAGTCGCGCTCTACTCTCACCACCGTCAGAACATTTCTTCAGAGCTATCAGCCCAAAGAAACAAAAGCGCCGTACCACCACCGGGTGGGCTCGAACCTCCAGCTTTTCGGTTAACGGCCGAACGCGCTAGGCAATAGCGCCACGGAGACTGTCGTTCTCCCCTCTCACCACCATTAGAACATATCTTCAAAGCTATCAGCGCAAAGAAAAATGCGACACACCGTCCCCTGGTGGGCTGAAACCTCCAACCTTTCGGTTAGCAGCCAATCGCGCTAGCCAATTGCGCTACGGAGACATTTCTGCACCACTCTCAACACCATCAAACATATCTTCAAAGCTATAAGCCCAAAGAAAAAAAAGCGCCGCACCACCACCGGGTTGGCTCTTACCTCCAAACTTTCTGTTAACAGCCGATCGCGCTAGCCAATTGCACCACGGAGACAGTCATGCTTCACTCTTACCACCGTCAGAACATATTTTCAAATCTATGAGCCCAAAGAAAAAAAAGCGCCGCACCACCACCAGGTGGGCTCGAACCTCCAACCTTTTGGTTAACAGCTGATCGCGCTAGCCAATTGCGCCACGGAGACAATCCTGCTCCACTCTCACCACCATGAGAAGATATCTTCAAAGCTATCAGCCCAAAGAAAAAAAGCAACAAACCACTCCCGGGAGGGCTCGAACCTCCAACCTTTCAGTTAACAGCCGATTGCGCTAGCCAATTGCGCCACAGAGACAGTCGTGCTCCATTCTCACCAACGTCAGAACATTTCTCCAAAGCTATCAGCACAAAGAAAAGAGCATCACACCACTCCCGGGAGGGCTCGGAACTCCAACCTTTTGGTTAACAGCCGATCGCGCTAGCCAATTGCGCAGCGGAGACAGTCATGCGCAACTCTCACCACCGTGAAAACATTTCTCCAAAGCTATCGGCGCAAAGATAAAAAAAGTGACACACCGCTTCCGGGAGGGCTCGAACCTCCAAACTTTCGGTTAAAAGCCGAACGCGCTAGCCAAATGCGCCACGGAGACAGTCGTGCTCCATTCTCACCACTGTCAGAACATAACTGTAAAGCTATCAGCGCAAATAAAAAAGCAACACACCACTTCCGGGAGGGCACGAACCTCCAACCTTTCGGTTAACAGCCGATCGCGCTAGCCAATTGCGCCACGGAGACAGTCCTGCTCCACTCTCACCACCATCAGAACATATCTTCAAATCTATGAGCCCAAAGAAAAAAAAGCGCCGCACCACCACCGGGTGGGCTCGAACCTCCAACCTTTTGGTTAACAGCTGATCGCGCTAGCCAATTGCGCCACGGAGACAGTCCTGCTCCACTCTCACCACCTTGAGAACATATCTTCAAAGCTATCAGCCCAAAGAAAAAAAGCAACAAACCACTCCCGGGAGGGCTCGAACCTCCAACCTTTCAGTTAACAGCCGATCGCGCTAGCCAATTGCGCCACAGAGACAGTCGTGCTCCACTCTCAACACCATCAGAACATTGCTTCAGAGCTATCAGGCCAAAAGAAAAAAAGCGCCGCACCACCACCGGGTGGGCTCGAACCTCCAACCTTTCGGTTAACAGCCCATCGCGCTGGCCAATAGCGCCACGGAGACAGTCGTGCTCCTCTCTCACCACCGTCAGAACATTTCTTCAGACTATCAGCCCAAAGAAAAAAAAACGCCGCACCACCACCGGGTGGGCGCGAACCTCCAACCTTTCGGTTAACAGCCGTTCACGCTAGCCGATTGCGCCCCGGAGACAGTCGTGCTCCACTCTCACCACCATCAGAACATATCTTCAAAGCTATCAGCGCAAAGAAAGAGCAACACACCACTCCAGGGAGGGCTCGAACCTCCAAATTTTCGGTTAACAGCCGAACGTGCTAGCCAATTGCGCCACGGGGACAGTCGTGCTCCAATCTCACCAACGTCAGAACATTTCTCCAAATCTATCAGCACAAAGAAAAGAGCATCACACCACTCCCGGCAGGGCTCGGAACTCAAACCTTTTGGTTAACAGCCGATCGCGCTAGCCAATTGCGCAGCGGAGACAGTCATGCGCAACTCTCACCACCGTGAAAACATTTCTCCAAAGCTATCAGCGCAAAGATAAAAAAAACTGACACACTGCTTCCGGGAGGGCTCGAACCTCCAAATTTCGGTTAACAGCCGAACGCGCTAGCCAGTTGCGCCACGGAGACAGTCCTGCTCTACTCTCACCACCATCAGAACATATCTTCAAAGCTATCAGCCCAAAGAAAAAAGAGCAACACACCACTCTCGGGAGGGCTCGAACCTCCAACCTTTCAGTTAAAAGGCGATCGCGCTAGCCAATTGCGACACGGAGACAGTCGCGCTACACTTTCACCACCGTCAGAACATTTCCTCAGAGCTATCAGCCCAAAGGAAAAAAAGCGCAGCACCACAACCGGGTGGGCTAGAACCTCCAACCTTTCGGTTAACAGCCCAACGCGCTAGCCAATTGCGCCACGGAGACAGTCGTGGTCCACTCTCACAACCATCAGAACATACCTTCAAAGCTATCAGCGCAAAGAAAAAAGCAACACACCACTCCCGGGAGGGCTCGAACCTCCAACCTCTCGGTCAACAGCCGATCGCGCTAGCCAATTGCGACAGCCACGGAGACAGTCGTTCTCCGCTCTCACCACCATAAGAACATATCTTCAAAGCTATCAGCGCAAAGAAAAAAGCGACACACCGTCCCCTGGTGGGCTCAAACCTCCAACCTTTTGGTTAACAGCCAATCGCGCTAGCCAATTGCGCTACGGAGACAGTCCTGCACCACTCTCACCACCATCAAACATATCTTCAAAGCTATCAGCCCAAAGAAAAAAAAAGCGCCGTACCGCCCCCGGGTGGGCTCGAACCTCCAAACTTTCGGTTAACAGCCGATCGCGCTAGCCAATTGCGCCACGGAGACAGTCGTGCTTCACTCTCACCACCATCAGAACATATCTTCAACGCCATCAGCGCAAAGCAAAAAAAAGCGACACACCGTCCACGGGTGGGCTCGAAACTCCAACCTTTCGGTTAACAGCCCATCGCGCTAGCCAATGGCGCAACGGAGATAGTCGTGCTCCACTTTCACCACCGTCAGAACATTTCTCCAAAGCTTTCAGCGCCAAGAAGAAAAAAGCGACACACCGCTCCTGGGAGGGCTCGAACCTCCAGCCTTTCGGTTAACAGTCGAACGCGCTAGCCAAATGTGCCACGAAGACAGTAGTTCAGCGCTCTCACCACCGTCTGTACATTTCTCAAAAGCTATCAGCGCAATAAAAAAAGCGACACACTGCTCCCGGAAGGGCTCGAACCTCCAACCTTTCAATTACCATACGAACGCGCTAGCCAATTGCGCCACGGAGACAGTCGTGCTCCACTCTCACCACCGTCAGAACATTTCTTGAAAGCTATCAGCGCAAAGAAAAAAAAAGCGACACACCACTCTCGGGAGGGCTCGAACCTCCAACATTTCGATTAACAGCCGAACGCGCTAGCCAAATGCGCCACGGAGACTTTCGTGCTCCATTCTCACCACTGTCAGAACATAACTTTAAAGCTATCAGCGCAAAGAAAAAAGCAACACACCACTTCCGGGAGGGCACGAACCTCCAACCTTTCGGTTAACAGCCGATTGCGCTAGCCAAATGCGCCACGGAGACAGTCCTTTTCCACTCTCACCACCATGAGAACATAACTTCAAAGCTATCAGCCCACAGAAAAAAAAGCGCCGCAGCACCACCGGGTGGGCTCGAACCTCCAACCTTTCGGTTAACAGCTGATCGCGCTAGCCAATTGCGCCACGGAGAAAGTCGTGCTCTACTCTCACCACCGTCAGAACATTTCTTCAGAGCTATCAGCCCAAAGAAACAAAAGTGCCGCACCACCACCAGGTGGGCTCGAACCTCCAGTTTTTCGGTTAACGGCCGAACGCGCTAGGCAATAGCGCCACGGAGACTGTCGTTCTCCCCTCTCACCACCATTAGAAAATATCTTCAAAGCTATCAGCGCAAAGAAAAAAGCGACACACCGTCCCCTGGTGGGCTCAAACCTCCAACCTTTCGGTTAACAGCCAATCGCGCTAGCCAATTGCGCCACGGAGACATTCCTGCATCACTCTCACCACCATCAAACATATCTTCAAAGCTATAAGCCCAAAGAAAAAAAAGCGCCGCACCACTCCCGGGTGGGCTCTAACCTCCAACCTTTCTGTTAACAGCCGATCGCGCTAGCCAATTGCACCACGGAGACAGTCATGCTTCACTCTTACCACCGTCGGAACATATCTTCAAATCTATGAGCCCAAAGAAAAAAAAGCGCCGCACCACCACCGGGTGGGCTCGAACCTCCAACCTTTCGGTTGACAGCCGAACGCGCTAGCCAATTGCTTTACGGAGACATTTTTGATGCACTCTCACCCCCGTCAGAACATTTCTTCAAAGCTATCAGCGCAAAGAAGAAAAAAGCGCCGCACCACCACCGGGTGGGCTCGAACCTCCAACCTTTCGGTTAACAGCCGATCGCGCTAGCCAAATGCGCCACGGAGAAAGTCGCGCTCTACTCTCACCACCGTCAGAACATTTCTTCAGAGCTATCAGCCCAAAGAAACAAAAGCGCCGTACCACCACCGGGTGGGCTCGAACCTCCAGCTTTTCGGTTAACGGCCGAACGCGCTAGGCAATAGCGCCACGGAGACTGTCGTTCTCCCCTCTCACCACCATTAGAACATATCTTCAAAGCTATCAGCGCAAAGAAAAATGCGACACACCGTCCCCTGGTGGGCTGAAACCTCCAACCTTTCGGTTAGCAGCCAATCGCGCTAGCCAATTGCGCTACGGAGACATTTCTGCACCACTCTCAACACCATCAAACATATCTTCAAAGCTATAAGCCCAAAGAAAAAAAAGCGCCGCACCACCACCGGGTTGGCTCTTACCTCCAAACTTTCTGTTAACAGCCGATCGCGCTAGCCAATTGCACCACGGAGACAGTCATGCTTCACTCTTACCACCGTCAGAACATATTTTCAAATCTATGAGCCCAAAGAAAAAAAAGCGCCGCACCACCACCAGGTGGGCTCGAACCTCCAACCTTTTGGTTAACAGCTGATCGCGCTAGCCAATTGCGCCACGGAGACAATCCTGCTCCACTCTCACCACCATGAGAAGATATCTTCAAAGCTATCAGCCCAAAGAAAAAAAGCAACAAACCACTCCCGGGAGGGCTCGAACCTCCAACCTTTCAGTTAACAGCCGATTGCGCTAGCCAATTGCGCCACAGAGACAGTCGTGCTCCATTCTCACCAACGTCAGAACATTTCTCCAAAGCTATCAGCACAAAGAAAAGAGCATCACACCACTCCCGGGAGGGCTCGGAACTCCAACCTTTTGGTTAACAGCCGATCGCGCTAGCCAATTGCGCAGCGGAGACAGTCATGCGCAACTCTCACCACCGTGAAAACATTTCTCCAAAGCTATCGGCGCAAAGATAAAAAAAGTGACACACCGCTTCCGGGAGGGCTCGAACCTCCAAACTTTCGGTTAAAAGCCGAACGCGCTAGCCAAATGCGCCACGGAGACAGTCGTGCTCCATTCTCACCACTGTCAGAACATAACTGTAAAGCTATCAGCGCAAATAAAAAAGCAACACACCACTTCCGGGAGGGCACGAACCTCCAACCTTTCGGTTAACAGCCGATCGCGCTAGCCAATTGCGCCACGGAGACAGTCCTGCTCCACTCTCACCACCATCAGAACATATCTTCAAATCTATGAGCCCAAAGAAAAAAAAGCGCCGCACCACCACCGGGTGGGCTCGAACCTCCAACCTTTTGGTTAACAGCTGATCGCGCTAGCCAATTGCGCCACGGAGACAGTCCTGCTCCACTCTCACCACCTTGAGAACATATCTTCAAAGCTATCAGCCCAAAGAAAAAAAGCAACAAACCACTCCCGGGAGGGCTCGAACCTCCAACCTTTCAGTTAACAGCCGATCGCGCTAGCCAATTGCGCCACAGAGACAGTCGTGCTCCACTCTCAACACCATCAGAACATTGCTTCAGAGCTATCAGGCCAAAAGAAAAAAAGCGCCGCACCACCACCGGGTGGGCTCGAACCTCCAACCTTTCGGTTAACAGCCCATCGCGCTGGCCAATAGCGCCACGGAGACAGTCGTGCTCCTCTCTCACCACCGTCAGAACATTTCTTCAGACTATCAGCCCAAAGAAAAAAAAACGCCGCACCACCACCGGGTGGGCGCGAACCTCCAACCTTTCGGTTAACAGCCGTTCACGCTAGCCGATTGCGCCCCGGAGACAGTCGTGCTCCACTCTCACCACCATCAGAACATATCTTCAAAGCTATCAGCGCAAAGAAAGAGCAACACACCACTCCCGGGAGGGCTCGAACCTCCAAATTTTCGGTTAACAGCCGAACGTGCTAGCCAATTGCGCCACGGGGACAGTCGTGCTCCAATCTCACCAACGTCAGAACATTTCTCCAAATCTATCAGCACAAAGAAAAGAGCATCACACCACTCCCGGCAGGGCTCGGAACTCAAACCTTTTGGTTAACAGCCGATCGCGCTAGCCAATTGCGCAGCGGAGACAGTCATGCGCAACTCTCACCACCGTGAAAACATTTCTCCAAAGCTATCAGCGCAAAGATAAAAAAAACTGACACACTGCTTCCGGGAGGGCTCGAACCTCCAAATTTCGGTTAACAGCCGAACGCGCTAGCCAGTTGCGCCACGGAGACAGTCCTGCTCTACTCTCACCACCATCAGAACATATCTTCAAAGCTATCAGCCCAAAGAAAAAAGAGCAACACACCACTCTCGGGAGGGCTCGAACCTCCAACCTTTCAGTTAAAAGGCGATCGCGCTAGCCAATTGCGACACGGAGACAGTCGCGCTACACTTTCACCACCGTCAGAACATTTCCTCAGAGCTATCAGCCCAAAGGAAAAAAAGCGCAGCACCACAACCGGGTGGGCTAGAACCTCCAACCTTTCGGTTAACAGCCCAACGCGCTAGCCAATTGCGCCACGGAGACAGTCGTGGTCCACTCTCACAACCATCAGAACATACCTTCAAAGCTATCAGCGCAAAGAAAAAAGCAACACACCACTCCCGGGAGGGCTCGAACCTCCAACCTCTCGGTCAACAGCCGATCGCGCTAGCCAATTGCGACAGCCACGGAGACAGTCGTTCTCCGCTCTCACCACCATAAGAACATATCTTCAAAGCTATCAGCGCAAAGAAAAAAGCGACACACCGTCCCCTGGTGGGCTCAAACCTCCAACCTTTTGGTTAACAGCCAATCGCGCTAGCCAATTGCGCTACGGAGACAGTCCTGCACCACTCTCACCACCATCAAACATATCTTCAAAGCTATCAGCCCAAAGAAAAAAAAAGCGCCGTACCGCCCCCGGGTGGGCTCGAACCTCCAAACTTTCGGTTAACAGCCGATCGCGCTAGCCAATTGCGCCACGGAGACAGTCGTGCTTCACTCTCACCACCATCAGAACATATCTTCAACGCCATCAGCGCAAAGCAAAAAAAAGCGACACACCGTCCACGGGTGGGCTCGAAACTCCAACCTTTCGGTTAACAGCCCATCGCGCTAGCCAATGGCGCAACGGAGATAGTCGTGCTCCACTTTCACCACCGTCAGAACATTTCTCCAAAGCTTTCAGCGCCAAGAAGAAAAAAGCGACACACCGCTCCTGGGAGGGCTCGAACCTCCAGCCTTTCGGTTAACAGTCGAACGCGCTAGCCAAATGTGCCACGAAGACAGTAGTTCAGCGCTCTCACCACCGTCTGTACATTTCTCAAAAGCTATCAGCGCAATAAAAAAAGCGACACACTGCTCCCGGAAGGGCTCGAACCTCCAACCTTTCAATTACCATACGAACGCGCTAGCCAATTGCGCCACGGAGACAGTCGTGCTCCACTCTCACCACCGTCAGAACATTTCTTGAAAGCTATCAGCGCAAAGAAAAAAAAAGCGACACACCACTCTCGGGAGGGCTCGAACCTCCAACATTTCGATTAACAGCCGAACGCGCTAGCCAAATGCGCCACGGAGACTTTCGTGCTCCATTCTCACCACTGTCAGAACATAACTTTAAAGCTATCAGCGCAAAGAAAAAAGCAACACACCACTTCCGGGAGGGCACGAACCTCCAACCTTTCGGTTAACAGCCGATTGCGCTAGCCAAATGCGCCACGGAGACAGTCCTTTTCCACTCTCACCACCATGAGAACATAACTTCAAAGCTATCAGCCCACAGAAAAAAAAGCGCCGCAGCACCACCGGGTGGGCTCGAACCTCCAACCTTTCGGTTAACAGCTGGTCGCGCTAGCCAGTTGCGCCACGGAGACAGTCCTGCTCTACTCTCACCACCATCAGAACATAACTTCAAAGCTATCAGCCCAAAGAAAAAAGAGCAACACACCACTCTCGGGAGGGCTCGAACCTCCAACCTTTCAGTTAAAAGCCGATCGCGCTAGCCAATTGCGACACGGAGACAGTCGCGCTACACTTTCACCACCGTCAGAACATTTCCTCAGAGCTATCAGCCCAAAGGAAAAAAAGCGCAGCACCACAACCGGGTGGGCTCGAACCTCCAACCTTTCGGTTAACAGCCCAACGCGCTAGCCAATTGCGCCACGGAGACAGTCGTGGTCCACTCTCACCACCATCAGAACATATCTTCAAAGCTATCAGCGCAAAGAAAAAAGCAACACACCACTCCCGGGAGGGCTCGAACCTCCAACCTCTCGGTCAACAGCCGATCGCGCTAGACAATTGCGACAGCCACGGAGACAGTCGTTCTCCGCTCTCACCACCATCAGAACATATCTTCAAAGCTATCAGCGCAAAGAAAAAAGCGACACACCGTCCCCTGGTGGGCTCAAACCTCCAACCTTTTGGTTAACAGCCAATCGCGCTAGCCAATTGCGCTACGGAGACAGTCCTGCAATACTCTCACCACCATCAGAACATATCTTCAACGCCATCAGCGCAAAGCAAAAAAAGCGACACACCGTCCACGGGTGGGCTCGAAACTCCAACCTTTCGGTTAACAGCCGATCGCGCTAGCCAATTGCGCCACGGAGACAGTCGTGCTTCACTCTCACCACCATCAGAACATATCTTCAACGCCATCAGCGCAAAGCAAAAAAAGCGACACACCGGCCACGGGTGGGCTCGAAACTCCAACCTTTCGGTTAACAGCCCATCATGCTAGCCAATGGCGCAACGGAGATAGTCGTGCTCAACTTTCACCACCGTCAGAACATTTCTCCAAAGCTTTCAGCGCCAAGAAGAAAAAAGCGACACACCGCTCCCGGGAGGGCTCGAACCTCCAGCCTTTCGGTTAACAGTCGAACGTGCTAGCCAAATGTGCCACGAAGACAATAGTGCAGCGCTCTCACCACCGTCTGTACATTTCTCCAAAGCTATCAGCGCAATAAAAAAAGCGACACACTGCTCCCGGAAGGGCTGGAACCTCCAACCTTTCGATTACCATACGAACGCGCTAGAATATTGCGCCACGGAGACTTTTTTTTTCTTGAATGAATGAAATTATCAACAGTAATGTACACAGAGCATACTTCACCAGAAGTCCGGAAAACACGCAAAAGCGTCAAGAAGGAGAGGTGACTCCGGAACATGGTCAAAAGTGTCGACAACACTGCGCACTTGAGCAGCTGCTTCTCGGAAGACAGATCTAGTCGACCATGGTTGCTCGGCATGCCTATCAATCGTGCGACTTTTCCATAATGAATACAGTCCCAACAAGATAAACAAGTCGTAAGGAGTATTATCAGTCAGACTCTTTTTGAACAGAAGGAACCTAATAACATTACCTGTGATTGGAAGTTCGTGCTGCACTCTCACCGCCATCAGAACATTTCTCCAAAGCCATCAGCGCAAAGAAAAAAAAGCAACACACATCTACCGGGAGGGCTCGAATCTCCAAACTTTCGGTTAACAGCCGAACGCGCTAGCCAATTGCTTCACGGAGACATTTTTGCTGCACTCTCACCACCGTCAGAACATTTCTTCAAAGCTATCAGCGCAAAGAAGAAAAAAGCGCCGCACCACCACCGGGTGGGCTCGAACCTCCAACCTTTCGGTTAACAGCCGATCACGCTAGCCAATTGCGCCACGGAGAAAGTCGTGCTCCGCTCTCACCACCGTCAGAACATTTCTTCATAGCTATCAGCCCAAAGAAAAAAAAGCGCCGCACCACCACCGGGTGGGCTCGAACCTCCAGCCTTTCGGTTAACGGCCGAACGCGCTAGGCAATAGCGCCACGGAGACTGTCGTGCTCCACTCTCACCACCGTCAGAACATTTCTTCAGAGCTATCAGCGCAAAGAAAAAGGCAACACACCACTCCCGGGAGGGCTCGAACCTCCAACCTCTCGGTCAACAGCCGATCGCGCTAGCCAATTGCGACAGCCACGGAGACAGTCGTTCTCCGCTCTCACCACCATAAGAACATATCTTCAAAGCTATCAGCGCAAAGAAAAAAGCGACACACCGTCCCCTGGTGGGCTCAAACCTCCAACCTTTTGGTTAACAGCCAATCGCGCTAGCCAATTGCGCTACGGAGACAGTCCTGCACCACTCTCACCACCATCAAACATATCTTCAAAGCTATCAGCCCAAAGAAAAAAAAAGCGCCGTACCGCCCCCGGGTGGGCTCGAACCTCCAAACTATCGGTTAACAGCCGATCGCGCTAGCCAATTGCGCCACGGAGACAGTCGTGCTTCACTCTCACCACCATCAGAACATATCTTCAGCGCCATCAGCGCAAAGCAAAAAAAGCGACACACCGTCCACGGGTGGACTGGAAACTCCAACCTTTCGGTTAACAGCCGATCGCGCTAGCCAATTGCGCCACGGAGACAGTCGTGCTTCACTCTCACCACCATCAGAACATATCTTCAACGCCATCAGCGCAAAGCAAAAAAAAGCGACACACCGTCCACGGGTGGGCTCGAAACTCCAACCTTTCGGTTAACAGCCCATCGCGCTAGCCAATGGCGCAACGGAGATAGTCGTGCTCCACTTTCACCACCGTCAGAACATTTCTCCAAAGCTTTCAGCGCCAAGAAGAAAAAAGCGACACACCGCTCCTGGGAGGGCTCGAACCTCCAGCCTTTCGGTTAACAGTCGAACGCGCTAGCCAAATGTGCCACGAAGACAGTAGTTCAGCGCTCTCACCACCGTCTGTACATTTCTCAAAAGCTATCAGCGCAATAAAAAAAGCGACACACTGCTCCCGGAAGGGCTCGAACCTCCAACCTTTCAATTACCATACGAACGCGCTAGCCAATTGCGCCACGGAGACAGTCGTGCTCCACTCTCACCACCGTCAGAACATTTCTTGACAGCTATCAGCGCAAAGAAAAAAAAAGCGACACACCACTCCCGGGAGGGCTCGAACCTCCAACATTTCGATTAACAGCCGAACGCGCTAGCCAAATGCGCCACGGAGACTGTCGTGCTCCATTCTCACCACTGTCAGAACATAACTTTAAAGCTATCAGCGCAAAGAAAAAAGCAACACACCACTTCAAGGAGGGCACGAACCTCCAACCTTTCGGTTAACAGCCGATTGCGCTAGCCAAATGCGCCACGGAGACAGTCCTGCTCCACTCTTACCCCCATCAGAACATATCTTCAAAGCTATCAGCCCAAAGAAAAAAAA
Organism: Rhipicephalus microplus; assembly: GCF_043290135.1. Classification (NCBI taxonomy): domain Eukaryota; kingdom Metazoa; phylum Arthropoda; class Arachnida; order Ixodida; family Ixodidae; genus Rhipicephalus; species Rhipicephalus microplus. Next base: position 304,258 of record NW_027464750.1, on the reverse strand, counting down.
AGCGCCGCACCACCACCGGGTGGACTCGAACCTCCAACCTTTCGGTTAACAGCCGATCACGCTAGCCGATTGCGCCACGGAGATATTCGTGCTCCACTCCCACCACCATCAGAACATATCTTCAAAGCTATCAGCGCAAAGAAAAAGCAACACACCACTCCCTGGAGGGCTCGAACCTCCAAATTTTCGGTTAACAGCCGAACGTGGTAGCCAATTGCGCCACGGAGACAGTCGTGCTCCAATCTCACCAACGTCAGAACATTTCTCCAAAGCTATCAGCACAAAGAAAAGAGCATCACACCACTCCCGGGAGGGCTCGGAACTCCAACCTTTTGGTTAACAGCCGATCGCGCTAGCCAATTACGCAGCGGAGACAGTCATGCGCAACTCTCACCACCGTGAAAACATTTCTCCAAAGCTATCGGCGCAAAGATAAAAAAAGTGACACACCGCTTCCGGGAGGGCTCGAACCTCCAAACTTTCGGTTAAAAGCCGAACGCGCTAGCCAAATGCGCCACGGAGACAGTCGTGCTCCATTCTCACCACTGTCAGAACATAACTGTAAAGCTATCAGCGCAAATAAAAAAGCAACACACCACTTCCGGGAGGGCACGAACCTCCAACCTTTCGGTTAACAGCCGATCGCGCTAGCCAATTGCGCCACGGAGACAGTCCTGCTCCACTCTCACCACCATCAGAACATATCTTCAAATCTATGAGCCCAAAGAAAAAAAAGCGCCGCACCACCACCGGGTGGGCTCGAACCTCCAACCTTTTGGTTAACAGCTGATCGCGCTAGCCAATTGCGCCACGGAGACAGTCCTGCTCCACTCTCACCACCTTGAGAACATATCTTCAAAGCTATCAGCCCAAAGAAAAAAAGCAACAAACCACTCCCGGGAGGGCTCGAACCTCCAACCTTTCAGTTAACAGCCGATCGCGCTAGCCAATTGCGCCACAGAGACAGTCGTGCTCCACTCTCAACACCATCAGAACATTGCTTCAGAGCTATCAGGCCAAAAGAAAAAAAGCGCCGCACCACCACCGGGTGGGCTCGAACCTCCAACCTTTCGGTTAACAGCCCATCGCGCTGGCCAATAGCGCCACGGAGACAGTCGTGCTCCTCTCTCACCACCGTCAGAACATTTCTTCAGACTATCAGCCCAAAGAAAAAAAAACGCCGCACCACCACCGGGTGGGCGCGAACCTCCAACCTTTCGGTTAACAGCCGTTCACGCTAGCCGATTGCGCCCCGGAGACAGTCGTGCTCCACTCTCACCACCATCAGAACATATCTTCAAAGCTATCAGCGCAAAGAAAGAGCAACACACCACTCCCGGGAGGGCTCGAACCTCCAAATTTTCGGTTAACAGCCGAACGTGCTAGCCAATTGCGCCACGGGGACAGTCGTGCTCCAATCTCACCAACGTCAGAACATTTCTCCAAATCTATCAGCACAAAGAAAAGAGCATCACACCACTCCCGGGAGGGCTCGGAACTAAAACCTTTTGGTTAACAGCCGATCGCGCTAGCCAATTGCGCAGCGGAGACAGTCATGCGCAACTCTCACCACCGTGAAAACATTTCTCCAAAGCTATCAGCGCAAAGATAAAAAAAACTGACACACTGCTTCCGGGAGGGCTCGAACCTCCAAATTTCGGTTAACAGCCGAACGCGCTAGCCAGTTGCGCCACGGAGACAGTCCTGCTCTACTCTCACCACCATCAGAACATATCTTCAAAGCTATCAGCCCAAAGAAAAAAGAGCAACACACCACTCTCGGGAGGGCTCGAACCTCCAACCTTTCAGTTAAAAGGCGATCGCGCTAGCCAATTGCGACACGGAGACAGTCGCGCTACACTTTCACCACCGTCAGAACATTTCCTCAGAGCTATCAGCCCAAAGGAAAAAAAGCGCAGCACCACAACCGGGTGGGCTAGAACCTCCAACCTTTCGGTTAACAGCCCAACGCGCTAGCCAATTGCGCCACGGAGACAGTCGTGGTCCACTCTCACAACCATCAGAACATACCTTCAAAGCTATCAGCGCAAAGAAAAAAGCAACACACCACTCCCGGGAGGGCTCGAACCTCCAACCTCTCGGTCAACAGCCGATCGCGCTAGCCAATTGCGACAGCCACGGAGACAGTCGTTCTCCGCTCTCACCACCATAAGAACATATCTTCAAAGCTATCAGCGCAAAGAAAAAAGCGACACACCGTCCCCTGGTGGGCTCAAACCTCCAACCTTTTGGTTAACAGCCAATCGCGCTAGCCAATTGCGCTACGGAGACAGTCCTGCACCACTCTCACCACCATCAAACATATCTTCAAAGCTATCAGCCCAAAGAAAAAAAAAGCGCCGTACCGCCCCCGGGTGGGCTCGAACCTCCAAACTTTCGGTTAACAGCCGATCGCGCTAGCCAATTGCGCCACGGAGACAGTCGTGCTTCACTCTCACCACCATCAGAACATATCTTCAACGCCATCAGCGCAAAACAAAAAAAAGCGACACACCGTCCACGGGTGGGCTCGAAACTCCAACCTTTCGGTTAACAGCCCATCGCGCTAGCCAATGGCGCAACGGAGATAGTCGTGCTCCACTTTCACCACCGTCAGAACATTTTTCCAAAGCTTTCAGCGCCAAGAAGAAAAAAGCGACACACCGCTCCTGGGAGGGCTCGAACCTCCAGCCTTTCGGTTAACAGTCGAACGCGCTAGCCAAATGTGCCACGAAGACAGTAGTTCAGCGCTCTCACCACCGTCTGTACATTTCTCAAAAGCTATCAGCGCAATAAAAAAAGCGACACACTGCTCCCGGAAGGGCTCGAACCTCCAACCTTTCAATTACCATACGAACGCGCTAGCCAATTGCGCCACGGAGACAGTCGTGCTCCACTCTCACCACCGTCAGAACATTTCTTGAAAGCTATCAGCGCAAAGAAAAAAAAAGCGACACACCACTCTCGGGAGGGCTCGAACCTCCAACATTTCGATTAACAGCCGAACGCGCTAGCCAAATGCGCCACGGAGACTGTCGTGCTCCATTCTCACCACTGTCAGAACATAACTTTAAAGCTATCAGCGCAAAGAAAAAAGCAACACACCACTTCCGGGAGGGCACGAACCTCCAACCTTTCGGTTAACAGCCGATTGCGCTAGCCAAATGCGCCACGGAGACAGTCCTTTTCCACTCTCACCACCATGAGAACATAACTTCAAAGCTATCAGCCCACAGAAAAAAAAGCGCCGCAGCACCACCGGGTGGGCTCGAACCTCCAACTTTTCGGTTAACAGCCGGTCGCGCTAGCCAGTTGCGCCACGGAGACAGTCCTGCTCTACTCTCACCACCATCAGAACATATCTTCAAAGCTATCAGCCCAAAGAAAAAAGAGCAACACACCACTCTCGGGAGGGCTCGAACCTCCAACCTTTCAGTTAAAAGCCGATCGCGCTAGCCAATTGCGACACGGAGACAGTCGCGCTACACTTCCACCACCGTCAGAACATTTCCTCAGAGCTATCAGCCCAAAGGAAAAAAAGCGCAGCACCACAACCGGGTGGGCTCGAACCTCCAACCTTTCGGTTAACAGCCCAACGCGCTAGCCAATTGCGCCACGGAGACAGTCGTGGTCCACTCTCACCACCATCAGAACATATCTTCAAAGCTATCAGCGCAAAGAAAAAAGCAACACACCACTCCCGGGAGGGCTCGAACCTCCAACCTCTCGGTCAACAGCCGATCGCGCTAGACAATTGCGACAGCCACGGAGACAGTCGTTCTCCGCTCTCACCACCATCAGAACATATCTTCAAAGCTATCAGCGCAAAGAAAAAAGCGACACACCGTCCCCTGGTGGGCTCAAACCTCCAACCTTTTGGTTAACAGCCAATCGCGCTAGCCAATTGCGCTACGGAGACAGTCCTGCAATACTCTCACCACCATCAGAACATATCTTCAACGCCATCAGCGCGAAGCAAAAAAAGCGACACACCGTCCACGGGTGGGCTCGAAACTCCAACCTTTCGGTTAACAGCCGATCGCGCTAGCCAATTGCGCCACGGAGACAGTCGTGCTTCACTCTCACCACCATCAGAACATATCTTCAACGCCATCAGCGCAAAGCAAAAAAAGCGACACACCGGCCACGGGTGGGCTCGAAACTCCAACCTTTCGGTTAACAGCCCATCATGCTAGCCAATGGCGCAACGGAGATAGTCGTGCTCAACTTTCACCACCGTCAGAACATTTCTCCAAAGCTTTCAGCGCCAAGAAGAAAAAAGCGACACACCGCTCCCGGGAGGGCTCGAACCTCCAGCCTTTCGGTTAACAGTCGAACGTGCTAGCCAAATGTGCCACGAAGACAATAGTGCAGCGCTCTCACCACCGTCTGTACATTTCTCCAAAGCTATCAGCGCAATAAAAAAAGCGACACACTGCTCCCGGAAGGGCTGGAACCTCCAACCTTTCGATTACCATACGAACGCGCTAGAATATTGCGCCACGGAGACTTTTTTTTTCTTGAATGAATGAAATTATCAACAGTAATGTACACAGAGCATACTTCACCAGAAGTCCGGAAAACACGCAAAAGCGTCAAGAAGGAGAGGTGACTCCGGAACAGGGTCAAAAGTGTCGACAACACTGCGCACTTGAGCAGCTGCTTCTCGGAAGACAGATCTAGTCGACCATGGTTGCTCGGCATGCCTATCAATCGTGCGACTTTTCCATAATGAATACAGTCCCAACAAGATAAACAAGTCGTAAGGAGTATTATCAGTCAGACTCTTTTTGAACAGAAGGAACCTAATAACATTACCTGTGATTGGAAGTTCGTGCTGCACTCTCACCGCCATCAGAACATTTCTTCAAAGCTATCAGCGCAAAGAAGAAAAAAGCGCCGCACCACCACCGGGTGGGCTCGAACCTCCAACCTTTCGGTTAACAGCCGATCACGCTAGCCAATTGCGCCACGGAGAAAGTCGTGCTCCGCTCTCACCACCGTCAGAACATTTCTTCATAGCTATCAGCCCAAAGAAAAAAAAGCGCCGCACCACCACCGGGTGGGCTCGAACCTCCAGCCTTTCGGTTAACGGCCGAACGCGCTAGGCAATAGCGCCACGGAGACTGTCGTGCTCCACTCTCACCACCGTCAGAACATTTCTTCAGAGCTATCAGCGCAAAGAAAAAGGCAACACACCACTCCCGGGAGGGCTCGAAATTCCAACCTTTCGGTTAACAGCCTATCGCGCTAGGCATTTGCGCAACGGAGACAGTACCCTATCGAAAAAAAACGTATGGTGGGCATGGTGGAAACAACCACCCACCATTATAGTGGATTAATGTAGTGGGTGAATGGTGGAAAACGCCCACCAATGTGCATGGTGCGTATCGTGGGTGCTGCAGTGCCGTCAACGCTTCAGCGCGAAATGACGTCAGAATCACCGTGACGAGCTGCCACAAAAAATAAAAAAGAATTCCATAGAAACGGTTTAAAAAACACCTGTCCTGTAAAAAAAAACAAGGCGCCCCGGGAGATCGAACGTGCAACCTGTGGATTTTGATTCGAAGACACTAACGACTGCGCCACACCAACATGACGTTGATGGTGTGTTGAATACTTAGTTGGCATACTAACGTACGGTTCAACTTATGTTTGTCGAGTACACAACATAGACAAGATATACACCTGCTACTAAAAATTGCACATTTAATAAACACAGGCAACTGCGGCCTGTAACGATTGCCACTGTGTTAATGGCACTAGTGCTATTTTTTTACAATTCACAACTTCAAGAAAAAAAAAACAAGTGGACTGGGGAGCAGCAACAGTTTACCGGCGGGGTCTGCCAAGTTTAATATCCGTTTCGCGCTCGTTCTAAAGGGCGACATCTGCTCACGCTTTATGACGCTTCTAGGCTCATTCCATAGATTCGCCCGCCTAGTTTATTTGATTGAGTATTGGGATGCTTTTCGCGCAATGTAGAGGGCGGTCGTGCCAGCGCAATGCTGTAGCTCTTTCGCTAAAGCAACAACTACATAACAGCTTGGCCAAAACGAATTCAGTGTGCCGAAAACATTACGCTATCATATTGGTTCACCAAGCATACGAATTGCCACTTCTGAGTTCCCGTGCAAAAGCTAGAGAAGTGCCGGCGAGTGCGACCGGTGGCTGTCGGTGAGAAGACACTGACGTTCTCTGGGAGTGCTTTAATCGCGTCGCATCGATGTTTGTTGCTTCTTGAGCGGACACCATACACAATGAAAAATGCTTCAATTAGGTTAATTGATGCCATGGCTGCGCTGTATTGTCATACTTAATCGTCGAAATCGTGTATTCTGAAACCCGGAAGCACGGATAACACAATTGTACGGGCTCGGTCGGTAGGCCTAACATTTGGTGGAAATCATGGTGGTAGAACATGTAGTATACAGATCCCATCTTGGTACACTATATAAATTGCCCGCCATTATGAGCCCACCCATCATCTGCTTACTGCTTCCCAGCATTATCGCGATGGTGGGCAGAGCTTCTCAGCTTGGTACACCATGTAGCCCACCATAATAAGCACCACCCAACATATGCTTAGGGCTTCCCAGCATTATCGCAATGGTGGGCCGAGTGTCCCATTATTGCCCACTATCTAGCCTCTGCTTTCCACCATCATTTCCACTTTACCCATCATCTGTACACCATACCACCCAGTATGTCCCGGCATATCCACAATATTTTCCACTACGTCCCACCATATCCATCATAATTTCCACCATGCCCACTATTATTTCCACTACGCCCACCATGTTTTCCAGTATCCACCATGGCAATTTTTCTGGTAGGGTAGTGCAGCACTCCCACCTCCGTCAGAACATTTCTCCAGAGCTATCAGCCCAAAGAAAAAAAAGCGCCGCACCTCCACTGGGTGGGCTCGAACCTCCAGCCTTTCGGTTAACAGCCCATCGCGCTAGCCAATAGCGCCACGGAGACAGTCGTGCTCCACTCTCACCACCATCAGAACATATCTTCAAAGCTATCAGCGCAAAGAAAAAAGCAACACACCACTCTCGGGAGGGCTCGAACCTCCAACTTTTTGGTTAACAGCCGATCGCGCTAGCCAATTGCGCCCCGGAGACTGTCCTTCTATACTCTCACCACCAGCAGAACATATCTTCTAAGCTATCAGCCCAAAGAAAAAAAAAAGCGCCGCACCACCACCGGGTGGGCTCGAACCTCCAACCATTCAGTTAACAGCCGATCGCGCTAGCCAATTGGGACACGGAGGCAGTCGTGGTCCACTCTCATCACTGTCAGAACATTACTTCAGAGCTTTCAGCCCAAAGAAAAAGAAACGCCGCACCACCCCCGGGTGGGCTCGAACCTCCAACTTCTCGGTCAACAGCCGATCGCGCTAGCCAATTGCGCCAGCCACGGAGACAGTCGTTCTCCCCTCTCACCACCATCAGAACATATCTTCAAAGCTATCAGCGCAAAGAAAAAAGCGACACACCGTCCTTTGGTGAGCTCGAACCTCCAACTTTTCGGTTAACAGCCAATCGCGCTAGCCAACTGCGCCACGGAGACAGTTTGCACCACTCTCACCACCATCAAACATATCTTCAAAGCTATCAGCCCAAAGAAAAAAAAGCGCCGCACCACCCCCGGGTGGGCTCGAACCTCCAACCTTTCGGTTAACAGCCGATCGCTCTAGCCAATTGCGCCACGGAGACAGTCGTGCTTCACTCTCACCACCATGAGAACATATCTTCAACGCCATCAGCGCAAAGCAAAAAAAGCGACACACCGTCCACGGGTGGGCTCGAAACTCCAACCTTTCGGTTAACAGCCGATCGCGCTAGCCAATTGCGCCACGGAGACAGTCGTGCTTCACTCTCACCACCATCAGAACATATCTTCAACGCCATCAGCGCAAAGCAAAAAAAGCGACACACCGGCCACGGGTGGGCTCGAAACTCCAACCTTTCGGTTAACAGCCCGTCATGCTAGCCAATGGCGCAACGGAGATAGTCGTGCTCAACTTTCACCACCGTCAGAACATTTCTCCAAAGCTTTCAGCGCCAAGAAGAAAAAAGCGACACACCGCTCCTGGGAGGGCTCGAACCTCCAGCCTTTCGGTTAACAGTCGAACGCGCTAGCCAAATGTGCCACGAAGACAATAGTGCAGCGCTCTCACCACCGTCTGTACATTTCTCCAAAGCTATCAGCGCAATAAAAAAAAGCGACACACTGCTCCCGGAAGGGCTGGAACCTCCAACCTTTCGATTACCATACGAACGCGCTAGAATATTGCGCCACGGAGACTTTTTTTTTCTTGAATGAATGAAATTATCAACAGTAATGTACACAGAGCATACTTCACCAGAAGTCCGGAAAACACGCAAAAGCGTCAAGAAGGAGAGGTGACTCCGGAACAGGGTCAAAAGTGTCGACAACACTGCGCACTTGAGCAGCTGCTTCTCGGAAGACAGATCTAGTCGACCATGGTTGCTCGGCATGTCTATCAATCGTGCGACTTTTCCATAATGAATACAGTCCCAACAACATAAACAAGTCGTAAGGAGTATTATCAGTCAGACTCTTTTTGAACAGAAGGAACCTAATAACATTACCTGTGATTGGAAGTTCGTGCTGCACTCTCACCGCCATCAGAACATTTCTCCAAAGCCATCAGCGCAAAGAAAAAAAGCAACACACATCTACCGGGAGGGCTCGAATCTCCAAACTTTCGGTTAACAGCCGAACGCGCTAGCCAATTGCTTCACGGAGACAGTTTTGCTGCACTCTCACCACCGTCAGAACATTTCTTCAAAGCTATCAGCGCAAAGAAGAAAAAAGCGCCGCACCACCACCGGGTGGGCTCGAACCTCCAACCTTTCGGTTAACAGCCGATCACGCTAGCCAATTGCGCCACGGAGAAAGTCGTGCTCCGCTCTCACCACCGTCAGAACATTTCTTCATAGCTATCAGCCCAAAGAAAAAAAAGCGCCGCACCACCACCGGGTGGGCTCGAACCTCCAGCCTTTCGGTTAACGGCCGAACGCGCTAGGCAATAGCGCCACGGAGACTGTCGTGCTCCACTCTCACCACCGTCAGAACATTTCTTCAGAGCTATCAGCGCAAAGAAAAAGGCAACACACCACTCCCGGGAGGGCTCGAAATTCCAACCTTTCGGTTAACAGCCTATCGCGCTAGGCATTTGCGCAACGGAGACAGTACCCTATCGAAAAAAACGTATGGTGGGCATGGTGGAAACAACCACCCACCATTATAGTGGATTAATGTAGTGGGTGAATGGTGGAAAACGCCCACCAATGTGCATGGTGCGTATGGTGGGTGCTGCAGTGCCGTCAACGCTTCAGCGCGAAATGACGTCAGAATCACCGTGACGAGCTGCCACAAAAAATAAAAAAGAATTCCATAGAAACGGTTTAAAAAACACCTGTCCTGTAAAAAAAAAACAAGGCGCCCCGGGAGATCGAACGTGCAACCTGTGGATTTTGATTCGAAGACACTAACGACTGCGCCACACCAACATGACGTTGATGGTGTGTTGAATACTTAGTTGGCATACTAACGTACGGTTCAACTTATGTTTGTCGAGTACACAACATAGACAAGATATACACCTGCTACTAAAAATTGCACATTTAATAAACACAGGCAACTGCGGCCTGTAACGATTGCCACTGTGTTAATGGCACTAGTGCTATTTTTTTACAATTCACAACTTCAAGAAAAAAAACAAGTGGACTGGGGAGCAGCAACAGTTTACCGGCGGGGTCTGCCAAGTTTAATATCCGTTTCGCGCTCGTTCTAAAGGGCGACATCTGCTCACGCTTTATGACGCTTCTAGGCTCATTCCATAGATTCGCCCGCCTAGTTTATTTGATTGAGTATTGGGATGCTTTTCGCGCAATGTAGAGGGCGGTCGTGCCAGCGCAATGCTGTAGCTCTTTCGCTAAAGCAACAACTACATAACAGCTTGGCCAAAACGAATTCAGTGTGCCGAAAACATTACGCTATCATATTGGTTCACCAAGCATACGAATTGCCACTTCTGAGTTCCCGTACAAAAGCTAGAGAAGTGCCGGCGAGTGCGACCGGTGGCTGTCGGTGAGAAGACACTGACGTTCTCTGGGAGTGCTTTAATCGCGTCGCATCGATGTTTGTTGCTTCTTGAGCGGACACCATACACAATGAAAAATGCTTCAATTAGGTTAATTGATGCCATGGCTGCGCTGTATTGTCATACTTAATCGTCGAAATCGTGTATTCTGAAACCCGGAAGCACGGATAACACAATTGTACGGGCTCGGTCGGTAGGCCTAACATTTGGTGGAAATCATGGTGGTAGAACATGTAGTATACAGATCCCAGCTTGGTACACTATATAAATTGCCCGCCATTATGAGCCCACCCATCATCTGCTTACTGCTTCCCAGCATTATCGCGATGGTGGGCAGAGCTTCTCAGCTTGGTACACCATGTAGCCCACCATAATAAGCACCACCCAACATATGCTTAGGGCTTCCCAGCATTATCGCAATGGTGGGCCGAGTGTCCCATTATTGCCCACTATCTAGCCTCTGCTTTCCACCATCATTTCCACTTTACCCATCATCTGTACACCATACCACCCAGTATGTCCCGGCATATCCACAATATTTTCCACTACGTCCCACCATATCCATCATAATTTCCACCATGCCCACTATTATTTCCACTACGCCCACCATGTTTTCCAGTATCCACCATGGCAATTTTTCTGGTAGGGTAGTGCAGCACTCCCACCTCCGTCAGAACATTTCTCCAGAGCTATCAGCCCAAAGAAAAAAAAGCGCCGCAACTCCACTGGGTGGGCTCGAACCTCCAGCCTTTCGGTTAACAGCCCATCGCGCTAGCCAATAGCGCCACGGAGACAGTCGTGCTCCACTCTCACCACCATCAGAACATATCTTCAAAGCTATCAGCGCAAAGAAAAAAGCAACACACCACTCTCGGGAGGGCTCGAACCTCCAACTTTTTGGTTAACAGCCGATCGCGCTAGCCAATTGCGCCCCGGAGACTGTCCTTCTATACTCTCACCACCAGCAGAACATATCTTCTAAGCTATCAGCCCAAAGAAAAAAAAAGCGCCGCACCACCACCGGGTGGGCTCGAACCTCCAACCATTCAGTTAACAGCCGATCGCGCTAGCCAATTGGGACACGGAGGCAGTCGTGGTCCACTCTCATCACTGTCAGAACATTACTTCAGAGCTTTCAGCCCAAAGAAAAAGAAACGCCGCACCACCCCCGGGTGGGCTCGAACCTCCAACTTCTCGGTCAACAGCCGATCGCGCTAGCCAATTGCGCCAGCCACGGAGACAGTCGTTCTCCTCTCTCACCACCATCAGAACATATCTTCAAAGCTATCAGCGCAAAGAAAAAAGCGACACACCGTCCTTTGGTGAGCTCGAACCTCCAACTTTTCGGTTAACAGCCAATCGCGCTAGCCAACTGCGCCACGGAGACAGTCCTGCACCACTCTCACCACCATCAAACATATCTTCAAAGCTATCAGCCCAAAGAAAAAAAAGCGCCGCACCACCCCCGGGTGGGCTCGAACCTCCAACCTTTCGGTTAACAGCCGATCGCTCTAGCCAATTGCGCCACGGAGACAGTCGTGCTTCACTCTCACCACCATGAGAACATATCTTCAACGCCATCAGCGCAAAGCAAAAAAAGCGACACACCGTCCACGGGTGGGCTCGAAACTCCAACCTTTCGGTTAACAGCCGATCGCGCTAGCCAATTGCGCCACGGAGACAGTCGTGCTTCACTCTCACCACCATCAGAACATATCTTCAACGCCATCAGCGCAAAGCAAAAAAAGCGACACACCGTCCACGGGTGGGCTCGAAACTCCAACCTTTCGGTTAACAGCCCGTCATGCTAGCCAATGGCGCAACGGAGATAGTCGTTGCGCCATTCTTTGGGCTGATAGCTTAGAAGATATGTTCTGCTGGTGGTGAGAGTATAGAAGGACAGTCTCCGGGGCGCAATTGGCTAGCGCGATCGGCTGTTAACCAAAAAGTTGGAGGTTCGAGCCCTCCCGAGAGTGGTGTGTTGCTTTTTTCTTTGCGCTGATAGCTTTGAAGATATGTTCTGATGGTGGTGAGAGTGGAGCACGACTGTCTCCGTGGCGCTATTGGCTAGCGCGATGGGCTGTTAACCGAAAGGCTGGAGGTTCGAGCCCACCCAGTGGAGTTGCGGCGCTTTTTTTTCTTTGGGCTGATAGCTCTGGAGAAATGTTCTGACGGAGGTGGGAGTGCTGCACTACCCTACCAGAAAAATTGCCATGGTGGATACTGGAAAACATGGCGGGCGTAGTGGAAATAATAGTGGGCATGGTGGAAATTATGATGGATATGGTGGGACGTAGTGGAAAATATTGTGGATATGCCGGGACATACTGGGTGGTATGGTGTACAGATGATGGGTAAAGTGGAAATGATGGTGGAAAGCAGAGGCTAGATAGTGGGCAATAATGGGACACTCGGCCCACCATTGCGATAATGCTGGGAAGCCCTAAGCATATGTTGGGTGGTGCTTATTATGGTGGGCTACATGGTGTACCAAGCTGAGAAGCTCTGCCCACCATCGCGATAATGCTGGGAAGCAGTAAGCAGATGATGGGTGGGCTCATAATGGCGGGCAATTTATATAGTGTACCAAGCTGGGATCTGTATACTACATGTTCTACCACCATGATTTCCACCAAATGTTAGGCCTACCGACCGAGCCCGTACAATTGTGTTATCCGTGCTTCCGGGTTTCAGAATACACGATTTCGACGATTAAGTATGACAATACAGCGCAGCCATGGCATCAATTAACCTAATTGAAGCATTTTTCATTGTGTATGGTGTCCGCTCAAGAAGCAACAAACATCGATGCGACGCGATTAACGCACTCCCAGAGAACGTCAGTGTCTTCTCACCGACAGCCACCGGTCGCACTCGCCGGCACTTCTCTAGCTTTTGTACGGGAACTCAGAAGTGGCAATTCGTATGCTTGGTGAACCAATATGATAGCGTAATGTTTTCGGCACACTGAATTCGTTTTGGCCAAGCTGTTATGTAGTTGTTGCTTTAGCGAAAGAGCTACAGCATTGCGCTGGCACGACCGCCCTCTACATTGCGCGAAAAGCATCCCAATACTCAATCAAATAAACTAGGCGGGCAAATCTATGGAATGAGCCTAGAAGCGTCATAAAGCGTGAGCAGATGTCGCCCTTTAGAACGAGCGCGAAACGGATATTAAACTTGGCAGACCCCGCCGGTAAACTGTTGCTGCTCCCCAGTCCACTTGTTTTTTTTTCTTGAAGTTGTGAATTGTAAAAAAATAGCACTAGTGCCATTAACACAGTGGCAATCGTTACAGGCCGCAGTTGCCTGTGTTTATTAAATGTGCAATTTTTAGTAGCAGGTGTATATCTTGTCTATGTTGTGTACTCGACAAACATAAGTTGAACCGTACGTTAGTATGCCAACTAAGTATTCAACACACCATCAACGTCATGTTGGTGTGGCGCAGTCGTTAGTGTCTTCGAATCAAAATCCACAGGTTGCACGTTCGATCTCCCGGGGCGCCTTGTTTTTTTTTTACAGGACAGGTGTTTTTAAACCGTTTCTATGGAATTCTTTTTTATTTTTTGTGGCAGCTCGTCACGGTGATTCTGACGTCATTTCGCGCTGAAGCGTTGACGGCACTGCAGCACCCACCATACGCACCATGCACATTGGTGGGCGTTTTCCACCATTCACCCACTACATTAATCCACTATAATGGTGGGTGGTTGTTTCCACCATGCCCACCATACGTTTTTTTTCGATAGGGTACTGTCTCCGTTGCGCAAATGCCTAGCGCGATAGGCTGTTAACCGAAAGGTTGGAATTTCGAGCCCTCCCGGGAGTGGTGTGTTGCCTTTTTCTTTGCGCTGATAGCTCTGAAGAAATGTTCTGACGGTGGTGAGAGTGGAGCACGACAGTCTCCGTGGCGCTATTGCCTAGCGCGTTCGGCCGTTAACCGAAAGGCTGGAGGTTCGAGCCCACCCGGTGGTGGTGCGGCGCTTTTTTTTTCTTTGGGCTGATAGCTATGAAGAAATGTTCTGACGGTGGTGAGAGCGGAGCACGACTTTCTCCGTGGCGCAATTGGCTAGCGTGATCGGCTGTTAACCGAAAGGTTGGAGGTTCGAGCCCACCCGGTGGTGGTGCGGCGCTTTTTTCTTCTTTGCGCTGATAGCTTTGAAGAAATGTTCTGACGGTGGTGAGAGTGCAGCAAAAATGTCTCCGTGAAGCAATTGGCTAGCGCGTTCGGCTGTTAACCGAAAGTTTGGAGATTCGAGCCCTCCCGGTAGATGTGTGTTGCTTTTTTTTCTTTGCGCTGATGGCTTTGGAGAAATGTTCTGATGGCGGTGAGAGTGCAGCACGAACTTCCAATCACAGGTAATGTTATTAGGTTCCTTCTGTTCAAAAAGAGTCTGACTGATAATACTCCTTACGACTTGTTTATGTTGTTGGGACTGTATTCATTATGGAAAAGTCGCACGATTGATAGACATGCCGAGCAACCATGGTCGACTAGATCTGTCTACCGAGAAGCAGCTGCTCAAGTGCGCAGTGTTGTCGACACTTTTGACCCTGTTCCGGAGTCACCTCTCCTACTTGACGCTTTTGCGTGTTTTCCGGACTTCTGGTGAAGTATGCTCTGTGTACATTACTGTTGATAATTTCATTCATTCAAGAAAAAAAAAGTCTCCGTGGCGCAATATTCTGGCGCGTTCGTATGGTAATCGAAAGGTTGGAGGTTCCAGCCCTTCCGGGAGCAGTGTGTCGCTTTTTTTTATTGCGCTGATAGCTTTGGAGAAATGTACAGACGGTGGTGAGAGCGCTGCACTATTGTCTTCGTGGCACATTTGGCTAGCGCGTTCGACTGTTAACCGAAAGGCTGGAGGTTCGAGCCCTCCCAGGAGCGGTGTGTCGCTTTTTTCTTCTTGGCGCTGAAAGCTTTGGAGAAATGTTCTGACGGTGGTGAAAGTTGAGCACGACTATCTCCGTTGCGCCATTGGCTAGCATGACGGGCTGTTAACCGAAAGGTTGGAGTTTCGAGCCCACCCGTGGACGGTGTGTCGCTTTTTTTGCTTTGCGCTGATGGCGTTGAAGATATGTTCTGATGGTGGTGAGAGTGAAGCACGACTGTCTCCGTGGCGCAATTGGCTAGCGCGATCGGCTGTTAACCGAAAGGTTGGAGTTTCGAGCCCACCCGTGGACGGTGTGTCGCTTTTTTTGCTTTGCGCTGATGGCGTTGAAGATATGTTCTCATGGTGGTGAGAGTGAAGCACGACTGTCTCCGTGGCGCAATTGGCTAGAGCGATCGGCTGTTAACCGAAAGGTTGGAGGTTCGAGCCCACCCGGGGGTGGTGCGGCGCTTTTTTTTCTTTGGGCTGATAGCTTTGAAGATATGTTTGATGGTGGTGAGAGTGGTGCAGGACTGTCTCCGTGGCGCAGTTGGCTAGCGCGATTGGCTGTTAACCGAAAAGTTGGAGGTTCGAGCTCACCAAAGGACGGTGTGTCGCTTTTTTCTTTGCGCTGATAGCTTTGAAGATATGTTCTGATGGTGGTGAGAGAGGAGAACGACTGTCTCCGTGGCTGGCGCAATTGGCTAGCGCGATCGGCTGTTGACCGAGAAGTTGGAGGTTCGAGCCCACCCGGGGGTGGTGCGGCGTTTCTTTTTCTTTGGGCTGAAAGCTCTGAAGTAATGTTCTGACAGTGATGAGAGAGGACCACGACTGCCTCCGTGTCCCAATTGGCTAGCGCGATCGGCTGTTAACTGAATGGTTGGAGGTTCGAGCCCACCCGGTGGTGGTGCGGCGCTTTTTTTTTCTTTGGGCTGATAGCTTAGAAGACATGTTCTGCTGGTGGTGAGAGTATAGAAGGACAGTCTCCGGGGCGCAATTGGCTAGCGCGATCGGCTGTTAACCAAAAAGTTGGAGGTTCGAGCCCTCCCGAGAGTGGTGTGTTGCTTTTTTCTTTGCGCTGATAGCTTTGAAGATATGTTCTGATGGTGGTGAGAGTGGAGCACGACTGTCTCCGTGGCGCTATTGGCTAGCGCGATGGGCTGTTAACCGAAAGGCTGGAGGTTCGAGCCCACCCAGTGGAGTTGCGGCGCTTTTTTTTCTTTGGGCTGATAGCTCTGGAGAAATGTTCTGACGGAGGTGGGAGTGCTGCACTACCCTACCAGAAAAATTGCCATGGTGGATACTGGAAAACATGGTGGGCGTAGTGGAAATAATAGTGGGCATGGTGGAAATTATGATGGATATGGTAGGACGTAGTGGAAAATATTGTGGATATGCCGGGATATACTGGGTGGTATGGTGTACAGATGATGGGTAAAGTGGAAATGATGGTGGAAAGCAGAGGCTAGATAGTGGGCAATAATGGGACACTCGGCCCACCATTGCGATAATGCTGGGAAGCCCTAAGCATATGTTGGGTGGTGCTTATTATGGTGGGCTACATGGTGTACCAAGCTGAGAAGCTCTGCCCACCATCGCGATAATGCTGGGAAGCAGTAAGCAGATGATGGGTGGGCTCATAATGGCGGGCAATTTATATAGTGTACCAAGCTGGGATCTGTATACTGCATGTTCTACCACCATGATTTCCACCAAATGTTAGGCCTACCGACCGAGCCCGTACAATTGTGTTATCCGTGCTTCCGGGTTTCAGAATACACGATTTCGACGATTAAGTATGACAATACAGCGCAGCCATGGCATCAATTAACCTAATTGAAGCATTTTTCATTGTGTATGGTGTCCGCTCAAGAAGCAACAAACATCGATGCGACGCGATTAAAGCACTCCCAGAGAACGTCAGTGTCTTCTCACCGACAGCCACCGGTCGCACTCGCCGGCACTTCTCTAGCTTTTGCACGGGAACTCAGAAGTGGCAATTCGTATGCTTGGTGAACCAATATGATAGCGTAATGTTTTCGGCACACTGAATTCGTTTTGGCCAAGCTGTTATGTAGTTGTTGCTTTAGCGAGAGAGCTACAGCATTGCGCTGGCACGACCGCCCTCTACATTGCGCGAAAAGCATCCCAATACTCAATCAAATAAACTAGGCGGGCGAATCTATGGAATGAGCCTAGAAGCGTCATAAAGCGTGAGCAGATGTCGCCCTTTAGAACGAGCGCGAAACGGATATTAAACTTGGCAGACCCCGCCGGTAAACTGTTGCTGCTCCCCAGTCCACTTGTTTTTTTTTCTTGAAGTTGTGAATTGTAAAAAAATAGCACTAGTGCCATTAACACAGTGGCAATCGTTACAGGCCGCAGTTGCCTTTGTTTATTAAATGTGCAATTTTTAGTAGCAGGTGTATATCTTGTCTATGTTGTGTACTCGACAAACATAAGTTGAACCGTACGTTAGTATGCCAACTAAGTATTCAACACACCATCAACGTCATGTTGGTGTGGCGCAGTCGTTAGTGTCTTCGAATCAAAATCCACAGGTTGCACGTTCGATCTCCCGGGGCGCCTTGTTTTTTTTTACAGGACAGGTGTTTTTAAACCGTTTCTATGGAATTCTTTTTTATTTTTTGTGGCAGCTCGTCACGGTGATTCTGACGTCATTTCGCGCTGAAGCGTTGACGGCACTGCAGCACCCACCATACGCACCATGCACATTGGTGGGCGTTTTCCACCATTCACCCACTACATTAATCCACTATAATGGTGGGTGGTTGTTTCCACCATGCCCACCATACGTTTTTTTTCGATAGGGTACTGTCTCCGTTGCGCAAATGCCTAGCGCGATAGGCTGTTAACCGAAAGGTTGGAATTTCGAGCCCTCCCGGGAGTGGTGTGTTGCCTTTTTCTTTGCGCTGATAGCTCTGAAGAAATGTTCTGACGGTGGTGAGAGTGGAGCACGACAGTCTCCGTGGCGCTATTGCCTAGCGCGTTCGGCCGTTAACCGAAAGGCTGGAGGTTCGAGCCCACCCGGTGGTGGTGCGGCGCTTTTTTTTCTTTGGGCTGATAGCTATGAAGAAATGTTCTGACGGTGGTGAGAGCGGAGCACGACTTTCTCCGTGGCGCAATTGGCTAGCGTGATCGGCTGTTAACCGAAAGGTTGGAGGTTCGAGCCCACCCGGTGGTGGTGCGGCGCTTTTTTCTTCTTTGCGCTGATAGCTTTGAAGAAATGTTCTGACGGTGGTGAGAGTGCAGCAAAAATGTCTCCGTGAAGCAATTGGCTAGCGCGTTCGGCTGTTAACCGAAAGTTTGGAGATTCGAGCCCTCCCGGTAGATGTGTGTTGCTTTTTTTTCTTTGCGCTGATGGCTTTGGAGAAATGTTCTGATGGCGGTGAGAGTGCAGCACGAACTTCCAATCACAGGTAATGTTATTAGGTTCCTTCTGTTCAAAAAGAGTCTGACTGATAATACTCCTTACGACTTGTTTATCTTGTTGGGACTGTATTCATTATGGAAAAGTCGCACGATTGATAGGCATGCCGAGCAACCATGGTCGACTAGATCTGTCTTCCGAGAAGCAGCTGCTCAAGTGCGCAGTGTTGTCGACACTTTTGACCCTGTTCCGGAGTCACCTCTCCTTCTTGACGCTTTTGCGTGTTTTCCGGACTTCTGGTGAAGTATGCTCTGTGTACATTACTGTTGATAATTTCATTCATTCAAGAAAAAAAAAGTCTCCGTGGCGCAATATTCTAGCGCGTTCGTATGGTAATCGAAAGGTTGGAGGTTCCAGCCCTTCCGGGAGCAGTGTGTCGCTTTTTTTATTGCGCTGATAGCTTTGGAGAAATGTACAGACGGTGGTGAGAGCGCTGCACTATTGTCTTCGTGGCACATTTGGCTAGCACGTTCGACTGTTAACCGACAGGCTGGAGGTTCGAGCCCTCCCGGGAGCGGTGTGTCGCTTTTTTCTTCTTGGCGCTGAAAGCTTTGGAGAAATGTTCTGACGGTGGTGAAAGTTGAGCACGACTATCTCCGTTGCGCCATTGGCTAGCATGATGGGCTGTTAACCGAAAGGTTGGAGTTTCGAGCCCACCCGTGGCCGGTGTGTCGCTTTTTTTGCTTTGCGCTGATGGCGTTGAAGATATGTTCTGATGGTGGTGAGAGTGAAGCACGACTGTCTCCGTGGCGCAATTGGCTAGCGCGATCGGCTGTTAACCGAAAGGTAGGAGTTTCGAGCCCACCCGTGGACGGTGTGTCGCTTTTTTTGCTTTGCGCTGATGGCGTTGAAGATATCTTCTGATGGTGGTGAGAGTATTGCAGGACTGTCTCCGTAGCGCAATTGGCTAGCGCGATTGGCTGTTAACCAAAAGGTTGGAGGTTTGAGCCCACCAGGGGACGGTGTGTCGCTTTTTTCTTTGCGCTGATAGCTTTGAAGATATGTTCTGATGGTGGTGAGAGCGGAGAACGACTGTCTCCGTGGCTGTCGCAATTGTCTAGCGCGATCGGCTGTTGACCGAGAGGTTGGAGGTTCGAGCCCTCCCGGGAGTGGTGTGTTGCTTTTTTCTTTGCGCTGATAGCTTTGAAGATATGTTCTGATGGTGGTGAGAGTGGACCACGACTGTCTCCGTGGCGCAATTGGCTAGCGCGTTGGGCTGTTAACCGAAAGGTTGGAGGTTCAAGCCCACCCGGTTGTGGTGCTGCGCTTTTTTTCCTTTGGGCTGATAGCTCTGAGGAAATGTTCTGACGGTGGTGAAAGTGTAGCGCGACTGTCTCCGTGTCGCAATTGGCTAGCGCGATCGCCTTTTAACTGAAAGGTTGGAGGTTCGAGCCCTCCCGAGAGTGGTGTGTTGCTCTTTTTTCTTTGGGCTGATAGCTTTGAAGATATGTTCTGATGGTGGTGAGAGTAGAGCAGGACTGTCTCCGTGGCGCAACTGGCTAGCGCGTTCGGCTGTTAACCGAAATTTGGAGGTTCGAGCCCTCCCGGAAGCAGTGTGTCGGTTTTTTTTATCTTTGCGCTGATAGCTTTGGAGAAATGTTTTCACGGTGGTGAGAGTTGCGCATGACTGTCTCCGCTGCGCAATTGGCTAGCGCGATCGGCTGTTAACCAAAAGGTTTGAGTTCCGAGCCCTCCCGGGAGTGGTGTGATGCTCTTTTCTTTGTGCTGATAGATTTGGAGAAATGTTCTGACGTTGGTGAGATTGGAGCACGACTGTCCCCGTGGCGCAATTGGCTAGCACGTTCGGCTGTTAACCGAAAATTTGGAGGTTCGAGCCCTCCCGGGAGTGGTGTGTTGCTCTTTCTTTGCGCTGATAGCTTTGAAGATATGTTCTGATGGTGGTGAGAGTGGAGCACGACTGTCTCCGGGGCGCAATCGGCTAGCGTGAACGGCTGTTAACCGAAAGGTTGGAGGTTCGCGCCCACCCGGTGGTGGTGCGGCGTTTTTTTTTCTTTGGGCTGATAGTCTGAAGAAATGTTCTGACGGTGGTGAGAGAGGAGCACGACTGTCTCCGAGGCGCTATTGGCCAGCGCGATGGGCTGTTAACCGAAAGGTTGGAGGTTCGAGCCCACCCGGTGGTGGTGCGGCGCTTTTTTTCTTTTGGCCTGATAGCTCTGAAGCAATGTTCTGATGGTGTTGAGAGTGGAGCACGACTGTCTCTGTGGCGCAATTGGCTAGCGCGATCGGCTGTTAACTGAAAGGTTGGAGGTTCGAGCCCTCCCGGGAGTGGTTTGTTGCTTTTTTTCTTTGGGCTGATAGCTTTGAAGATATGTTCTCAAGGTGGTGAGAGTGGAGCAGGACTGTCTCCGTGGCGCAATTGGCTAGCGCGATCAGCTGTTAACCAAAAGGTTGGAGGTTCGAGCCCACCCGGTGGTGGTGCGGCGCTTTTTTTTCTTTGGGCTCATAGATTTGAAGATATGTTCTGATGGTGGTGAGAGTGGAGCAGGACTGTCTCCGTGGCGCAATTGGCTAGCGCGATCGGCTGTTAACCGAAAGGTTGGAGGTTCGTGCCCTCCCGGAAGTGGTGTGTTGCTTTTTTATTTGCGCTGATAGCTTTACAGTTATGTTCTGACAGTGGTGAGAATGGAGCACGACTGTCTCCGTGGCGCATTTGGCTAGCGCGTTCGGCTTTTAACCGAAAGTTTGGAGGTTCGAGCCCTCCCGGAAGCGGTGTGTCACTTTTTTTATCTTTGCGCCGATAGCTTTGGAGAAATGTTTTCACGGTGGTGAGAGTTGCGCATGACTGTCTCCGCTGCGCAATTGGCTAGCGCGATCGGCTGTTAACCAAAAGGTTGGAGTTCCGAGCCCTCCCGGGAGTGGTGTGATGCTCTTTTCTTTGTGCTGATAGCTTTGGAGAAATGTTCTGACGTTGGTGAGAATGGAGCACGACTGTCTCCGTGGCGCAATTGGCTACCACGTTCGGCTGTTAACCGAAAATTTGGAGGTTCGAGCCCTCCCGGGAGTGGTGTGTTGCTTTTTCTTTGCGCTGATAGCTTTGAAGATATGTTCTGATGGTGGTGGGAGTGGAGCACGAATATCTCCGTGGCGCAATCGGCTAGCGTGATCGGCTGTTAACCGAAAGGTTGGAGGTTCGAGTCCACCCGGTGGTGGTGCGGCGCTTTTTTTTCTTTGGGCTGATAGTCGGAAGAAATGTTCTGACGGTGTTGAGAGAGGAGCACGACTGTCTCCGTGGCGCTATTGGCTAGAGCGATGGGCTGTTAACCGAAAGGTTGGAGGTTCGAGCCCACCCGGTGGTGGTGCGGTGCTTTTTTTCCTTTGGCCTGATAGCTCTGAAGAAATGTTCTGACGGTGGTGAGAGTGGAGCACGACTGTCTCTGTGGCGCAATTGGCTAGCGCAATCGGCTGTTAACTGAAAGGTTGGAGGTTCGAGCCCTCCCGGGAGTGGTTTGTTGCTTTTTTTCTTTGGGCTGATAGCTTTGAAGATATCTTCTCATGGTGGTGAGAGTGGAGCAGGATTGTCTCCGTGGCGCAATTGGCTAGCGCGATCAGCTGTTAACCAAAAGGTTGGAGGTTCGAGCCCACCTGGTGGTGGTGCGGCGCTTTTTTTTCTTTGGGCTCATAGATTTGAAAATATGTTCTGACGGTGGTAAGAGTGAAGCATGACTGTCTCCGTGGTGCAATTGGCTAGCGCGATCGGCTGTTAACAGAAAGGTTGGAGGTAAGAGCCAACCCGGGGGTGGTGCGGCGCTTTTTTTTCTTTGGGCTTATAGCTTTGAAGATATGTTTGATGGTGTTGAGAGTGGTGCAGAAATGTCTCCGTAGCGCAATTGGCTAGCGCGATTGGCTGCTAACCGAAAGGTTGGAGGTTTCAGCCCACCAGGGGACGGTGTGTCGCATTTTTCTTTGCGCTGATAGCTTTGAAGATATGTTCTAATGGTGGTGAGAGGGGAGAACGACAGTCTCCGTGGCGCTATTGCCTAGCGCGTTCGGCCGTTAACCGAAAAGCTGGAGGTTCGAGCCCACCCGGTGGTGGTACGGCGCTTTTGTTTCTTTGGGCTGATAGCTCTGAAGAAATGTTCTGACGGTGGTGAGAGTAGAGCGCGACTTTCTCCGTGGCGCATTTGGCTAGCGCGATCGGCTGTTAACCGAAAGGTTGGAGGTTCGAGCCCACCCGGTGGTGGTGCGGCGCTTTTTTCTTCTTTGCGCTGATAGCTTTGAAGAAATGTTCTGACGGGGGTGAGAGTGCATCAAAAATGTCTCCGTGAAGCAATTGGCTAGCGCGTTCGGCTGTCAACCGAAAGGTTGGAGGTTCGAGCCCACCCGGTGGTGGTGCGGCGCTTTTTTTTCTTTGGGCTCATAGATTTGAAGATATGTTCCGACGGTGGTAAGAGTGAAGCATGACTGTCTCCGTGGTGCAATTGGCTAGCGCGATCGGCTGTTAACAGAAAGGTTGGAGGTTAGAGCCCACCCGGGAGTGGTGCGGCGCTTTTTTTTCTTTGGGCTTATAGCTTTGAAGATATGTTTGATGGTGGTGAGAGTGATGCAGGAATGTCTCCGTGGCGCAATTGGCTAGCGCGATTGGCTGTTAACCGAAAGGTTGGAGGTTTGAGCCCACCAGGGGACGGTGTGTCGCTTTTTTCTTTGCGCTGATAGCTTTGAAGATATTTTCTAATGGTGGTGAGAGGGGAGAACGACAGTCTCCGTGGCGCTATTGCCTAGCGCGTTCGGCCGTTAACCGAAAAACTGGAGGTTCGAGCCCACCTGGTGGTGGTGCGGCACTTTTGTTTCTTTGGGCTGATAGCTCTGAAGAAATGTTCTGACGGTGGTGAGAGTAGAGCACGACTTTCTCCGTGGCGCAATTGGCTAGCGCGATCAGCTGTTAACCGAAAGGTTGGAGGTTCGAGCCCACCCGGTGGTGGTGCGGCGCTTTTTTCTTCTTTGCGCTGATAGCTTTGAAGAAATGTTCTGACGGGGGTGAGAGTGCAGCAAAAATGTCTCCGTGAAGCAATTGGCTAGCGCGTTCGGCTGTTAACCGAAAGTTTGGAGATTCGAGCCCTCCCGGTAGATGTGTGTTGCTTTTTTTTGCGCTGATGGCTTTGGAGAAATGTTCTGATGGTGGTGAGAGTGCAGCACGAACTTCCAATCACAGGTAATGTTATTAGGTTCCTTCCGTTCAAAAAGAGTCTGACTGATAATACTCCTTACGACTTGTTTATGTTGTTGGGACTGTATTCATTATGGAAAAGTCGCATGATTGATAGACATGCCGAGCCACCATGGTCGACTAGGTCTGTCTTCCGAGAAGCAGCTGCTCAAGTGCGCAGTGTTGTCGACATTTTTGACCCTGTTCCGGAGTCACTTCTCGTTCTTTACGCTTTTGCGTGTTTTCCGGACTTCTGGTGAAGTATGCTCTTTGTACATTACTGTTGATAATTTCATTCATTTAAGGAAAAAAAAAGTCTCCGTGGCGCAATATTCTAGCGCGATCGGCTGTTAATCGAAACGTTGGAGGTTCGAGCCCTCCCGGGAGTGGTGTGTCGCTTTTTTTTTCTTTGAGCTGATAGCTTTCAAGAAATGTTCTGACGGTGGTGAGAGTGGAGCACGACTGTCTCCGTGGCGCAATTGGCTAGCGCGTTCGTATGGTAATCGAAAGGTTGGAGGTTCCAGCCCTTCCGTGAGCAGTGTGTCGCTTTTTTTATTGCGCTCATAGCTTTGGAGAAATGTACAGACGGTGGTGAGAGCACTGCACTACTGTCTTCGTGGCACATTTGGCTAGCGCGTTCGACTGTTAACCGAAAGGCTGGAGGTTCGAGCCCTCCCAGGAGCGGTGTGTCGCTTTTTTCTTCTTGGCGCTGAAAGCTTTGGAGAAATGTTCTGACGGTGGTGAAAGTGGAGCACGACTATCTCCGTTGCGCCATTGGTTAGCGCGATGGGCTGTTAACCGTAAGGTTGGAGGTTCGAGCCCACCCGGTGGTGGTGCGGCGCTTTTTTTCCTTTGGGCTAATAGCTCTGAAGAAATGTTCTGACGGTGTTGAGAGTGGAGCACGACTGTCTCCGTGGCGCAATTGGCTAGCGCGATCGGCTGTTAACTGAAAGGTTGGAGGTTCGAGCCCTCCCGAGAGTGGTTTGTTGCTTTTTTTCTTTGGGCTGATAGCTTTGAAGCTATGTTCTGATGGTGGTGAGAGTGGAGCAGGACTGTCTCCGAGGCGCAATTGACTAGAGCGATCAGCTGTTAACCAAAAGATTGGAGGTTCCAGCCCACCCGGTGGTGGTGCGGCGCTTTTTTTTCTTTGGGCTCATAGCTTTGAAGATATGTTCTGATGATGGTGAGAGTGGAGCAGGACTGTCTCCGTGGCGCAATTGGCTAGCGCGATCGGCTGTTAACCGAAAGGTTGGAGTTTCGAGCCCGCCCGTGGACGGTGTGTCGCTTTTTTTGCTTTGCGCTGATGGCGTTGAAGATATGTTCTGATGGTGGTGAGAGTGAAGCACGACTGTCTCCGTGGCGCAATTGGCTAGCGCGATCGGCTGTTAACCGAAAGTTTGGAGGTTCGAGCCCACCCGGGGGTGGTGCGGCGCTTTTTTTTTCTTTGGGCTGATAGTCTGAAGAAATGTTCTGATGGTGGTGAGAGAGGAGCACGACTGTCTCCGTGGCGCTATTGGCTAGCGCGATGGGCTGTTAACCGAAAGGTTGGAGGTTCGAGCCCACCCGGTAGTGGTGCGGTGCTTTTTTTCCTTTGGGCTGATAGCTCTGAAGAAATGTTCTGACGGTGGTGAGAGTGGAGCACGACTGTCTCCGTGGCGCAATTGGCTAGCGCGATTGGCTGTTAACCGAAAGTTTGGAGGTTCTAGCCCACCCGGTGGTGGTGCGGCGCTTTTTTTCTTTGGGCTGATCGTCTGAAGAACTGTTCTGACGGTGGTGAGAGAGGAGCACGACTGTCTCCGTGGCGCTATTGGCTAGCGCGATGGGCTGTTAACCGAAAGGTTGGAGGTTCGAGCCCACCCGGTAGTGGTGCGGTGCTTTTTTTCCTTTGGGCTGATAGCTCTGAAGAAATGTTCTGACGGTGGTGAGAGTGGACCAGGACTGTCTCCGTGGCGCAATTGGCTAGCGCGATCGGCTGTTAACCGAAAGGTTGGAGTTTCGAGCCCGCCCGTGGACGGTGTGTCGCTTTTTTTGCTTTGCGCTGATGGCGTTGAAGATATGTTCTGATGGTGGTGAGAGTGAAGCACGACTGTCTCCGTGGCGCAATTGGCTAGCGCGATGGGCTGTTAACCGAAAGGTTGGAGGTTCGAGCCCACCCGGTGGTGTTGCGGCGCTTTTTTTCCTTTGGGCTGATACCTCTGAAGAAATGTTCTGACGGTCGTGAGAGTGGAGCACGACTGTCTCCGTGGCGCAATTGGCTAGCGCGATCGGCTGTTAACCGAAAGGTTGGAGGTTCGAGCCCACCCGGTGGTGGTGCGGCGCTTTTTCTTCTTCGAGCTGATAGCTCTGAAGAAATGTTCTGACGGTGGTGAGAGTGGAGCACGACTGTCTTCGAGGCGCAATTGGCTAGCGCGTTCGGCTGTTAACCTAAAGGTTGGAGGTTCGAGCCCACCAGGTGGTTGTGTGGCGCTTTTTTTTCTTTGGGCTTATAGTCTGAAGAAATGTTCTGACGGTGGTGAGAGTGGAGCACGACTGTCTCCGTGGCGCAACTGGCTAGCGCGATCGGCTGTTAACCGAAAAGTTGGAGGTTCGATCCCTACCGGGAGTGGTGTGTTGCTTTTTTCTTTGCGCTGATAGCTTTGAAGATATGTTCTGATGGTGGGGATATTGGAGCATGACTGTCTCCGTGGCGCTATTGGCTAGCGCAATCGGCTGTTAACCGAAAGGTTGGAGGTTCGAGCTCGCCCGGTGGTGGTGCGGCGCTTTTTTTCCTTTGGCTTGACAGCTCCGAGGAAATGTTCTGACGGTGGTGAGAGTGGAGCACGACTGTCTCCGTAGCGCAAAGGCCTAGCGCATCCGGCTGTTAACCGAAAGTTTGGAGGTTCGAGCCCACCCGGTGGTGGTGCGGCGCTTTTTTTTTCTTTGGGCTGATAGCTCTGAAGAAATATCCTGACGGAGGTGGGAGTGCTGCACTACTGTCTCTGTGGCGCAACTGGCTAGCGCGATCGGCTGTTAACCGAAAGGTTGTAGTTTCGAGCCTTCCCGGGAGTGGTGTGTTGCCCTTTTCTTTGCGCTGATACCTTTAGAGATATGTTCTGATGGTGGTAACAGTGAAGCACGACTGTCTCCGTGGCGCAATTGGCTAGCGCGATCGGCTGTTAACCGAAAGGCTGGAGGTTCGTGCCCACCCGGTGGAGGTGCGGCGCTTTTTTTTCTTTGGGCTGATAGCTCTGAAGAAATGTTCTGACGGAGGTGGGAGTGCTGCACTATACTGTCTCCGTGGCCTAATCGCCTAGCGCGATCGGCTGTTAACCGAATAGTTGGAATTTCGAGCCCTCCCGAGAGTGGTGTGTTGCTTTTTTCTTTGCGCTGATAGCTTTGAAGATATGTTCTGATGGTGGTGAGAGTGAAGCACGACTGTCTCCGTGGCGCAATTGGCTAGCGCGTTCGGCCGTTAACCGAAAGTCTGGAGGTTCGAGCCCACCCGGTGGTGGTGTGTTTCTTTTTTCTTTGCGCCGATAGCTTTGAAGATATGTTCTGATGGTGGTGAGAGCGGAGCACGACTGTCTCCGTGGCGCAATTGGCTAGCACGTTCGGCTGTTAACCAAAACATTCCAGGTTTGAGCCCTCCCGGGAGTGGTGTGTTGCTTTTTCTTTGCGCTGATAGCTTTGAAGATAGGTACTGATGGTGGTGAGAGTGGCGCACGACTGTCTCCGTGGCGCAATTGGCTAGCGCGATGGGCTGTTAACCGAAAGGTTGGAGTGTCGAGCCCACCTGGTGGTGGAGCGGCGCTTTTTTTTTCTTTGGGCTGATAGCTCTGAAGAAATGTTCTGACGGTGGTGAGAGTGGAGCACGACTATCTCCGTGGTGCAATTGGCTAGCGCGATCGGCTGTTAACTGAAAGGTTGGAGGTTCGAGCCCTCCCGGGAGTGGTTTGTTGCTTTTTTTTCTTTGGGCTCAAAGCTTTGAAGATATGTTCTGATGGTGGAGAGAGTGGAGCAGGACTGTCTCCGTGGCGCAATTGGCTAGCGCGATCAGCTGTTAACCAAAAGGTTGGAGGTTCGAGCCCACCCGGTGGTGGTTCGGCGCTTTTTTTTCTTTGGGCTCATAGCTCTGAAGATATGTTCTGATGGTGGTGAGAGTGGAGCAGGACTGTCTCCGGGGCGCAATTGGCTAGCGCGATCGGCTGTTAACCGAAAGGTTGGAGGTTCGAGCCCACCCGCTGGTGGTGCGGCGCTTCTTTTTCTTTGGGCTGATAGCTTTGAAGATATGTTCTCATGGTGGTGAGAGTGGAGCACGACTGTCTCCGTGGCGCAATGGCCTAGCGCATCCGGCTGTTAACCGAAAGTTTGGAGGTTCGAGCCCACCCGGTGGTGGTGCGGCGCTTTTTTTTCTTTGTGCTGATAGCTTTGGAGAAATGTTCTGACGTTGGTGAGATTGGAGCACGACTGTCTTCGTGGCGCAATTGGCTACCACGTTCGGCTGTTAACCGAAAATTTGGAGGTTCGAGCCCTCCCGGGAGTGGTGTGTTGCTTTTTCTTTGCGCTGATAGCTTTGAAGATATGTTCTGATGGTGGTGGGAGTGGAGCACGAATATCTCCGTGGCGCAATCGGCTAGCGTGATCGGCTGTTAACCGAAAGGTTGGAGGTTCGAGTCCACCCGGTTGTGGTGCGGCGCTTTTTTTCTTTGGGCTGATAGTCGGAAGAAATGATCTGACGGTGTTGAGAGAGGAGCACGACTGTCTCCGTGGCGCTATTGGCTAGAGCGATGGGCTGTTAACCGAAAGGTTGGAGGTTCGAGCCCACCCGGTGGTGGTGCGGTGCTTTTTTTCCTTTGGCCTGATAGCTCTGAAGAAATGTTCTGACGGTGGTGAGAGTGGAGCACGACTGTCTCTGTGGCGCAATTGGCTAGCGCAATCGGCTGTTAACTGAAAGGTTGGAGGTTCGAGCCCTCCCGGGAGTGGTTTGTTGCTTTTTTTCTTTGGGCTGATAGCTTTGAAGATATCTTCTCATGGTGGTGAGAGTGGAGCAGGATTGTCTCCGTGGCGCAATTGGCTAGCGCGATCAGCTGTTAACCAAAAGGTTGGAGGTTCGAGCCCACCTGGTGGTGGTGCGGCGCTTTTTTTTTCTTTGGGCTCATAGATTTGAAAATATGTTCTGACGGTGGTAAGAGTGAAGCATGACTGTCTCCGTGGTGCAATTGGCTAGCGCGATCGGCTGTTAACAGAAAGGTTGGAGGTAAGAGCCCACCCGGGGGTGGTGCGGCGCTTTTTTTTCTTTGGGCTTATAGCTTTGAAGATATGTTTGATGGTGTTGAGAGTGGTGCAGAAATGTCTCCGTAGCGCAATTGGCTAGCGCGATTGGCTGCTAACCGAAAGGTTGGAGGTTTCAGCCGACCAGGGGACGGTGTGTCGCATTTTTCTTTGCGCTGATAGCTTTGAAGATATGTTCTAATGGTGGTGAGAGGGGAGAACGACAGTCTCCGTGGCGCTATTGCCTAGCGCGTTCGGCCGTTAACCGAAAAGCTGGAGGTTCGAGCCCACCCGGTGGTGGTACGGCGCTTTTGTTTCTTTGGGCTGATAGCTCTGAAGAAATGTTCTGACGGTGGTGAGAGTAGAGCGCGACTTTCTCCGTGGCGCATTTGGCTAGCGCGATCGGCTGTTAACCGAAAGGTTGGAGGTTCGAGCCCACCCGGTGGTGGTGCGGCGCTTTTTTCTTCTTTGCGCTGATAGCTTTGAAGAAATGTTCTGACGGGGGTGAGAGTGCATCAAAAATGTCTCCGTGAAGCAATTGGCTAGCGCGTTCGGCTGTCAACCGAAAGGTTGGAGGTTCGAGCCCACCCGGTGGTGGTGCGGCGCTTTTTTTTCTTTGGGCTCATAGATTTGAAGATATGTTCCGACGGTGGTAAGAGTGAAGCATGACTGTCTCCGTGGTGCAATTGGCTAGCGCGATCGGCTGTTAACAGAAAGGTTGGAGGTTAGAGCCCACCCGGGAGTGGTGCGGCGCTTTTTTTTCTTTGGGCTTATAGCTTTGAAGATATGTTTGATGGTGGTGAGAGTGATGCAGGAATGTCTCCGTGGCGCAATTGGCTAGCGCGATTGGCTGTTAACCGAAAGGTTGGAGGTTTGAGCCCACCAGGGGACGGTGTGTCGCTTTTTTCTTTGCGCTGATAGCTTTGAAGATATTTTCTAATGGTGGTGAGAGGGGAGAACGACAGTCTCCGTGGCGCTATTGCCTAGCGCGTTCGGCCGTTAACCGAAAAACTGGAGGTTCGAGCCCACCTGGTGGTGGTGCGGCACTTTTGTTTCTTTGGGCTGATAGCTCTGAAGAAATGTTCTGACGGTGGTGAGAGTAGAGCACGACTGTCTCCGTGGCGCAATTGGCTAGCGCGTTCGTATGGTAATCGAAAGGTTGGAGGTTCCAGCCCTTCCGTGAGCAGTGTGTCGCTTTTTTTATTGCGCTCATAGCTTTGGAGAAATGTACAGACGGTGGTGAGAGCACTGCACTACTGTCTTCGTGGCACATTTGGCTAGCGCGTTCGACTGTTAACCGAAAGGCTGGAGGTTCGAGCCCTCCCGGTAGATGTGTGTTGCGTTTTTTTGCGCTGATGGCTTTGGAGAAATGTTCTGATGGTGGTGAGAGTGCAGCACGAACTTCCAATCACAGGTAATGTTATTAGGTTCCTTCCGTTCAAAAAGAGTCTGACTGATAATACTCCTTACGACTTGTTTATGTTGTTGGGACTGTATTCATTATGGAAAAGTCGCATGATTGATAGACATGCCGAGCCACCATGGTCGACTAGGTCTGTCTTCCGAGAAGCAGCTGCTCAAGTGCGCAGTGTTGTCGACACTTTTGACCCTGTTCCGGAGTCACTTCTCGTTCTTGACGCTTTTGCGTGTTTTCCGGACTTCTGGTGAAGTATGCTCTTTGTACATTACTGTTGATAATTTCATTCATTTAAGAAAAAAAAAGTCTCCGTGGCGCAATATTCTAGCGCGATCGGCTGTTAATCGAAACGTTGGAGGTTCGAGCCCTCCCGGGAGTGGTGTGTCGCTTTTTTTTTCTTTGAGCTGATAGCTTTCAAGAAATGTTCTGACGGTGGTGAGAGTGGAGCACGACTGTCTCCGTGGCGCAATTGGCTAGCGCGTTCGTATGGTAATCGAAAGGTTGGAGGTTCCAGCCCTTCCGTGAGCAGTGTGTCGCTTTTTTTATTGCGCTCATAGCTTTGGAGAAATGTACAGACGGTGGTGAGAGCACTGCACTACTGTCTTCGTGGCACATTTGGCTAGCGCGTTCGACTGTTAACCGAAAGGCTGGAGGTTCGAGCCCTCCCAGGAGCGGTGTGTCGCTTTTTTCTTCTTGGCGCTGAAAGCTTTGGAGAAATGTTCTGACGGTGGTGAAAGTGGAGCACGACTATCTCCGTTGCGCCATTGGTTAGCGCGATGGGCTGTTAACCGTAAGGTTGGAGGTTCGAGCCCACCCGGTGGTGGTGCGGCGCTTTTTTTCCTTTGGGCTAATAGCTCTGAAGAAATGTTCTGACGGTGTTGAGAGTGGAGCACGACTGTCTCCGTGGCGCAATTGGCTAGCGCGATCGGCTGTTAACTGAAAGGTTGGAGGTTCGAGCCCTCCCGAGAGTGGTTTGTTGCTTTTTTTCTTTGGGCTGATAGCTTTGAAGCTATGTTCTGATGGTGGTGAGAGTGAAGCACGACTGTCTCCGTGGCGCAATTGGCTAGCGCGATCGGCTGTTAACCGAAAGTTTGGAGGTTCGAGCCCACCCGGGGGTGGTGCGGCGCTTTTTTTTCTTTGGGCTGATAGTCTGAAGAAATGTTCTGATGGTGGTGAGAGTGGAGCACGACTGTCTCCGTGGCGCAATCGGCTAGCGTGATCGGCTGTTAACCGAATGGTTGGAGGTTCGAGCCCACCCGGTGGTGCGGCGCTTTTTCTTCTTTGGGCTGATAGCTCTGAAGAAATGTTCTGACGGTGGTGAGAGTGGAGCACGACTGTCTCCGTGGCGCAATTGGCTAGCGCGATTGGCTGTTAACCGAAAGTTTGGAGGTTCTAGCCCACCCGGTGGTGGTGCGGCGCTTTTTTTCTTTGGGCTGATCGTCTGAAGAACTGTTCTGACGGTGGTGAGACAGGAGCACGACTGTCTCCGTGGCGCTATTGGCTAGCGCGATGGGCTGTTAACCGAAAGGTTGGAGGTTCGAGCCCACCCGGTAGTGGTGCGGTGCTTTTCTTCCTTTGGGCTGATAGCTCTGAAGAAATGTTCTGACGGTGGTGAGAGTGGACCAGGACTGTCTCCGTGGCGCAATTGGCTAGCGCGATCGGCTGTTAACCGAAAGGTTGGAGTTTCGAGCCCACCCGTGGACGGTGTGTCGCTTTTTTTTTGCTTTGCGCTGATGGCGTTGAAGATATGTTCTGACGGTGGTAAGAGTGAAGCACGACTGTCTCCGTGGCGCAATTGGCTAGCGCGATCGGCTGTTAACAGAAAGGTTGGAGGTTAGAGCCCACCCGGGGGTGGTGCGGCGCTTTTTTTTTCTTTGGGCTCATAGCTTTGAAGTTTTGTTTGATGGTGATGAAAGTGGTGCAGGACTGTCTCCGTGGCGCAATTGGCTAGCGCGAATGGCTGTTAACCGAAAGGTTGGAGGTTTGAGCCCACCAGGGGACGGTGTGTCGCTTTTTTCTTTGCGCTGATAGCTTTGAAGATATGTTCTGATGGTGGTGAGAGGGGAAAACGACTGTCTCCGTGGCTGTCGCAATTGGCTGGCGCGATCGGCTGTTGACCGAGAGGTTGGATGTTCGAGCCCACCCGGGGGTGGTGCGGCGTTTCTTTTTCTTTGGGCTGATAGCTCTGAAGAAATGTTCTGACAGTGGTGAGAGTGGAGCACGACTGCCTCCGTGGCCCAATTGGCTAGCGCGATTGGCTGTTAACCAAAAGGTTGGAGGTTCCAGCCCACCCGGTGGTGGTGCGGCGCTTTTTTTTCTTTGGGCTGATAGTCTGAAGAAATGTTCTGACGGTGGTGAGAGAGGAGCACGACTGTCTCCGTGGCGCTATTGGCTAGCGCGATGGGCTGTTAACCGAAAGGTTGGAGGTTCGAGCCCACCCGGTGGTGTTGCGGCGCTTTTGTTCCTTTGGGCTGATACCTCTGACGAAATGTTCTGACGGTCGTGAGAGTGGAGCACGACTGTCTCCGTGGCGCAATTGGCTAGCGCGATCGGCTGTTAACCGAAAGGTTGGAGGTTCGAGCCCGCCCGGGGGGGTGCGGCGCTTTTTTTTCTTTGGGCTGATAACTTTGAAGTTATTTTCTGATGGTGGTGAGAGTGGAGCACGACTGTCTCCGTGGCGCGATTGGCTAGCGCGTTCAGCCGTTAACCGAAAGGCTGGAGGTTCGAGCCCACCCGGTGGTGGTGTGGCGCTTTTTTTTCTTTGGGCTGATAGCTCTGAAGAAATGTTCTGACGGTGGTGAGAGCGAAGCGCGACTGTCTCTGTGGCGCAATTGGCTAGCGCGATCGGCTGTTAACCAAGAGGTTGGAGGTTCGAGCCCACCCGGTGGTGGTGCGGCGTTTCTTTTTCTTTGGGCTGATAGCTCTGAAGAAATGTTCTGACAGTGGTGAGAGTGGAGCACGACTGCCTCCGTGGCCCAATTGGCTAGCGCGATCGGCTGTTAGCCGAAAGTTTGGAGGTTCGAGCCCACCCGGTGGTGGTGCGGCGCTTTTTCTTCTTCGAGCTGATAGCTCTG
Organism: Rhipicephalus microplus; assembly: GCF_043290135.1. Classification (NCBI taxonomy): domain Eukaryota; kingdom Metazoa; phylum Arthropoda; class Arachnida; order Ixodida; family Ixodidae; genus Rhipicephalus; species Rhipicephalus microplus. The sequence continues at coordinate 270,887 of NW_027464750.1, read as the reverse complement.
AAGAAATGTTCTGACGGTGGTGAGAGTGGAGCACGACTGTCTTCGAGGCGCAATTGGCTAGCGCGTTCGGCTGTTAACCTAAAGGTTGGAGGTTCGAGCCCACCAGGTGGTTGTGTGGCGCTTTTTTTTCTTTGGGCTTATAGTCTGAAGAAATGTTCTGACGGTGGTGAGAGTGGAGCACGACTGTCTCCGTGGCGCAACTGGCTAGCGCGATCGGCTGTTAACCGAAAAGTTGGAGGTTCGATCCCTACCGGGAGTGGTGTGTTGCTTTTTTCTTTGCGCTGATAGCTTTGAAGATATGTTCTGATGGTGGGGATATTGGAGCATGACTGTCTCCGTGGCGCTATTGGCTAGCGCAATCGGCTGTTAACCGAAAGGTTGGAGGTTCGAGCTCGCCCGGTGGTGGTGCGGCGCTTTTTTTCCTTTGGCTTGACAGCTCCGAGGAAATGTTCTGACGGTGGTGAGAGTGGAGCACGACTGTCTCCGTAGCGCAATGGCCTAGCGCATCCGGCTGTTAACCGAAAGTTTGGAGGTTCGAGCCCACCCGGTGGTGGTGCGGCGCTTTTTTTTCTTTGGGCTGATAGCTCTGAAGAAATATCCTGACGGAGGTGGGAGTGCTGCACTACTGTCTCTGTGGCGCAACTGGCTAGCGCGATCGGCTGTTAACCGAAAGGTTGTAGTTTCGAGCCTTCCCGGGAGTGGTGTGTTGCCCTTTTCTTTGCGCTGATACCTTTAGAGATATGTTCTGATGGTGGTAACAGTGAAGCACGACTGTCTCCGTGGCGCAATTGGCTAGCGCGATCGGCTGTTAACCGAAAGGCTGGAGGTTCGTGCCCACCCGGTGGAGGTGCGGCGCTTTTTTTTCTTTGGGCTGATAGCTCTGAAGAAATGTTCTGACGGAGGTGGGAGTGCTGCACTATACTGTCTCCGTGGCCTAATCGCCTAGCGCGATCGGCTGTTAACCGAATAGTTGGAATTTCGAGCCCTCCCGAGAGTGGTGTGTTGCTTTTTTCTTTGCGCTGATAGCTTTGAAGATATGTTGTGATGGTGGTGAGAGCGGAGCACGACTGTCTCCGTGGCGCAATTGGCTAGCACGTTCGGCTGTTAACCAAAACATTCCAGGTTTGAGCCCTCCCGGGAGTGGTGTGTTGCTTTTTCTTTGCGCTGATAGCTTTGAAGATAGGTACTGATGGTGGTGAGAGTAGCGCACGACTGTCTCCGTGGCGCAATTGGCTAGCGCGATGGGCTGTTAACCGAAAGGTTGGAGTGTCGAGCCCACCTGGTGGTGGAGCGGCGCTTTTTTTTTCTTTGGGCTGATAGCTCTGAAGAAATGTTCTGACGGTGGTGAGAGTGGAGCACGACTATCTCCGTGGTGCAATTGGCTAGCGCGATCGGCTGTTAACTGAAAGGTTGGAGGTTCGAGCCCTCCCGGGAGTGGTTTGTTGCTTTTTTTTCTTTGGGCTCAAAGCTTTGAAGATATGTTCTGATGGTGGAGAGAGTGGAGCAGGACTGTCTCCGTGGCGCAATTGGCTAGCGCGATCAGCTGTTAACCAAAAGGTTGGAGGTTCGAGCCCACCCGGTGGTGGTTCGGCGCTTTTTTTTCTTTGGGCTCATAGCTCTGAAGATATGTTCTGATGGTGGTGAGAGTGGAGCAGGACTGTCTCCGGGGCGCAATTGGCTAGCGCGATCGGCTGTTAACCGAAAGGTTGGAGGTTCGAGCCCACCCGCTGGTGGTGCGGCGCTTCTTTTTCTTTGGGCTGATAGCTTTGAAGATATGTTCTCATGGTGGTGAGAGTGGAGCACGACTGTCTCCGTGGCGCAATGGCCTAGCGCATCCGGCTGTTAACCGAAAGTTTGGAGGTTCGAGCCCACCCGGTGGTGGTGCGGCGCTTTTTTTTCTTTGGGCTGATAGCTCTGAAGAAATATCCTGACGGAGGTGGGAGTGCTGCACTACTGTCTCTGTGGCACAATTGGCTAGCGCGATCGGCTGTTAACCAAAAGGTTGTAGTTTCGAGCCTTCCCGGGAGTGGTGTGTTGCTCTTTTCTTTGCGCTGATAGCTTTGGAGATATGTTCTGATGGTGGTAAGAGTGGAGCACGACTGTCTCCGTGGCGCAATTGGCTAGCGCGATCGGCTGTTAACCGAAAGGCTGGAGGTTCGAGCCCACCCGGAGGAGGTGCGGCGCTTTTTTTCTTTGGGCTGATAGCTCTGAAGAAATGTTCTGACGGAGGTGGGAGTGCTGCACTATACTGTCTCCGTGGTCTAATCGCCAAGCGCGATCGGCTGTTAACCGGAAGGTTGGAATTTCGAGCCCTCCCGGGAGTGGTGTGTTGCTTTTTTCTTTGCGCTGATAGCTTTGAAGATATGTTCTGATGGTGGTGAGAGTGAAGCACGACTGTCTCCGTGGCGCAATTGGCTAGCGCGTTCGGCCGTTAACCGAAAGGCTGGAGGTTCGAGCCCACCCGGTGGTGGTGTGTTGCTTTTTTCTTTGCGCTGATAGCTTTGAAGATATGTTCTGATGGTGGTGAGAGTGGCGCACGACTGTCTTCGTGGCGCAATTGGATAGCGCGATGGGCTGTTAACCGAAAGGTTGGAGGTTCGAGCCCACCTGGTGGTGGAGCGGCGCTTTTGTTTCCTTTGGGCTGATAGCTCTGAAGAAATTTTCTGACGGTGGTGAGAGTGGAGCACGACTGTCTCCGTGGCGCCATTGGCTAGCGCGACCGGCTGTTAACCGAGAGGTTGGAGGTTCGAGCCCACCCGGTGGTGGTGCGGCGTTTCTTTTTCTTTGGGCTGATAGCTCTGAAGAAATGTTCTGACAGTGGTGAGAGTGAAGCAAGACTGCCTCCGTGGCCCAATTGGCTAGCGCGATCGGCTGTGAACCGTAAGGTTGGAGGTTCGAGCCCACCCGGTGGAGGTGCGGAGCTTTTTCTTCTTTGAGCTGATAGCTCTGAAGAAATGTTCTGACGGTGGTGAGAGTGGAGCACGACTGTCTCCGTGGCGCTATTGGCTAGCGCAATCGGCTATTAACCGAAAGGTAGGAATTTCGAGCCCTCCCGGGAGTGGTGTGTTGCTTTTTTCTTTGCGCTGATAGCTTTGAAGATATGTTCTGATGGTGGTGAGAGTGGCGCACGACTGTCTCCGTGGCGCAATTGGCTAGCGCGTTCGGCCGTTAACCGAAAGGCAGGAGGTTCGAGCCCACCCGGTGGTGGTGTGGCGCTTTTTTTTCTTTGGGCTGATAGCTCTGGAGAAATGTTCTGACGGTGGTGAGAGCGGAGCACGACTGTCTTTGTGGCGCCATTGGCTAGCGCGATCGGCTGTTAACCAAGAGGTTGGAGGTTCGAGCCCACCCGGTGGTGGTGCGGCGTTTCTTTGTTTTGGGCTGATAGCTCTGAAGAAATGTTCTGACAGTGGTGAGAGTGGAGCACGACTGCTTCCGTGGCCCAATTGGCTAGCGCGATCGGCTGTTAACCGAAAGGTTGGAGGTTCGAGCCCACTCGGTGGAGGTGCGGCGCTTTTTTTCCTTTGGGCTGATAGCTCTGAAGAAATGTTCTGACGGTGGTGAGAGTGGAGCACGACTGTCTCCGTGGCGCAATGGTCTAGCGCATCCGGCTGTTAACCGAAAGTTTGGAGGTTCGAGCCCACCCGGAGGTGGTGCGGCGCTTTTTTTTCTTTGGGCTGATAGCTCTGAAGAAATATCCTGACGGAGGTGGGAGTGCTGCGCTACTGTCTCCGTGGCGCAATTGGCTAGCGCGATTGGCTGTTAGCCGAAAGGTTGTAGTTGCGAGCCTTCCCGGGAGTGGTGTGTTGCTCTTTTCTTTGCGCTGATAGCTTTGGAGATATGTTCTGATGGTGGTGAGAGTGGAGCACGACTGTCTCCGTGGCGCAATTGGCTAGCGCGATCGGCTGTTAACCGAAAGGCTGGAGGTTCGAGCCCACCCGGTGGAGGTGCGGCGCTTTTTTTCTATGGGCTGATAGCTTTGAAGATATGTTCTCATGGTGGTGAGAGTGGAGCAGGACTGTCTCCGTGGCGCAATTGGCTAGCGCGATCGGTTGTTAACCGAAAGATTCGAGTTTCGAGCCCACCTGTGGACGGTGTGTCGCTTTTTTTTGCTTTGCGCTGATGGCGTTGAAGGTATGTTCTTATGGTGGTGAGAGTGAAGCACGACTGTCTCCGTGGCACAATTGGCTAGCGCGATCAGCTGTTAACCGAAAGGTTGGAATTTAGAGCCCTCCCGGGAGTGGTGTGTTGCTTTTTTCTTTGCGCTGATAGCTTTGAAGATATGTTCTGATGGTGGTGAGAGTGGAGCAGGACTGTCTCCGGGGCGCAATTGGCTAGCGTGATCGGCTGTTAACCGAAAGGTTGGAGGTTCGAGCCCACCCGGTGGTGGTGCGGCGCTTCTTTTTCTTTGGGCTGATAGCTTTGAAGATATGTTCTCATGGTGGTGAGAGTGGAGCAGGACTGTCTCCGTGGCGCAATTGGCTAGCGCGATCGGTTGTTAACCGAAAGATTCGAGTTTCGAGCCCACCTGTGGACGGTGTGTCGCTTTTTTTTGCTTTGCGCTGATGGCGTTGAAGGTATGTTCTTATGGTGGTGAGAGTGAAGCACGACTGTCTCCGTGGCACAATTGGCTAGCGCGATCAGCTGTTAACCGAAAGGTTGGAATTTAGAGCCCTCCCGGGAGTGGTGTGTTGCTTTTTTCTTTGCGCTGATAGCTTTGAAGATATGTTCTGATGATGGTGAGAGTGGCGCGCGACTGTCTCCGTGGCGCAATTGGCTAGCGCGTTCGGCCGTTAACCGAAAGGCTGGAGGTTCGAGCCCACCCGGTGGTGGTGTGGCGCTTTTTTTTCTTTGGGCTGATAGCGCTGAAGAAACTTTCTGACGGTGGTGAGAGTGGAGCACGACTGTCTCCGTGGCGCCATTGGCTAGCGCGACCGGCTGTTAACCGAGAGGTTGGAGGTTCGAGCCCACCCGGTGGTGGTGCGGCGTTTCTTTTTCTTTGGGCTGATAGCTCTGAAGAAATGTTCTGACAGTGGTGAGAGTGAAGCAAGACTGCCTCCGTGGCCCAATTGGCTAGCGCGATCGGCTGTGAACCGTAAGGTTGGAGGTTCGAGCCCACCCGGTGGAGGTGCGGTGCTTTTTCTTCTTTGAGCTGATAGCTCTGAAGAAATGTTCTGACGGTGGTGAGAGTGGAGCACGACTGTCTCCGTGGCGCAATTGGCTAGCGCGTTCGGCTGTTAACCGATAGGTTGGAGGTTCGAGCCCACCCGGTGGTGGTGCGGCGCTTTTTTTCTTTGGGCTGATAGTCTGAAGAAATGTTCTGCGGTGGTGAGAGTGGTGCACGACTGTCTCCGTGACGCAATTGGCTAGCGCAATGGGCCCTTAACCGAAAGGTTGGAGGTTCGAGCCCACTCGGTGGAGGTGCGGCGCTTTTTTTCCTTTTGGCTGATAGCTCTGAGGAAATGTTCTGATGGTGGTGAGAGTGGAGCACGACTGTCTCCGTGGCGCCATTGGCTAGCGCGACCGGCTGTTAACCGAGAGGTTGGAGGTTCGAGCCCACCCGGTGGTGGTGCGGCGTTTCTTTTTCTTTGGGCTGATAGCTCTGAAGAAATGTTCTGACAGTGGTGAGAGTGAAGCAAGACTGCCTCCGTGGCCCAATTGGCTAGCGCGATCGGCTGTGAACCGTAAGGTTGGAGGTTCGAGCCCACCCGGTGGAGGTGCGGAGCTTTTTCTTCTTTGAGCTGATAGCTCTGAAGAAATGTTCTGACGGTGGTGAGAGTGGAGCACGACTGTCTCCGTGGCGCTATTGGCTAGCGCAATCGGCTATTAACCGAAAGGTAGGAATTTCGAGCCCTCCCGGGAGTGGTGTGTTGCTTTTTTCTTTGCGCTGATAGCTTTGAAGATATGTTCTGATGGTGGTGAGAGTGGCGCACGACTGTCTCCGTGGCGCAATTGGCTAGCGCGTTCGGCCGTTAACCGAAAGGCAGGAGGTTCGAGCCCACCCGGTGGTGGTGTGGCGCTTTTTTTTCTTTGGGCTGATAGCTCTGGAGAAATGTTCTGACGGTGGTGAGAGCGGAGCACGACTGTCTTTGTGGCGCCATTGGCTAGCGCGATCGGCTGTTAACCAAGAGGTTGGAGGTTCGAGCCCACCCGGTGGTGGTGCGGCGTTTCTTTGTTTTGGGCTGATAGCTCTGAAGAAATGTTCTGACAGTGGTGAGAGTGGAGCACGACTGCTTCCGTGGCCCAATTGGCTAGCGCGATCGGCTGTTAACCGAAAGGTTGGAGGTTCGAGCCCACCCGGTGGTGGTGCGGCGCTTTTTCTTCTTTGAGCTGATAGCTCTGAAGAAATGTTCTGACGGTGGTGACAGTGGAGCACGACTGTCTCCGTGGCGCAATCGGCTAGCGCGTTCGGCTTTTAACCTAAAGGTTGGAGGTTCGAGCCCACCCGGTGGTGGTGCGGCGCTTTTTTTTCTTTGGGCTGATAGTCTGAAGAAATGTTCTGACGGTGGTGAGAGTGGAGCACGACTGTCTCCGTGGCGCAATTCGGTGGCACGATGGGCTGTTAACCGAAAGGTTGGAGGTTCGAGCCCACTCGGTGGAGGTGCGGCGCTTTTTTTCCTTTGGGCTGATAGCTCTGAAGAAATGTTCTGACGGTGGTGAGAGTGGAGCACGACTGTCTCCGTGGCGCAATGGTCTAGCGCATCCGGCTGTTAACCGAAAGTTTGGAGGTTCGAGCCCACCCGGAGGTGGTGCGGCGCTTTTTTTTCTTTGGGCTGATAGCTCTGAAGAAATATCCTGACGGAGGTGGGAGTGCTGCGCTACTGTCTCCGTGGCGCAATTGGCTAGCGCGATTGGCTGTTAGCCGAAAGGTTGTAGTTTCGAGCATTCCCGGGAGTGGTGTGTTGCTCTTTTCTTTGCGCTGATAGCTTTGGAGATATGTTCTGATGGTGGTGAGAGTGGAGCACGACTGTCTCCGTGGCGCAATTGGCTAGCGCGATCGGCTGTTAACCGAAAGGCTGGAGGTTCGAGCCCACCCGGTGGAGGTGCGGCGCTTTTTTTTCTATGGGCTGATAGCTCTGAAGAAATGTTCTGACGGAGGTGGGAGTGCTGCTCTATACTGTCTCCGTGGCGCAATTGCCTAGCGCGATCGGCTGTTAACCGAAAGGTTGGAATTTCGAGCCCTCCCGGGAGTGGTGTGTTGCTTTTTTCTTTGCGCTGATAGCTTTGAAGATATGTTCTGATGGTGGTGAGAGTGGAGCAGGACTGTCTCCGGGGCGCAATTGGCTAGCGCGATCGGCTGTTAACCGAAAGGTTGGAGGTTCGAGCCCACCCGGTGGTGGTGCGGCGCTTCTTTTTCTTTGGGCTGATAGCTTTGAAGATATGTTCTCATGGTGGTGAGAGTGGAGCAGGACTGTCTCCGTGGCGCAATTGGCTAGCGCGATCGGTTGTTAACCGAAAGATTCGAGTTTCGAGCCCACCTGTGGACGGTGTGTCGCTTTTTTTGCTTTGCGCTGATGGCGTTGAAGGTATGTTCTTATGGTGGTGAGAGTGAAGCACGACTGTCTCCGTGGCACAATTGGCTAGCGCGATCAGCTGTTAACCGAAAGGTTGGAATTTAGAGCCCTCCCGGGAGTGGTGTGTTGCTTTTTTCTTTGCGCTGATAGCTTTGAAGATATGTTCTGATGATGGTGAGAGTGGCGCACGACTGTCTCCGTGGCGCAATTGGCTAGCGCGTTCGGCCGTTAACCGAAAGGCTGGAGGTTCGAGCCCACCCGGTGGTGGTGTGGCGCTTTTTTTTCTTTGGGCTGATAGCGCTGAAGAAACTTTCTGACGGTGGTGAGAGTGGAGCACGACTGTCTCCGTGGCACCATTGGCTAGCGCGACCGGCTGTTAACCGAGAGGTTGGAGGTTCGAGCCCACCCGGTGGTGGTGCGGCGTTTCTTTTTCTTTGGGCTGATAGCTCTGAAGAAATGTTCTGACAGTGGTGAGAGTGAAGCAAGACTGCCTCCGTGGCCCAATTGGCTAGCGCGATCGGCTGTGAACCGTAAGGTTGGAGGTTCGAGCCCACCCGGTGGAGGTGCGGTGCTTTTTCTTCTTTGAGCTGATAGCTCTGAAGAAAAGTTCTGACGGTGGTGAGAGTGGAGCACGACTGTCTCCGTGGCGCAATTGGCTAGCGCGTTCGGCTGTTAACCGATAGGTTGGAGGTTCGAGCCCACCCGGTGGTGGTGCGGCGCTTTTTTTCTTTGGGCTGATAGTCTGAAGAAATGTTCTGCGGTGGTGAGAGTGGTGCACGACTGTCTCCGTGACGCAATTGGCTAGCGCAATGGGCCCTTAACCGAAAGGTTGGAGGTTCGAGCCCACTCGGTGGAGGTGCGGCGCTTTTTTTCCTTTTGGCTGATAGCTCTGAGGAAATGTTCTGATGGTGGTGAGAGTGGAGCACGACTGTCTCCGTGGCGCAATTGGCTAGCGCGATCGGCTGTTAACCGAAAAGTTGGAGGTTCGATCCCTCCCGGGAGTGGTGTGTTGCTTTTTTCTTTGCGCTGATAGCTTTGAAGATATGTCCTGATGGTGGGGAGATTGGAGCACGACTGTCTCCGTGGCGCTATTGGCTAGCGCAATCGGCTATTAACCGAAAGGTTGGAATTTCGAGCCCTCCCGGGAGTGGTGTGTTGCTTTTTTCTTTGCGCTGATAGCTTTGAAGATATGTTCTGATGGTGGTGAGAGTGGCGCACGACTGTCTCCGTGGCGCAATTGGCTAGCGCGTTCGGCCGTTAACCGAAAGGCAGGAGGTTCGAGCCCACCCGGTGGTGGTGTGGCGCTTTTTTTTCTTTGGGCTGATAGCTCTGGAGAAATGTTCTGACGGTGGTGAGAGCGGAGCACGACTGTCTTTCTGGCGCCATTGGCTAGCGCGATCGGCTGTTAACCGAGAGGTTGGAGGTTCGAGCCCACCCGGTGGTCGTGCGGCGTTTCTTTTTTTTGGGCTGATAGCTCTGAAGAAATGTTCTGACAGTGGTGAGAGTGGAGCACGAATGTTTCCGTGGCCCAATTGGCTAGCGCGATCGGCTGTTAGCCGAAAGGTTGGAGGTTCGAGCCCACCCGGTGGTGGTGTGGCGCTTTTTCTTCTTTGAGCTGATAGCTCTGAAGAAATGTACTGACGGTGGTGACAGTGGAGCACGACTGTCTCCGTGGCGCAATCGGCTAGCGCGTTCGGCTGTTAACCTAAAGGTTGGAGGTTCGAGCCCACCCGGTGGTGGTGCGGCGCTTTTTTTTCTTTGGGCTGATAGTCTGAAGAAATGTTCTGACGGTGGTGAGAGTGGAGCACGACTGTCTCCGTGGCGCAATTGGGTGGCACGATGGGCTGTTAACCGAAAGGTTGGAGGTTCGAGCCCACTCGGTGGAGGTGCGGCGCTTTTTTTCCTTTGGGCTGATAGCTCTGAGGAAATGTTCTGACGGTGGTGAGAGTGGAGCACGACTGTCTCCGTGGCGCAATTGGCTAGCGCGATCGGCTGTTAACCGAAACTTTGGAGGTTCGATCCCTCCCGGGAGTGGTGTGTTGCTTTTTTCTTTGCGCTGATAGCTTTGAAGATATGTTCTGATGGTGGGGATATTGAAGCACGACTGTCTCCGTGGCGCTATTGGCTAGCGCAATCGGCTGTTAACCGAAAGGTTGGAGGTTCGAGCTCACCCGGTGGTGGTGAGGCGCTTTTTTTCCTTTGGCCTGACAGCTCCGAAGAAATGTTCTAACGGTGGTGAGAGTGGAGCACGACTGTCTCCGTGGCGCAATGGGCTAGCGCATCCGGCTGTTAACCGAAAGTTTTGAGGTTCGAGCCCACCCGGTGGTGGTGCGGCGCTTTTTTTTCTTTGGGCTGATAGCTCTGAAGAAATATCCTGACGGAGGTGGGAGTGCTGCGCTACTGTCTCCGTGGCGCAATTGGCTAGTGCGATCGGCTGTTAACCGAAAGGTTGTAGTTTCGAGCCTTCCAGGGAGTGGTGTGTTGCTCTTTTCTTCGCGCTGATAGCTTTGGAGATATGTTCTGATGGTGGTGAGAGTGGAGCACGACTGTCTCCGTGGCGCAATTGGCTAGCGCGATCGGCTGTTAACCGAAAGGCTGGAGGTTCGAGCCCACTTGGTGGAGGTGCGGCGCTTTTTTTTTCTTTGGGCTGGTAGCTCTGAAGAAATGTTCTGACGGAGGTGGGAGTGCTGCTCTATACTGTCTCCGTGGCGCAATTGCCTAGCGCGATCGGCTGTTAACCGAAAGGTTGGAATTTCGAGCCCTCCCGGGAGTGGTGTGTTGCTTTTTTCTTTGGGCTGATAGCTCTGAAGAAATGTTCTGATGGTGGTGAGAGCGGAGCACGACTGTCTCCGTGGCGCCAGTGGCTAGCGCGATCGGCTGTTAACCAAAAGGTTGGAAGTTCGAGCCCACCCGTTGGTGGTGCGGCGTTTCTTTTTCTTTGGGCTGATAGCTCTGAAGAAATGTTCTGACGGTGGTAAGAGTGAAGCACGACTGTCTCCTTGGCGCAATTGACTAGCGCGATCGGCAGTTAACCTTAAGGTTGGAGGCTCGAGCCCACCCGGTGGTGGTGCGGCGCTTTTTTTTCTTTGGGCCGATAGCTCTGAGGAAATGTTCTGACGGTGGTGAGAGTGGAGCACGACTGTCTCCGTGGCGCAATTGGCTAGCGCGATCGGCTGTTAACCGAAACGTTGGAGGTTCGATCCCTCCCGGGAGTGGTGTGTTGCTTTTTTCTTTGCGCTGATAGCTTTGAAGATATGTTCTGATGGTGGGGATATTGAAGCACGACTGTCTCCGTGGCGCTATTGGCTAGCGCAATCGGCTGTTAACCGAAAGGTTGGAGGTTCGAGCTCACCCGGTGGTGGTGAGGCGCTTTTTTTCCTTCGGCCTGACAGCTCCGAAGAAATGTTTTAACGGTGGTGAGAGTGGAGGACGACTGTCTCCGTGGCGCAATGGGCTAGCGCATCCGGCTGTTAACCGAAAGTTTTGAGGTTGGAGCGCACCCGGTGGTGGTGCGGCGCTTTTTTTTCTTTGGGCTGATAGCTCTGAAGAAATATCCTGACGGAGGTGGGAGTGCTGCGCTACTGTCTCCGTGGCGCAATTGGCTAGCGCGATTGGCTGTTAGCCGAAAGGTTGTAGTTTCGAGCCTTCCCGGGAGTGGTGTGTTGCTCTTTTCTTTGCGCTGATAGCTTTGGAGATATGTTCTGATGGTGGTGAGAGTGGAGCACGACTGTCTCCGTGGCGCAATTGGCTAGCGCGATCGGCTGTTAACCGAAAGGCTAGAGGTTCGAGCCCACCCGGTGGAGGTGCGGCGCTTTTTTTTCTATGGGCTGATAGCTCTGAAGAAATGTTCTGACGGAGGTGGGAGTGCTGCTCTATACTGTCTCCGTGGCGCAATTGCCTAGCGCGATCGGCTGTTAACCGAAAGGTTGGAATTTCGAGCCCTCCCGGGAGTGGTGTGTTGCTTTTTTCTTTGCGCTGATAGCTTTGAAGATATGTTCTGATGGTGGTGAGAGTGGAGCAGGACTGTCTCCGGGGCGCAATTGGCTAGCGCTATCGGCTGTTAACCGAAATGTTGGAGGTTCGAGCCCACCCGGTGGTGGTGCGGCGCTTCTTTTTCTTTGGGCTGATAGCTTTGAAGATATGTTCTCATGGTGGTGAGAGTGGAGCAGGACTGTCTCCGTGGCGCAATTGGCTAGCGCGATCGGTTGTTAACCGAAAGATTCGAGTTTCGAGCCCACCTGTGGACGGTGTGTCGCTTTTTTTTGCTTTGCGCTGATGGCGTTGAAGGTATGTTCTTATGGTGGTGAGAGTGAAGCACGACTGTCTCCGTGGCACAATTGGCTAGCGCGATCAGCTGTTAACCGAAAGGTTGGAATTTCGAGCCCTCCCGGGAGTGGTGTGTTGCTTTTTTCTTTGCGCTGATAGCTTTGAAGATATGTCCTGATGGTGGGGAGATTGGAGCACGACTGTCTCCGTGGCGCTATTGGCTAGCGCAATCGGCTATTAACCGAAAGGTTGGAATTTCGAGCCCTCCCGGGAGTGGTGTGTTGCTTTTTTCTTTGCGCTGATAGCTTTGAAGATATGTTCTGATGGTGGTGAGAGTGGCGGACGACTGTCTCCGTGGCGCATTTGGCTAGCGCGTTCGGCCGTTAACCGAAAGGCAGGAGGTTCGAGCCCACCCGGTGGTGGTGCGGCGTTTCTTTTTTTTGGGCTGATAACTCTGAAGAAATGTTCTGACAGTGGTGAGAGTGGAGCACGACTGCTTCCGTGGCCCAATTGGCTAGCGCGATCGGCTGTTAACCGAAAGGTTGGAGGTTCGAGCCCACCCGGTGGTGGTGCGGCGCTTTTTCTTCTTTGAGCTGATAGCTCTGAAGAAATGTTCTGACGGTGGTGACAGTGGAGCACGACTGTCTCCGTGGCGCAATCGGCTAGCGCGTTCGGCTGTTAACCTAAAGGTTGGAGGTTCGAGCCCACCCGGTGGTGGTGCGGCGCTTTTTTTTCTTTGGGCTGATAGTCTGAAGAAATGTTCTGACGGTGGTGAGAGTGGAGCACGACTGTCTCCGTGGCGCAATTGGGTGGCACGATGGGCTGTTAACCGAAAGGTTGGAGGTTCGAGCCCACTCGGTGGAGGTGCGGCGCTTTTTTTCCTTTGGGCTGATAGCTCTGAGGAAATGTTCTGACGGTGGTGAGAGTGGAGCACGACTGTCTCCGTGGCGCAAGTGGCTAGCGCGATCGGCTGTTAACCGAAACGTTGGAGGTTCAATCCCTCCCGGGAGTGGTGTGTTGCTTTTTTCTTTGCGCTGATAGCTTTGAAGATATGTTCTGATGGTGGGGATATTGAAGCACGACTGTCTCCGTGGCGCTATTGGCTAGCGCAATCGGCTGTTAACCGAAAGGTTGGAGGTTCGAGCTCACCCGGTGGTGGTGAGGCGCTTTTTTTCCTTTGGCCTGACAGCTCCGAAGAAATGTTCTAACGGTGGTGAGAGTGGATCACGACTGTCTCCGTGGCGCAATTGGCTAGCGCATCCGGCTGTTAACCGAAAGTTTTGAGGTTCGAGCCCACCCGGTGGTGGTGCGGCGCTTTTTTTTCATTGGGCTGATAGCTCTGAAGAAATATCCTGACGGAGGTGGGAGTGCTGCGCTACTGTCTCCGTGGCGCAATTGAATAGTGTGATCGGCTGTTAACCGAAAGGTTGTAGTTTCGAGCCTTCCAGGGAGTGGTATGTTGCTCTTTTCTTCGCGCTGATAGCTTTGGAGATAGGTTCTGATGGTGGTGAGAGTGGAGCACGACTGTCTCCGTGGCGCAATTGGCTAGCGTGATCGGCTGTTAACCGAAAGGCTGGAGGTTCGAGCCCACCCGGTGGAGGTGCGGCGCTTTTTTTTCTATGGGCTGATAGCTCTGAAGAAATGTTCTGACGGAGGTGGAAGTGCTGCTCTATACTGTCTCCGTGGCGCAATTGCCTAGCGCGATCGGCTGTTAACCGAAAGGTTGGAATTTCGAGCCCTCCCGGGAGTGGTGTGTTGCTTTTTTCTTTGCGCTGATAGCTTTGAAGATATGTTCTGATGGTGGTGAGAGTGGAGCAGGACTGTCTCCGGGGCGCAATTGGCTAGCGCGATCGGCTGTTTACCGAAATGTTGGAGGTTCGAGCCCACCCGGTGGTGGTGCGGCGCTTCTTTTTCTTTGGGCTGATAGCTTTGAAGATATGTTCTTATGGTGGTGAGAGTGGAGCAGGACTGTCTCCGTGGCGCAATTGGCTAGCGCGATCGGTTGTTAACCGAAAGATTCGAGTTTCGAGCCCACCTGTGGACGGTGTGTCGCTTTTTTTTTTGCTTTGCGCTGATGGCGTTGAAGGTATGTTCTTATGGTGGTGAGAGTGAAGCACGACTGTCTCCGTGGCACAATTGGCTAGCGCGATCAGCTGTTAACCGAAAGGTTGGAATTTCGAGCCCTCCCGGGAGTGGTGTGTTGCTTTTTTCTTTGCGCTGATAGCTCTGAAGAAACTTTCTGACGGTGGTGAGAGTGGAGCACGACTGTCTCCGTGGCGCCATTGGCTAGCGCGACCGGCTGTTAACCGAGAGGTTGGAGGTTCGAGCCCACCCGGTGGTGGTGCGGCGTTTCTTTTTCTTTGGGCTGATAGCTCTGAAGAAATGTTCTGACAGTGGTGAGAGTGAAGCAAGACTGCCTCCGTGGCCCAATTGGCTAGCGCGATCGGCTGTGAACCGTAAGGTTGGAGGTTCGAGCACACCCGGTTGAGGTGCGGTGCTTTTTCTTCTTTGAGCTGATAGCTCTGAAGAAATGTTCTGACGGTGGTGAGAGTGGAGCACGACTGTCTCCGTGGCGTAATTGGCTAGCGCGTTCGCCTGTTAACCGAGAGGTTGGAGGTTCGAGCCCACCCGGTGGTGGTGCGGCGCTTTTTTCTTTGGGCTGATAGTCTGAAGAAATGTTCTGCGGTGGTGAGAGTGGTGCACGACTGTCTCCGTGACGCAATTGGCTAGCGCAATGGGCCCTTAACCGAAAGGTTGGAGGTTCGAGCCCACTCGGTGGAGGTGCGGCGCTTTTTTTCCTTTTGGCTGATAGCTCTAGGGAATATTCTGATGGTGGTGAGAGTGGAGCACGACTGTCTCCGTGGCGCAATTGGCTAGCGCGATCGGCTGTTAACCGAAAAGTTGGAGGTTCGATCCCTCCCGGGAGTGGTGTGTTGCTTTTTTCTTTGCGCTGATAGCTTGAAGATATGTCCTGATGGTGGGGAGATTGGAGCACGACTGTCTCCGTGGCGCTATTGGCTAGCGCAATCGGCTATTAACCGAAAGGTTGGAATTTCGAGCCCTCCCGGGAGTGGTGTGTTGCTTTTTTCTTTGCGCTGATAGCTTTGAAGATATGTTCTGATGGTGGTGAGAGTGGCGGACGACTGTCTCCGTGGCGCAATTGGCTAGCGCGTTCGGCCGTTAACCGAAAGGCAGGAGGTTCGAGCCCACCCGGTGGTGGTGCGGCGTTTCTTTTTTTTGGGCTGATAGCTCTGAAGAAATGTTCTGACAGTGGTGAGAGTGGAGCACGACTGCTTCCGTGGCCCAATTGGCTAGCACGATCGGCTGTTAACCGAAAGGTTGGAGGTTCGAGCCCACCCGGTGGTGGTGCGGCGCTTTTTCTTCTTTGAGCTGATAGCTCTGAAGAAATGTTCTGACGGTGGTGAGAGTGGAGCACGACTGTCTCCGTGGCGCAATTGGCTAGCGCGTTCGGCTGTTAACCGATAGGTTGGAGGTTCGAGCCCACCCGGTGGTGGTGCGGCGCTTTTTTTCTTTGGGCTGATAGTCTGAAGAAATGTTCTGCGGTGGTGAGAGTGGTGCACGACTGTCTCCGTGACGCAATTGGCTAGCGCGATCGGTTGTTAACCGAAAGATTGGAGTTTCGAGCCCACCTGTGGAAGGTGTGTCGCTTTTTTTTCTTTGGGCTGATAGCTCTGAAGAAACTTTCTGACGGTGGTGAGAGTGGAGGACGACTGTCTCCGTGGCGCCATTGGCTAGCGCGACCGGCTGTTAACCGAGAGGTTGGAGGTTCGAGCCCACCCGGAGGTGGTGCGGCGCTTTTTTTTCTTTGCGCTGATAGCTTTGGAGATATGTTCTGATGGTGGTGAGAGTGGAGCACGACTGTCTCCGTGGCGCAATTGGCTAGCGCGATCGGCTGTTAACCGAAAGGCTGGAGGTTCGAGCCCACCCGGTGGAGGTGCGGCGCTTTTTTTTTCTATGGGCTGATAGCTCTGAAGAAATGTTCTGACGGAGGTGGGAGTGCTGCTCTATACTGTCTCCGTGGCGCAATTGCCTAGCGCGATCGGCTGTTAACCGAAAGGTTGGAATTTCGAGCCCTCCCGGGAGTGGTGTGTTGCTTTTTTCTTTGCGCTGATAGCTTTGAAGATATGTTCTGATGGTGGTGAGAGTGGAGCAGGACTGTCTCCGGGGCGCAATTGGCTAGCGCGATCGGCTGTTAACCGAAAGGTTGGAGGTTCGAGCCCACCCTGTGGTGGTGCGGCGCTTCTTTTTCTTTGGGCTGATAGCTTTGAAGATATGTTCTCATGGTGGTGAGAGTGGAGCAGGACTGTCTCCGTGGCGCAATTGGCTAGCGCGATCGGTTGTTAACTGAAAGATTGGAGTTTCGAGCCCACCTGTGGAAGGTGTGTCGCTTTTTTTTTGCTTTGCGCTGATGGCGTTGAAGGTATGTTCTGATGGTGGTGAGAGTGAAGCACGACTGTCTCCGTGGCGCTATTGGCTAGTGCGATCGGCTGTTAACCGAAAAGTTGGAGGATCAATCCCTCCCGGGAGTGGTGTGTTGCTTTTTTCTTTGCGCTGATAGCTTTAAAGATATGTTCTGATGGTGGGGAGATTGGAGCACGACTGTCTCCGTGGCGCAATTGGCTAGCGCGTTCGGCTGTTAACCGAAAGGTTGGAGGTTCGAGCCCACCCAGTGGTGGTGCGGCGCTTTTTTTCTTTGGGCTGATAGTGTGAAGAAATGTTCTGCGGTGGTGAGAGCGGAGCACGACTGTCTCCGTGGCGCAATTGGCTAGCGCGATCGGCTGTTAACCGAGAGGTTGGAGGTTCGAGCCCACCCGGTGGTGGTGCGGCGTTTCTTTTTCTTTGGGCTGATAGCTCTGAAGAAATGTTCTGACAGTGGTGAGAGTGGAGCACGACTGCCTCCGTGGCCCAATTGGCTAGCGCGATCGGCTGTTAACCGAAAGGTTGGAGGTCCGAGCCCACCCGGTGGTGGTGCGGCGCTTTTTCTTCTTTGAGCTGATAGCTCTGAAGAAATGTTCTGACGGAGGTTGGAGTGCTGCACTATACCGTCTCCGTTGCGCAATCGCCTAGCGCGATGGGCTGTTAAGCGAAAGGTTGGAAATTCGAGCCCTCCCGGGAGTGGTGTGTTGCTTTTTTCTTTGCGCTGATAGCTTTGAAGATATGTTCTGATGGTGGTGAGAGTAAAGCACGACTGTCTCCGTGGCGCAATTGGCTAGCGCGTTCGGCCGTTAACCGAAAGGCTGGAGGTTCGAGCCCACCCGGTGGTGGTGTGTTGCTTTTTTTTCTTTGGGCTGATAGCTTTGAAGATAAGTTCTGATGGTGGTGAGAGCGGAGCACGACTGTCTCCGTGGCGAAATTGGCTAGCACGTTCGGCTGTTAACCAAAACATTGGAGGTTTGAGCCCTCCCGGGAGTGGTGTGTTTCTTTTTTTTTGCGCTGATAGCTTTGAAGATATGTTGTGATGGTGGTGAGAGTGGCGCACGACTGTCTTCGTGGCGCAATTGGCTAGCGCGATGGGCTGTTAACCGAAAGGTTGGAGGTTCGATCCCACCTGGTGGTGGAGTGGCGCTTTTTTTTCCTTTGGGCTGATAGCTCTGAAGAAATGTTCTGGCGGTGGTGAGAGTGAAGCACGACTGTCTCCGTGGCGCAGTTGGCTAGCGCAATGGGCCCTTAACCGAAAGGTTGGAGGTTCGAGCCCACTCGGTGGAGGTGCGGCGCTTTTTTTCCTTTGGGCTGATAGCTCTGAGGAAATGTTCTGACGGTGGTGAGAGTGGAGCACGACTGTCTCCGTGGCGGAATTGGCTAGCGCGATCGGCTGTTAACCGAAAGTTTAGAGGTTCGAGCCCACCCGGTGGTGGTGCGGCGCTTTTTTTTCTTTGGGCTGATAGCTCTGAAGAAATATCCTGACGGAGGTGGGAGTGCTGCGCTACTGTCTCCGTGGCGAAATTGGCTAGCGCGTTTGGCCGTTAACCGAAAGGCTGGAGGTTCGAGCCCACCCGGTGGTGGTGTGGCGCTTTTTTTTCTTTGGGCTGATAGCTCTGAAGAAATGTTCTGATGGTGGTGAGAGCGGAGCACGACTGTCTCCGTGGCGCCAGTGGCTAGCGCGATCGGCTGTTTACCAAAAGTTTGGAAGTTCGAGCCCACCCGGTGGTGGTGCGGCGTTTCTTTTTCTTTGGGCTTATAGCTCTGAAGAAATGTTCTGACGGTGGTAAGAGTGAAGCACGACTGTCTCCGTGGCGCAATTGGCTAGCGCGATCGGCCGTTAACCGAAAGGTTGGAGGCTCGAGCCCACGCGGTGGTGGTGCGGCGCTTTTTTTCTTTGGGCTGATAGCTCTGAAGAAATGTTCTGACAGTGGTGAGAGTGGAGCACCACTGTCTCCGTGGCGCAATTGGCTAGTGCGTTCGGCCGTTAACCGAAAGGCAGGAGGTTCGAGCCCACCCGGTGGTGGTGTGGCGCTTTTTTTTTCTTTGGGCTGATAGCTCTGAAGAAATGTTCTGACGGTGGTGAGAGCGGAGCGCGACTGTCTCCGTGGCGCCATTGGCTAGCGCGATCGGCTGTTAACCGAGAGGTTGGAGGTTCGAGCCCACCCGGAGGTGGTGCGCCGTTTCTTTTTCTTTGGGCTCATAGCTCTGAAGAAATGTTCTGACAGTGGTGAGAGTGGAGCACGACTGCCTCCGTGGCCCAATTGGCTAGCGCGATCGGCTGTTAACCGAAAGGTTGGAGGTTCGAGCCCACCCGGTGGTGGTGCGGCGCTTTTTCTTCTTTGAGCTGATAGCTCTGAAGAAATGTTCTGACGGTGGTGAGAGTAGAGCACGACTGTCTCCGTTGCGCAATTGGCTAGCGCGTTCGGCTATTAACCTAAAGGTTGGAGGTTCGAGCCCACCCGGTGGTGGTGCGGCGCTTTTTTTTCTTTGCGCTGATAGCTCTGAAGAAATATCCTGACTGAGGTGGGAGTGCTGCGATACTGTCTCCGTGGTGCAATTGGCTAGCGCGATCGGCTGTTAACCGAAAGATTGTAGTTTCCAGCCTTCCCGGGAGTGGTGTGTTGCTTTTTTCTTTGCGCTGATAGCTTTGAAGATATGTTCTGATGGTGGTGAGAGTGGAGCACGACTGTCTTCGTGGCGCATTTGCCCCGCCGCGGTGGTCTAGTGGCTAAGGTACTCGGCTGCTGACCCGCAGGGCGCGGGTTCGAATCCCGGCTGTGGCGGCTGCATTTCCGATGGAGGCGGAAATGTTGTAGGCCCGTGTGCTCAGATTTGGGTGCACGTTAAAGAACCCCAGGTGGTCTAAATTTCCGGAGCACTCCACTACGGCGTCTCTCATAATCATATAGTGGTTTTAGGACGTTAAACCCCACATATCAATCAATCAATCCGTGGCGCATTTGGCTAGCGCGTTCGGCCGTTAACCGAAAGGCTGGAGGTTCGATCCCACACGGTTGTGGTGTGGCGCTTTTTTCTTTCGGCTGATAGCTCTGAAAGAATGTTCTGATGGTGGGGAGAGCGGAGCACGACTGTCTCCGTGGCGCCAGTGGCTAGCGCGATCGGCTGTTAACCATAAGGTTGGAAGTTCGAGCCCACCCGGTGGTGGTGCGGCGTTTCTTTTTCTTCGGGCTGATAGCTCTGAAGAAATGTTCTGACGGTGGTAAGAGTGAAGCACGACTGTCTCTGTGGCGCAATTGGCTAGCGCGATCGGCTGTTAACCGAAAAGTTGGAGGTTCGATCCCTCCAGGGAGTGGTGTGTTGCTTTTTTCTTTGCGCTGATAGCTTTGAAGATATGTTCTCACGGTGGGGAGATTGGGGCACGACTGTCCTTGTGGCGCTATTGGCTAGCGCAATCGGCTGTTAACCGAAAGGTTGGAGGTTCGAGCTCGCCCGGTGGTGGTGCGGCGCTTTTTTTTCTTTTGGGCTGACAGCTCCGAAGAAATGTTCTGACGGTGGTGAGAGTGGAGCACGACTGTCTCCGTGGCGCAATTGCCTAGCGCGTTCGGCCGTTAACCGAAAGGCTGGAGGTTCGATCCCACCCGGTGGTGGTGCGGCGCTTTTGTTTCTTTGGGCTGATAGCTTTGAAGATATGTTCTGATGGTGGTGAGAGTAGAGCAGGACTGTCTCCGGGGCGCAACTGGCGAGCGCGATCGGCTGTTAACCGAAAGGTGAGGTTCGAGCCCACCCGGTGGTGCTGCGGCGCTTTTTTTTCTTTGGGCTGATAGCTTTGAAGATATGTTCTGATGGTGGTGAGAGTGGAAAAGGAGTGTCTCCGTGGCGCAATTGGCTAGCGCGATCGGTTGTTAACCGAAAGATTGGAGTTTCGAGCCCACCTGTGCACGGTGTGTCGCTTTTTTTTGCTTTGCGCTGATGGCGTTGAAGGTATGTTCTGATGGTGGTGAGAGTGAAGCACGACTGTCTCCGTGGCGCAATTGGCTAGCGCGATCGGCTGTTAACCGAAAGGTTGGAATTTCGAGCCCTCCCGGGAGTGGTGTGTTGCTTTTTTCTTTGCGCTGATAGCTTTGAAGATATGTTCTGATGGTGGTGAGAGCGGAGCACGACTGTCTCCGTGGCGCCAGTGGCTAGCGCGATCGGCTGTTAGCCAAAAGGTTGGAAGTTCGAGCCCACCCGGTGCTGGTGCAGCGTTTCTTTTTCTTTGGGCTGATAGCTCTGAAGAAATGTTCTGACGGTGGTAAGAGTGAAGCACGACTGTCTCCGTGGCGCAATTGGCTAGCGCGATCGGCTGTTAACCGAAAGGTTGGAATTTTGAGCCCTCCCGGGAGTGGTGTGTTGCTTTTTTTCTTTGCGCTGATAGCTTTGAAGTTATGTTCTGACGGTGGTGAGAGTGGAGTACGACTGTCTCCGTGGCGCAATTGGCTAGCGCGATCGGCCGTTAACCGAAAGGCAGGAGGTTCGAGCCTACCCGGTGGTGGTGTGGCGCTTTTTTTTCTTTGGGCTGATAGCTCTGAAGAAATGTTCTGACGGTGGTGAGAGCGGAGCACGACTGTCTCCGTGGCGCCATTGGCTAGCGCGATCGGCTGTTAACCGAGAGGTTGGAGGTTCGAGCCCACCCGGTGGTGGTGCGGCGTTTCTTTTTCTTTGGGCTGATAGCTCTGAAGAAATGTTCTGACTGTGGTGAGAGTGGAGGACGACTGCCTCCGTGGCCCAATTGGCTAGCGCGATCGGCTGTTAACCGAAAGGTTGGAGGTTCGAGCCCACCCGGTGGTGGTGCGGCGCTTTTTCTTCTTTGAGCTGATAGCTCTGAAGAAATGTTCTGACGGTGGTGAGAGTGGAGCACGACTGTCTCCGTGGCACAATTGGCTAGCGCGTTCGGCTGTTAACCTAAAGGTTGGAGGGTCGAGCCCACCCGGTGGTGGTGCGGCGCTTTTTTTTTCTTTGGGCTGATAGTCTGAAGAAATGTTCTGACGGTGGTGAGAGTGGAGCACGACTGTCTCCGTGGAGCAATTGGGTTGCACGATGGGCTGTTAACCGAAAGGCTGGAGGTTCGAGCCCACCCGGTGGAGGTGCGGCGCTTTTTTTTTTCTTTGGGCTGATAGCTCTGAAGAAATGTTCTGACGGAGGTGGGAGTGCTGCTCTATACTGTCTCCGTGGCGCAATTGCCTAGCGCGATCGGCTGTTTACCGAAAGGTTGGAATTTCGAGCCCTCCCGGGAGTGGTGTGTTGCTTTTTTCTTTGCGCTGATAGCTTTGAAGATATGTTCTGATGGTGGTGAGAGTGGAGCACGACTGTCTCCGTGACGCAATTGGCTAGCGCCTTCGGCCGTTTACCGAAAGGTTGGAAGTTCGAGCTCACCCGGTGGTGGTGCGGCGCTTTTTTTTCCTTTGGCCTGACAGCTCCGAAGAAATGTTCTATGTGGTGAGAGTGGAGCAGGAGTGTCTCCGTGGCGCAATTGGCTAGCGCGATCGGTTGTTAACCGAAAGATTGGAGTTTCGAGCCCACCTGTGGACGGTGTGTCGCTTTTTTTTGCTTTGCGCTGATGGCGTTGAAGGTATGTTCTGATGGTGGTGAGAGTGAAGCACGACTGTCTCCGTGGCGCAATTGGCTAGCGCGATCGGCTGTTAACCGAAAGGTTGGAATTTCGAGCCCTCCCAGGATTGGTGTGTTGCTTTTTTTTTGCGCTGATAGCTTTGAAGATATGTTCTGATGGTGGTGAGAGTGGCGCACGACTGTCTCCGTGGCGCAATTGGCTAGCGCGATCGGCTGTTAACCGAAAGGTTGGAGGTTCGAGCCCACCCGGTGGTGGTGCGGCGCTTTTTCTTCTTTGAGCTGATAATACTCTGAAGAAATGTTCTGACGGTGGTGAGAGTGGAGCACGACTGTCTCCGTGGCGCAATTGGCTAGTGCATTCGGCTGTTAACCGAAAGGTTGGAGGTTCGAGCCCACCCGGTGGTGGTGCGGGGGTTTTTTTTTTGGGCTGATAGTCTGAAGAAATGTTCTGACGGTGGTGAGAGTGGAGCACGACTGTCTCCGTGGCGCAATTGGCTAGCGCATTCGGCTGTTAACCGAAAGGTTGGAGGTTCGAGCCCACCCGGTGGTGGTGCGGCGCTTTTTTTTTCTTTGGGCTGATAGCTCTGAAAAAATATCCTGACGGAGGTGGGAGTGCTGCGCTACTGTCTCCGTGGCGCAATTGGCTAGCGCGATCGGCTGTTAACCGAAAGGTTGTAGTTTCGAGCCTTCCCGGGAGTGGTGTGTTGCTCTTTTTCTTGCGCTGATAGCTTTGGAGATATGTTCTGATGGTGGTGAGAGTGTAGCACGACTGTCTCCGTGGCGCAATTGGCTAGCGCGATCGGCTGTTAACCATAAGGTTGGAAGTTCGAGCCCACCCGGTGGTGGTGCGGCGTTTCTTTTTCTTCGGGCTGATAGCTCTGAAGAAATGTTCTTACGGTGGTAAGAGTGAAGCATGACTGTCTCTGTGGCGCAATTGGCTAGCGCGATCGGCTGTTAACCGAAAAGTTGGAGGTTCGATCCCTCCAGGGAGTGGTGTGTTGCTTTTTTCTTTGCGCTGATAGCTTTGAAGATATGTTCTCATGGTGGGGAGATTGGGGCACGACTGTCTCCGTGGCGCTATTGGCTAGCGCAATCGGCTGTTAACCGAAAGGTTGGAGGTTCGAGCTCGCCCGGTGGTGGTGCGGCGCTTTTTTTTCTTTTGGGCTGACAGCTCCGAAGAAATGTTCTGACGGTGGTGAGAGTGGAGCACGACTGTCTCCGTGGCGCAATTGGCTAGCGCATCCGGCTGTTAACCGAAAGTTTGGAGGTTCGAGCCCACCTGGTGGTGGTGCGGTGCTTTTTTTCTTTGGGCTGATAGCTCTGAAGAAATGTCCTGACGGAGGTAGGAGTGCTGCACTACTGTCTGCGTGGCGCAATTGGCTAGCGCGATCGGCTGTTAATCGAAAGGTTGTAGTTTCGAGCCTTCCCGGGAGTGGTGTGTTGCTCTTTTCTTTGGGCTGATAGCTATGAAGAAATGTTCTGACGGTGGTGAGAGCGGAGCACGACTGTCTCCGTGGCGCCATTGGCTAGCGCGATCGGCTGTTAACCAAAAGGTTGGAGGCTCGAGCCCACCCGGTGGTGGTGCGGCGCTTTTTTTTCTTTGGGCTGATAGCTCAGAAGAAATGTTCCGACGGTGGTGAGAGTGGAGCACGACAGTCTCCGTAGCGCAATTGCCTAGCGCGTTCGGCCGTTAACCGAAAGGCTGGAGGTTCGATCCCACCCGGTGGTGGTGCGGCGCTTTTGTTTCTTTGGGCTGATAGCTTTGAAGATATGTTCTGATGGTGGTGAGAGTAGAGCAGGACTGTCTCCGGGGCGCAACTGGCGAGCGCGATCGGCTGTTAACCGAAAGGTGAGGTTCGAGCCCACCCGGTGGTGATGCGGCGCTTTTTTTTCTTTGGGCTGATAGCTTTGAAGATATGTTCTGATGGTGGTGAGAGTGGAAAAGGAGTGTCTCCGTGGCGCAATTGGCTAGCGCGATCGGTTGTTAACCGAAAGATTGGAGTTTCGAGCCCACCTGTGGACGGTGTGTCGCTTTTTTTGCTTTGCGCTGATGGCGTTGAAGGTATGTTCTGATGGTGGTGAGAGTGAAGCACGACTGTCTCCGTGGCGCAATTGGCTAGCGCGATCGGCTGTTAACCGAAAGGTTGGAATTTCGAGCCCTCCCGGGAGTGGTGTGTTGCTTTTTTCTTTGCGTTGATAGCTTTGAAGATATGTTCTGATGGTGGTGAGAGCGGAGCACGACTGTCTCCGTGGCGCCAGTGGCTAGCGCGATCGGCTGTTAACCAAAAGGTTGGAAGTTCGAGCCCACCCGGTGGTGGTGCAGCGTTTCTTTTTCTTTGGGCTGATAGCTCTGAAGAAATGTTCTGACGGTGGTAAGAGTGAAGCACGACTGTCTCCGTGGCGCAATTGGCTAGCGCGATCGGCTGTTAACCGAAAGGTTGGAATTTCGAGCCCTCCCGGGAGTGGTGTGTAGCTTTTTTTCTTTGCGCTGATAGCTTTGAAGATATGTTCTGACGGTGGTGAGAGTGGAGCACGACTGTCTCCGTGGCGCAATTGGCTAGCGCGATCGGCCGTTAACCGAAAGGCAGGAGGTTCGAGCCTACCCGGTGGTGGTGTGGCGCTTTTTTTTCTTTGGGCTGATAGCTCTGAAGAAATGTTCTGACGGTGGTGAGAGCGGAGCACGACTGTCTCCGTGGCGCCATTGGCTAGCGCGATCGGCTGTTAACCGAGAGGTTGGAGGTTCGAGCCCACCCGGTGGTGGTGCGGCGTTTCTTTTTCTTTGGGCTGATAGCTCTGAAGAAATGTTCTGACTGTGGTGAGAGTGGAGGACGACTGCCTCCGTGGCCCAATTGGCTAGCGCGATCGGCTGTTAACCGAAAGGTTGGAGGTTCGAGCCCACCCGGTGGTGGTGCGGCGCTTTTTCTTCTTTGAGCTGATAGCTCTGAAGAAATGTTCTGACGGTGGTGAGAGTGGAGCACGACTGTCTCCGTGGCGCAATTGGCTAGCGCGTTCGGCTGTTAACCTAAAGGTTGGAGGGTCGAGCCCACCCGGTGGTGGTGCGGCGCTTTTTTTTTTGGGCTGATAGTCTGAAGAAATGTTCTGACGGTGGTGAGAGTGGAGCACGACTGTCTCCGTGGAGCAATTGGGTTGCACGATGGGCTGTTAACCGAAAGGCTGGAGGTTCGAGCCCACCCGGTGGAGGTGCGGCGCTTTTTTTTTTCTTTGGGCTGATAGCTCTGAAGAAATGTTCTGACGGAGGTGGGAGTGCTGCTCTATACTGTCTCCGTGGCGCAATTGCCTAGCGCGATCGGCTGTTTACCGAAAGGTTGGAATTTCGAGCCCTCCCGGGAGTGGTGTGTTGCTTTTTTCTTTGCGCTGATAGCTTTGAAGAAATGTTCTATGTGGTGAAAGTGGAGCAGGAGTGTCTCCGTGGCGCAATTGGCTAGCGCGATCGGTTGTTAACCGAAAGATTGAAGTTTCGAGCCCACCTGTGGACGGCGTGTCGCTTTTTTTTGCTTTGCGCTGATGGCGTTGAAGGTATGTTCTGATGGTGGTGAGAGTGAAGCACGACTGTCTCCGTGGCGCAATTGGCTAGCGCGATCGGCTGTTAACCGAAAGGTTGGAATTTCGAGCCCTCCCAGGAGTGGTGTGTTGCTTTTTTCTTTGCGCTGATAGCTTTGAAGATATGTTCTGATGGTGGTGAGAGTGGCGCACGACTGTCTCCGTGGCGCAATTGGCTAGCGCGTTCGGCCATTAACCGAAAGGCTGGAGGTTCGAGCCCACCCGGTGGTGGTGTGGCGCTTTTTTTTCTTTGGGCTGATAGCTCTGAAGAAATGTTCTGACGGTGGTGAGAGCGGAGCAGACTGTCTCCGTGGCGCCATTGGCTAGTGCGACCGGCTGTTAACCGAGAGGTTGGAGGTTCGAGCCCACCCGGTGGTGGTGCGGTGTTTCTTTTTCTTTGGGCTGATAGCTCTGAAGAAATGTTCTGACAGTGGTGAGAGTGGAGCACGACTGCCTCCGTGGCCCAATTGGCTAGCGCGATCGGCTGTTAACCGAAAGGTTGGAGGTTCGAGCCCACCCGGTGGTGGTGCGGCGCTTTTTCTTCTTTGAGCTGATAATACTCTGAAGAAATGTTCTGACGGTGGTGAGAGTGGAGCACGACTGTCTCCGTGGCACAATTGGCTAGTGCATTCGGCTGTTAACCGAAAGGTTGGAGGTTCGAGCCCACCCGGTGGTGGTGCGGTGTTTCTTTTTCTTTGGGCTGATAGCTCTGAAGAAATGTTCTGACAGTGGTGAGAGTGGAGCACGACTGCCTCCGTGGCCCAATTGGCTAGCGCGATCGGCTGTTAACCGAAAGGTTGGAGGTTCGAGCCCACCCGGTGGTGGTGCGGCGCTTTTTCTTCTTTGAGCTGATAATACTCTGAAGAAATGTTCTGACGGTGGTGAGAGTGGAGCACGACTGTCACCGTGGCGCAATTGGCTAGTGCATTCGGCTGTTAACCGAAAGGTTGGAGGTTCGAGCCCACCCGGTGGTGGTGTGTTGCTTTTTTCTTTGCGCTGATAGCTTTGAAGATATGTTCTGATGGTGGTGAGAGTGGAGCACGACTGTCTCCGTGACGCAATTGGCTAGCGCGTTCGGCCGTTAACCGAAAGGCTTGAGTTTCGAGCCCACCCGGTGGTGGTGTGGCGCTTTTTTTCTTTGGGCTGATAGCTCTGAAGAAATGTTCTGATTGTGGTGAGAGCGGAGCACGACTGTCTCCGTGGCGCCAGTGGCTAGCGCGATCGGCTCTTAACCAAAAGGTTGGAAGTTCGAGCCCACCCGGTGGTGGTGCGGCGTTTCTTTTTCTTTGGGCTGATAGCTCTGAAGAAATGTTCTGACGGTGGTAAGAGTGAAGCACGACTGTCTCCGTGGCGATATTGGCTAGCGCGATCGGCCGTTAACCGAAAGGCTGGAGGCTCGAGCCCACCCGGTGGTGGTGTGGCGCTTTTTTTTCTTTGGGCTGATAGCTCTGAAGAAATGTTCTGATGGTGGTGAGAGAGGAGCACGACTGTCTCCGTGGCGCAATTGGCTAGCGCGATCGGCTGTTAACGGAAAAGTTGGAGGTTCGATCCCTCCCGGGAGTGGTGTGTTGCTTTTTTCTTTGGGCTGATAGCTCTGAAGAAATGTTCTGACGGTGGTGAGAGCGGAGCACGACTGTCTCCGTGGCGCCATTGGATAGCGCGACCAGCTGTTAACCGAGAGGTTGGAGGTTCGAGCCCACCCGGTGGTGGTTCGGCGTTTCTTTTTCTTTGGGCTGATAGCTCTGAAGAAATGTTCTGACAGTGGTGAGAGTGCAGCACGACTGCCTCCGTGGCCCAATTGGCTAGCGCGATCCGCTGTTAACCGAAAGGTTGGAGGTTCGAGCCCACCCGGGGATGGTGCGGCGCTTTTTCTTCTTTGAGCTGATAGCTCTGAAGAAATGTTCTGATGGTGGTGAGAGTGGAGCACGACTGTCTCCGTGGCGCAATGGGCTAGCGCATCCGGCTGTTAACCGAAAATTTGGAGGTTCGAGCCCACCCGGTGGTTGTGCGGCGCTTTTTTTTCTTTGGGCTGATAGCTCTGAAGAAATATCCTGACGGAGTTGGGAGTGCTGCGCTACTGTCTCCGTGGCGCAATTGGCTAGCGCGATCGGCTGTTAACCGAAAGGTTGTAGTTTCGAGCCTTCCCGGGAGTGGTGTGTGGCTCTTTTCTTTGCGCTGATAGCTTTGAAGATATGTTCTGATGGTGGTGAGAGTGGAGCACGACTGTCTCCGTGACGCAATTGGCTAGCGCGTTCGGCCGTTAACCGAAAGGCTGGAGGTTCGAGCCCACCCGGTGGTGGTGTGGCGCTTTTTTTTCTTTGGGCTGATAGCTCTGAAGAAATGTTCTGATGGTGGTGAGAGCGGAGCACGACTGTCTCCGTGGCGCCAGTGGCTAGCGCGATCGGTTTAACCAAAAGGTGGGAAGTTAGAGCCCACCCGGTGGTGGTGCGGCGTTTCTTTTTCTTTGGGCTGATAGCTCTGAAGAAATGTTCTGACGGTGGTAAGAGTGAAGCACGACTGTCTCCGTGGCGCAATTGGCTAGCGCGATCGGCCGTTAACCGAAAGGTTGGAGGCTCGAGCCCACCCGGTGGTGGTGCGGCGCTTTTTTTCTTTGGGCTGATAGCTCTTAAGAAATGTTCTGACAGTGGTGAGAGTGGAGCACCACTGTCTCCGTGGCGCAATTGGCTAGCGCCTTCGACCGTTAACCGAAAGTCAGGAGGTTCGAGCCCACCCGGTGGTGGTGTGGCGCTTTTTTTTCTTTGGGCTGATAGCTCAGAAGAAATGTTCTGACGTTGGTGAGAGCGGAGCACGACTGTCTCCGTGGCGCCATTGGCTAGCGCGATCAGCTGTTAACCGAAAAGTTGGAGGTTCGATCCCTCCCGAGAGTGGTGTGTTGCTTTTTTCTTTGCGCTGATAGCTTTGAAGATATGTTCTGATGGTGGGCATATTGAAGCACGACTGTCTCCGTGGCGCTATTGGCTAGCGCAATCGGCTGTTAACCGAAAGGTTGGAAGTTCGAGCTCACCCGTTGGTGGTGCGGCGCTTTTTTTCCTTTTGCCTGACAGCTCCGAAGAAATGTTCTAACGGTGGTGAGAGTGGAGCACGACTGTCTCCGTGGCGCAATGGGCTAGCGCATCCGGCTGTTAACCGAAAGTTTGGAGGTTCGAGCCCACCCGGTGGTGGTGCGGCGCTTTTTTTTTTGGGCTGATAGCTCTGAAGAAATATCCTGACGGAGGTGGGAGTGCTGCGCTACTGTCTCCGTGGCGCAATTGGCTAGCGCGATCGGCTGTTAACCGAAAGGTTGTAGTTTCGAGCCTTCCCGGGAGTGGTGCGTTGCTCTTTTCTTTGCACTGATAGCTTTGGAGATATGTTCTGATGGTGGTGAGAGTGGAGCACGACTGTCTCCGTGGCGCAATTGGCTAGCGCGATCGGCTGTTAACCGAAAGGCTGGAGGTTCGAGCCCACCCGGTTGGGGTGCGGCGCTTTTTTTTTCTTTGGGCTGATAGCTCTGAAGAAATGTTCTGATGGAGGTGGGAGTGCTGCTCTATACTGTCTATGTGGCGCAATTGCCTAGCGCGATCGGCTGTTAACCGAAAGGTTGGAATTTGGAGCCCTCCAGGGAGTGGTGTGTTGCTTTTTTCTTTGCGCTGATAGCTTTGAAGATATGTTCTGATGGTGGTGAGAGTGGAGCACGACTGTCTCCGTGGCGCAATTGGCTTGCGCGTTCGGTCGTTAACCGAAAGGCTGTAGGTTCGAGCACACCCGCTGGTGGTGTGGCGCTTTTTTTTCTTTGGGCTGATAGCTCTGAATAAATGTTGTGATGTTGGTGAGAGCGGAGCACGACTGTCTCCGTGGGGCCAGTGGCTAGCGCGATCGGCTGTTAACCAAAAGGTTGGAGTTCGAGCCCACCCGGTGGTGGTGCGGCGTTTCTTTTTCTTTGGGCTGATAGCTCTGAAGAAATGTTCTGACGGTGGTAAGAGTGAAGCACGACTGTCTCCGTGGCGCAATTGGCTAGCGCGTTCGGCCGTTAACCGAAAGGCAGGAGTTTCGAGCCCACCCGGTGGTGGTGTGGCGCTTTTTTTTCTTTGGGCTGATAGCTCTGAAGAAATGTTCTGACGGTGGTGAGAGCGGAGCACGACTGTCTCCGTGGCGCCATTGGCTAGCGCGATCGGCTGTTAACCGAGAGGTTGGAGGTTCGAGCCCACCCGGTGTTGGTGCGGCGTTTCTTTTTCTTTGGGCTGATAGCTCTGAAGAAATGTTCTGACTGTGGTGAGAGTGGAGCACGACTGCCTCCGTGGCCCAATTGGCTCGCGCGATCGGCTGTTAACCGAAAGGTTGGAGGTTCGAGCCCACCCGGTGGTGGTGCGGCGCTTTTTCTTCTTTGAGCTGATAGCTCTGAAGAAATGTTCTGACGGTGGTGAGAGTGGAGCACGACTGTCTCCGTGGCGCAATTGGCTAGCGCGTTCGCTGTTAACCTAAAGGTTGGAGGTTCGAGCCCACCCGGTGGCGGTGCGGCGCTTTTTTTTCTTTGGGCTGATAGTCTGAAGAAATATCCTGACGGTGGTGAGAGTGGAGCACGACTGTCTCCGTGGCGCAATTGTGTGGCACGATGGGCTGTTAACCGAAAAATTGGAGGTTCGAGCTCACCCGATGGTGGTGCGGCGCTTTTTTTCCTTTGGCCTGACAGCTCCGAAGAAATGTTCTAACGGCGGTGAGAGTGGAGCAGGAGTGTCTCCGTGGCGCAATTGGCTAGCGCGATCGGTTGTTAACCGAAAGATTGGAGTTTCGAGCCCACCTGTGGACGGTGTGTCGCTTTTTTTTTGCTTTGCGCTGATGGCGTTGAAGGTATGTTCTGATGGTCGTGAGAGTGAAGCACGACTGTCTCCGTGGCGCAATTGGCTAGCGCGATCGGCTGTTAACCGAAAGGTTGGAATTTCGAGCCCTCCCAGAAGTGGTGTATTGCTTTTTTCTTTGCGCTGATAGCTTTGAAGATATGTTCTGATGGTGGTGAGAGTGGCGCACGACTGTCTCCGTGGCGCAATTGGCTAGTGCGATCGGCTGGTAACCGAAAGGGTGGAGGTTCGAGCCCACCCAGTGGAGGTGCGGCGCTTTTTTTTTCTTTGGGCTGATAGCTCTGAAGAAATGTTCTGACGGAGGTGGGAGTGCTGCTCTATAGTGTCTCCGTGGCGCAATTGCCTAGCGCGATCGGCTGTTAACCGAAAGGTTGGAATTTCGAGCCCTCCCGGGAGTGGTGTGTTGCTTTTATCTTTGCGCTGATAGCTTTGAAGATATGTTCTGATGGTGGTGAGAGTGAAGCACGACTGTCTCCGTGGCGCAATTGGCTAGCGCGATCGGCCGTTAACCGAAAGGTTGGAGGCTCGAGCCCACCCGGTGGTGGTGCGGCGCCTTTTTTTCTTTGGGCTGATAGCCCTGAAGAAATGTTCTGACAGTGGTGAGATTGGAGCACCACTGTCTCCGTGGCGCAATTGGCTAGCGCGTTCGGCCGTTAACCGAAAGGCAGGAGGTTTGAGCCCACCCGGTGTTGGTGTGGCGCTTTTTTTTCTTTGGGCTGATAGCTCTGAAGAAATGTTCTGCAGTGGTGAGAGCGGAGCACGACTGTCTCCGTGGCGCCATTGGCTAGCGCGATCGGCTGTTAACCGAGAGGTTGGAGGTTCGAGCCAACCCGGTGGTGGTGCGGCGTTTTTTTTTCTTTGGGCTGATAGCTCTGAAGAAATGTTCTTACTGTGGTGAGAGTGGAGCACGACTGTCTCCGTGGCTCAATTGGCTAGCGCGATCGGCTGTTAACCGAAAGGTTGGAGGTTCGAGCTCACCCGGTGGTGGTGCGGCGCTTTTTCTTCTTTGAGCTGATAGCTCTGAAGAAATGTTCTGACGGTGGTGGGAGTGCTGCTCTATACTGTCTCCGTGGCGCAATTGCCTAGCGCGATCGGCTGTTAACCGAAAGGTTGGAATTTGGAGCCCTCCAGGGAGTGGTGTGTTGCTTTTTTCTTTGCGCTGATAGCTTTGAAGATATGTTCTGATGGTGGTGAGAGTGGAGCACGACTGTCTCCGTGGCGCAATTGGCTTGCGCGTTCGGTCGTTAACCGAAAGGCTGTAGGTTCGAGCACACCCGGTGGTGGTGTGGCGCTTTTTTTCTTTGGGCTGATAGCTCTGAATAAATGTTGTGATGTTGGTGAGAGCGGAGCACGACTGTCTCCGTGGGGCCAGTGGCTAGCGCGATCGGCTGTTAACCAAAAGGTTGGAAGTTCGAGCCCACCCGGTGGTGGTGCGGCGTTTCTTTTTCTTTGGGCTGATAGCTCTGAAGAAATGTTCTGACGGTGGTAAGAGTGAAGCACGACTGTCTCCGTGGCGCAATTGGCTAGTGCGATCGGCCGTTAACCGAAAGGTTGGAGGCTCGAGCCCACCCGGTGGTGGTGCGGCGCTTTTTTTTCTTTGGGCTGATAGCTCTGAAGAAATGTTCTGACAGTGGTGAGAGTGGAGCACCACTGTTTCCGTGGCGCAATTGGCTAGCGCGTTCGGCCGTTAACCGAAAGGCAGGAGTTTCGAGCCCACCCGGTGGTGGTGTGGCGCTTTTTTTTCTTTGGGCTGATAGCTCTGAAGAAATGTTCTGACGGTGGTGAGAGCGGAGCACGACTGTCTCCGTGGCGCCATTGGCTAGCGCGATCGGCTGTTAACCGAGAGGTTGGAGGTTCGAGCCCACCCGGTGTTGGTGCGGCGTTTCTTTTTCTTTGGGCTGATAGCTCTGAAGAAATGTTCTGACTGTGGTGAGAGTGGAGCACGACTGCCTCCGTGGCCCAATTGGCTCGCGCGATCGGCTGTTAACCGAAAGGTTGGAGGTTCGAGCCCACCCGGTGGTGGTGCGGCGCTTTTTCTTCTTTGAGCTGATAGCTCTGAAGAAATGTTCTGACGGTGGTGAGAGTGGAGCACGACTGTCTCCGTGGCGCAATTGGCTAGCGCGTTCGCTGTTAACCTAAATGTTGGAGGTTCGAGCCCACCCGGTGGCGGTGCGGCGCTTTTTTTCCTTTGGCCTGACAGCTCCGAAGAAATGTTCTAACGGCGGTGAGAGTGGAGCAGGAGTGTCTCCGTGGCGCAATTGGCTAGCGCGATCGGTTGTTAACCGAAAGATTGGAGTTTCGAGCCCACCTGTGGACGGTGTGTCGCTTTTTTTTTTGCTTTGCGCTGATGGCGTTGAAGGTATGTTCTGATGGTGGTGAGAGTGAAGCACGACTGTCTCCGTGGCGCAATTGGCTAGCGCGATCGGCTGTTAACCGAAAGGTTGGAATTTCGAGCCCTCCCAGGAGTGGTGTGTTGCTTTTTTCTTTGCGCTGATAGCTTTGAAGATATGTTCTGATGGTGGTGAGAGTGGCGCACGACTGTCTCCGTGGCGCAATTGGCTAGTGCGATCGGCTGTTAACCGAAAGGGTGGAGGTTCGAGCCCACCCAGTGGAGGTGCGGCGCTTTTTTTTCTTTGGGCTGATAGCTCTGAAGAAATGTTCTGACGGAGGTGGGAGTGCTGCTCTATACTGTCTCCGTGGCGCAATTGCCTAGCGCGATCGGCTGTTAACCGAAAGGTTGGAATTTCGAGCCCTCCCGGGAGTGGTGTGTTGCTTTTATCTTTGCGCTGATAGCTTTGAAGATATGTTCTGATGGTGGTGAGAGTGAAGCACGACTGTCTCCGTGGCGCAATTGGCTAGCGCGATCGGCCGTTAACCGAAAGGTTGGAGGCTCGAGCCCACCCGGTGGTGGTGCGGCGCCTTTTTTTCTTTGGGCTGATAGCCCTGAAGAAATGTTCTGACAGTGGTGAGAGTGGAGCACCACTGTCTCCGTGGCGCAATTGGCTAGCGCGTTCGGCCGTTAACCGAAAGGCAGGAGGTTCGAGCCCACCCGGTGTTGGTGTGGCGCTTTTTTTTCTTTGGGCTGATAGCTCTGAAGAAATGTTCTGCAGTGGTGAGAGCGGAGCACGACTGTCTCCGTGGCGCCATTGGCTAGCGCGATCGGCTGTAAACCGAGAGGTTGGAGGTTCGAGCCAACCCGGTGGTGGTGCGGCGTTTTTTTTTCTTTGGGCTGATAGCTCTGAAGAAATGTTCTTACTGTGGTGACAGTGGAGCACGACTGCATCCGTGGCCCAATTGGCTAGCGCGATCGGCTGTTAACCGAAAGGTTGGAGGTTCGAGCTCACCCGGTGGTGGTGCGGCGCTTTTTCTTCTTTGAGCTGATAGCTCTGAAGAAATGTTCTGACGGTGGTGGGAGGGCTGCTCTATACTGTCTCCGTGGCGCAATTGCCTAGCGCGATCGGCTGTTTACCGAAAGGTTGGAATTTTGAGCCCTCCCGGGAGTGGTGTGTTGCTTTTTTCTTTGAGCTGATAGCTTTGAAGATATGTTCTGATGGTGGTGAGAGTGGAGCACGACTGTCTCCGTGGCTCAATTGGCTAGTGCGATCGGCTGTTAACCGAAAGGTTGGAGGTTCGAGCTCACCCGGTGGTGGTGCGGCGCTTTTTCTTCTTTGAGCTGATAGCTCTGAAGAAATGTTCTGACGGTGGTGGGAGTGCTGCTCTATACTGTCTCCGTGGCGCAATTGCCTAGCGCGATTGGCTGTTTACCGAAAGGTTGGAATTTCGAGCCCTCCCGGGAGTGGTGTGTTGCTTTTTTCTTTGCGCTGATAGCTTTGAAGATATGTTCTGATGGTGGTGAGAGTGGAGCACGACTGTCTCCGTGACGCAATTGGCTAGCGCGTTCGGCCGTTAAGCGAAAGGCTGGAGGTTCGAGCCCACCCGGTGGTGGTGTGGCGCTTTTTTTTCTTTGGGCTGATAGCTCTGAAGAAATGTTCTGATGGTGGTGAGAGCGGAGCACGACTGTCTCCGTGGCGCCAGTGGCTAGCGCGATCGGTTTAACCAAAAGGTGGGAAGTTCGAGCCCACCCGGTGGTGGTGCAGCGTTTCTTTTTCTTTGGGCTGAGAGCTCTGAAGAAATGTTCTGACGGTGGTAAGAGTGAAGCACGACTGTCTCCGTGGCGCAATTGGCTCGCGCGATCGGCCGTTAACCGAAAGGTTGGAGGCTCGAGCCCACCCGGTGGTGGTGCGGCGCTTTTTTCTCTTTGGGCTGATAGCTCTTAAGAAATGTTCTGACAGTGGTGAGAGTGGAGCACCACTGTCTCCGTGGCGCAATTGGCTAGCGCCTTCGACCGTTAACCGAAAGTCAGGAGGTTCGAGCCCACCCGGTGGTGGTGTGGCGCTTTTTTTTCTTTGGGCTGATAGCTCTGAAGAAATGTTCTGACGTTGGTGAGAGCGGAGCACGACTGTCTCCGTGGCACCATTGGCTAGCGCGATCGGCTGTTAACCGAAAAGTTGGAGGTTCGATCCCTCCCGAGAGTGGTGTGTTGCTTTTTTCTTTGCGCTGATAGCTTTGAAGATATGTTCTGATGGTGGGGATATTGAAGCACGACTGTCTCCGTGGCGCTATTGGCTAGCGCAATCGGCTGTTAACCGAATGGTTGGAAGTTCGAGCTCACCCGGTGGTGGTGCGGCGCTTTTTTTCCTTTGGCCTGACAGCTCCGAAGAAATGTTCTAACGGTGGTGAGAGTGGAGCACGACTGTCTCCGTGGCGCAATGGGCTAGCGCATCCGGCTGTTAACCGAAAGTTTGAAGGTTCGAGCCCACCCGGTGGTGGTGCGGCGCTTTTTTTTTCTTTGGGCTGATAGCTCTGAAGAAATATCCTGACGGAGGTGGGAGTGCTGCGCTACTGTCTCCGTGGCGCAATTGGCTAGCGCGATCGGCTGTTAACCGAAAGGTTGTAGTTTCGAGCCTTCCCGGGAGTGGTGTGTTGCTCTTTTCTTTGCGCTGATAGCTTTGGAGATATGTTCTGATGGTGGTGAGAGTGGAGCACGACTGTCTCCGTGGCGCAATTGGCTAGCGCGATCGGCTGTTAACCGAAAGGCTGGAGGTTCGAGCCCACCCGGTGGAGGTGCGCCCCTTTTTTTTGGGCTGATAGCTCTGAAGAAATGTTCTGACGGAGGTGGGAGTGCTGCTCTATACTGTCTCCGTGGCGCAATTGCCTAGCGCGATCGGCTGTTAACCGAAAGGTTGGAATTTCGAGCCCTCCCGGGAGTGGTGTGTTGCTTTTTTCTTTGCGCTGATAGCTTTGAAGATATGTTCTGATGGTGGTGAGAGTGGAGCACGACTGTCTGCGTGGCGCAATTGGCTTGCGCGTTCGGCCGTTAACCGAAAGGCTGTAGGTTCGAGCACACCCGGTGGTGGTGTGGCGCTTTTTTTTCTTTGGGCTGATAGCTCTGAAGAAATGTTGTGATGGTGGTGAGAGCGGAGCACGACTGTCTCCGTGGCGCCAGTGGCTAGCGCGATCGGCTGTTAACCAAAAGGTTGGAAGTTCGAGCCCACCCGGTGGTGGTGCGGCGTTTCTTTTTCTTTGGGCTGATAGCTCTGAAGAAATGTTCTGACGGTGGTAAGAGTGAAGCACGACTGTCTCCGTGGCGCAATTGGCTAGTGCGATCGGCCGTTAACCGAAAGGTTGGAGGCTCGAGCCCACCCGGTGGTGGTGCGGCGCCTTTTTTTCTTTGGGCTGATAGCCCTGAAAAAATGTTCTGACAGTGGTGAGAGTGGAGCACCACTGTCTCCGTGGCGCAATTGGCTAGGGCGTTCGGCCGTTAACCGAAAGGCAGGAGGTTCGAGCCCACCCGGTGTTGGTGTGGCGCTTTTTTTTCTTTGGGCTGATAGCTTTGAAGAAATGTTCTGCAGTGGTGAGAGCGGAGCACGACTGTCTCCGTGGCGCCATTGGCTAGCACGATCGGCTGTTAACCGAGAGGTTGGAGGTTCGAGCCAACCCGGTGGTGGTGCGGCGTTTTTTTTTCTTTGGGCTGATAGCTCTGAAGAAATGTTCTTACTGTGGTGGCAGCGGAGTACGACTGCCTCCGTGGCCCAATTGGCTAGCGCGATCGGCTGTTAACCGAAAGGTTGGAGGTTCGAGCTCACCCGGTGGTGGTGCGGCGCTTTTTCTTCTTTGAGCTGATAGCTCTGAAGAAATGTTCTGACGGTGGTGGGAGGGCTGCTCTATACTGTCTCCGTGGCGCAATTGCCTAGAGCGATCGGCTGTTTACCGAAAGGTTGGAATTTCGAGCCCTCCCGGGAGTGGTGTGTTGCTTTTTTCTTTGC
The DNA here is from genome assembly GCF_043290135.1 of Rhipicephalus microplus. Taxonomy (NCBI): domain Eukaryota; kingdom Metazoa; phylum Arthropoda; class Arachnida; order Ixodida; family Ixodidae; genus Rhipicephalus; species Rhipicephalus microplus. The sequence continues at coordinate 234,359 of NW_027464750.1, read as the reverse complement.
GCTGATAGCTTTGAAGATATGTTCTGATGGTGGTGAGAGTGGAGCACGACTGTCTCCGTGGCCCAATTGGCTAGCGCGATCGGCTGTTAACCGAAAGGTTGGAGGTTCGAGCTCACCCGGTGGTGGTGCGGCGCTTTTTCTTCTTTGAGCTGATAGCTCTGAAGAAATGTTCTGACGGTGGTGGGAGTGCTGCTCTATACTGTCTCCGTGGCGCAATTGCCTAGCGCGATTGGCTGTTTACCGAAAGGTTGGAATTTCGAGCCCTCCCGGGAGTGGTGTGTTGCTTTTTTCTTTGCGGTGATAGCTTTGAAGATATGTTCTGATGGTGGTGAGAGTGGAGAACGACTGTCTCCGTGACGCAATTGGCTAGCGCGTTCGGCCGTTAACCGAAAGGCTGGAGGTTCGAGCCCACCCGGTGGTGGTGTGGCGCTTTTTTTTCGTTGGGCTGATAGCTCTGAAGAAATGTTCTGATGGTGGTGAGAGCGGAGCACGACTGTCTCCGTGGCGCCAGTGGCTAGCGCGATCGGTTTAACCAAAAGGTGGGAAGTTCGAGCCCACCCGGTGGTGGTGCGGCGTTTCTTTTTCTTTGAGCTGATAGCTCTGAAGAAATGTTCTGACGGTGGTAAGAGTGAAGCACGACTGTCTCCGTGGCGCAATTGGCTAGCGCGATCGGCCGTTAACCGAAAGGTTGGAGGCTCGAGCCCACCCGGTGGTGGTGCGGCGCTTTTTTCTCTTTGGGCTGATAGCTCTTAAGAAATGTTCTGACAGTGGTGAGAGTGGAGCACCACTGTCTCCGTGGCGCAATTGGCTAGCGCCTTCGACCGTTAACCGAAAGTCAGGAGGTTCGAGCCCACCCGGTGGTGGTGTGGCGCTTTTTTTCTTTGGGCTGATAGCTCTGAAGAAATGTTCTGACGTTGGTGAGAGCGGAGCACGACTGTCTCTGTGGCACCATTGGCTAGCGCGATCGGCTGTTAACCGAAAAGTTGGAGGTTCGATCCCTCCCGAGAGTGGTGTGTTGCTTTTTTCTTTGCGCTGATAGCTTTGAAGATATGTTCTGATGGTGGGGATATTGAAGCACGACTGTCTCCGTGGCGCTATTGGCTAGCGCAATCGGCTGTTAACCGAAAGGTTGGAAGTTCGAGCTCACCCGGTGGTGGTGCGGCGCTTTTTTTCCTTTGGCCTGACAGCTCCGAAGAAATGTTCTAACGGTGGTGAGAGTGGAGCACGCCTGTCTCCGTGGCGCAGTGGGCTAGCGCATCCGGCTGTTAACCGAAAGTTTGGAGGTTCGAGCCCACCCGGTGGTGGTGCGGCGCTTTTTTTTTCTTTGGGCTGATAGCTCTGAAGAAATGTTCTGACGGAGGTGGGAGTGCTGCTCTATACTGTCTCCTTGGCGCAATTGCCTAGCGCGATCGGCTGTTAACCGAAAGGTTGGAATTTCGAGCCCTCCCGGGAGTAGTGTGTTGCTTTTTTCTTTGCGCTGATAGCTTTGAAGATATGTTCTGATGGTGGTGAGAGTGGAGCACGACTTTCTGCGTGGCGCAATTGGCTTGCGCGTTCGGCCGTTAACCGAAAGGCTGTAGGTTCGAGCACACCCGGTGGTGGTGTGGCGCTTTTTTTTCTTTGGGCTGATAGCTCTGAAGAAATGTTGTGATGGTGGTGAGAGCGGAGCACGACTGTCTCCGTGGCGCCAGTGGCTAGCGCGATCGGCTGTTAACCAAAAGGTTGGAAGTTCGAGCCCACCCGGTGGTGGTGCGGCGTTTCTTTTTCTTTGGGCTGATAGCTCTGAAGAAATGTTCTGACGGTGGTAAGAGTGAAGCACGACTGTCTCCGTGGCGCAATTGGCTAGTGCGTTCGGCCGTTAACCGAAAGGCAGGAGTTTCGAGCTCACCCGGTGGTGGTGCGGCGCTTTTTTTCCTTTGGCCTGACAGCTCCGAAGAAATGTTCTAACGGTGGTGAGAGTGGAGCAGGAGTGTCTCCGTGGCGCAATTGGCTAGCGCGATCGGTTGTTAACCGAAAGATTGGAGTTTCGAGCCCACCTGTGGACGGTGTGTCGCTTTTTTTTGCTTTGCGCTGATGGCGTTGAAGGTATGTTCTGATGGTGGTGAGAGTGAAGCACGAATGTCTCCGTGGCGCAATTGGCTAGCGCGATCGGCTGTTAACCGAAAGGTTGGAATTTCGAGCCCTCCCAGGAGTGGTGTGTTGCTTTTTTCTTTGCGCTGATAGCTTTGAAGATATGTTCTGATGGTGGTGAGAGTGGCGCACGACTGTCTCCGTGGCGCAATTGGCTAGTTCGATCGGCTGTTAACCGAAAGGCTGGAGGTTCGAGCCCACCTGTGGACGGTGTGTCGCTTTTTTTTGCTTTGCGCTGATGGCGTTTAAGGTATGTTCTGATGGTGGTGAGAGCGGAGCACGACTGTCTCCGTGGCGCCATTGGCTAGCGCGATCGGCTGTTAACCGAGAGGTTGGAGGTTCGAGCCAACTCGGTGGTGGTGCGGCGTTTCTTTTTCTTTGGGCTGATAGCTCTGAAGAAATGTTCTTACTGTGGTGACAGTGGAGCACGACTGCCTCCGTGGCCCAATTGGCTAGCGCGATCGGCTGTTAACCGAAAGGTTGGAGGTTCGAGCTCACCCGGTGGTGGTTCGGCGCTTTTTCTTCTTTGAGCTGATAGCCCTGAAGAAATGTTCTGAGGGTGGTGGGAGTGAAGCACGACTGTTTCCGTGGCGCAATTGGCTAGCGCATTCGGCTGTTAACCGAAAGTTTGGAGGTTCGAGCCCACCCGGTGGTGGTGCGGCGCTTTTTTTCTTTGAGCTGATAGTCTGAAGAAATGTTCTGCGGTGGTGAGAGTGGTGCACGACTGTCTCCGTGACGCAATTGGCTAGCGCAATGGGCCCTTAACCGAAAGGTTGGAGGTTCGAGCCCACTCAGTGGAGGTGCGGTGCTTTTTCTTCTTTGAGCTGATAGCTCTGAAAAAAATGTTGTGATGGGGGTGAGAGCGGAGCACGACTGTCTCCGTGGCGCCAGTGGCTAGCGCAATCGGCTGTTAACCAGAAGGTTGGAAGTTGGAGCCCACCCGGTGGTGGTGCGGCGTTTCTTTTTCTTTGGGCTTATAGCTCTGAAGAAATGTTCTGACGGTGGTAAGAGTGAAGCACGACTGTCTCCGTGGCGCAATTGGCTAGCGCGATCGGCCGTTAACCGAAAGGTTGGAGGCTCGAGCCCACCCGGTGGTGGTGCGGCGCTTTTTTTTTCTTTGGGCTGATAGGTCTGAAGAAATGTTCTGACAGTGGTGAGAGTGGAGCACCACTGTCTCCGTGGCGCAATTGGCTAGCGCGTTCGGCCGTTAACCGAAAGGCAGGAGGTTCTAGCCCACCCGGTGGTGGTGCGGCGCTTTTTCTTCTTTGAGCTGATAGCTCTGAAGAAATGTTCTGACGGTGGTGAGAGTGGAGCACGACTGTCTCCGTGACGCAATTGGCTAGCGCGTTCGGCCGTTAACCGAAAGGCTGGAGGTTCGAGCCCACCCGGTGGTGGTGTGGCGCTTTTTTTTCGTTGGGCTGATAGCTCTGAAGAAATGTTCTGATGGTGGTGAGAGCGGAGCACGACTGTCTCCGTGGCGCCAGTGGCTAGCGCGATCGGTTTAACCAAAAGGTGGGAAGTTCGAGCCCACCCGGTGGTGGTGCGGCGTTTCTTTTTCTTTGAGCTGATAGCTCTGAAGAAATGTTCTGACGGTGGTAAGAGTGAAGCACGACTGTCTCCGTGGCGCAATTGGCTAGCGCGATCGGCCGTTAACCGAAAGGTTGGAGGCTCGAGCCCACCCGGTGGTGGTGCGGCGCTTTTTTCTCTTTGGGCTGATAGCTCTTAAGAAATGTTCTGACAGTGGTGAGAGTGGAGCACCACTGTCTCCGTGGCGCAATTGGCTAGCGCCTTCGACCGTTAACCGAAAGTCAGGAGGTTCGAGCCCACCCGGTGGTGGTGTGGCGCTTTTTTTCTTTGGGCTGATAGCTCTGAAGAAATGTTCTGACGTTGGTGAGAGCGGAGCACGACTGTCTCTGTGGCACCATTGGCTAGCGCGATCGGCTGTTAACCGAAAAGTTGGAGGTTCGATCCCTCCCGAGAGTGGTGTGTTGCTTTTTTCTTTGCGCTGATAGCTTTGAAGATATGTTCTGATGGTGGGGATATTGAAGCACGACTGTCTCCGTGGCGCTATTGGCTAGCGCAATCGGCTGTTAACCGAAAGGTTGGAAGTTCGAGCTCACCCGGTGGTGGTGCGGCGCTTTTTTTCCTTTGGCCTGACAGCTCCGAAGAAATGTTCTAACGGTGGTGAGAGTGGAGCACGCCTGTCTCCGTGGCGCAGTGGGCTAGCGCATCCGGCTGTTAACCGAAAGTTTGGAGGTTCGAGCCCACCCGGTGGTGGTGCGGCGCTTTTTTTTTCTTTGGGCTGATAGCTCTGAAGAAATGTTCTGACGGAGGTGGGAGTGCTGCTCTATACTGTCTCCTTGGCGCAATTGCCTAGCGCGATCGGCTGTTAACCGAAAGGTTGGAATTTCGAGCCCTCCCGGGAGTAGTGTGTTGCTTTTTTCTTTGCGCTGATAGCTTTGAAGATATGTTCTGATGGTGGTGAGAGTGGAGCACGACTTTCTGCGTGGCGCAATTGGCTTGCGCGTTCGGCCGTTAACCGAAAGGCTGTAGGTTCGAGCACACCCGGTGGTGGTGTGGCGCTTTTTTTTCTTTGGGCTGATAGCTCTGAAGAAATGTTGTGATGGTGGTGAGAGCGGAGCACGACTGTCTCCGTGGCGCCAGTGGCTAGCGCGATCGGCTGTTAACCAAAAGGTTGGAAGTTCGAGCCCACCCGGTGGTGGTGCGGCGTTTCTTTTTCTTTGGGCTGATAGCTCTGAAGAAATGTTCTGACGGTGGTAAGAGTGAAGCACGACTGTCTCCGTGGCGCAATTGGCTAGTGCGTTCGGCCGTTAACCGAAAGGCAGGAGTTTCGAGCTCACCCGGTGGTGGTGCGGCGCTTTTTTTCCTTTGGCCTGACAGCTCCGAAGAAATGTTCTAACGGTGGTGAGAGTGGAGCAGGAGTGTCTCCGTGGCGCAATTGGCTAGCGCGATCGGTTGTTAACCGAAAGATTGGAGTTTCGAGCCCACCTGTGGACGGTGTGTCGCTTTTTTTTGCTTTGCGCTGATGGCGTTGAAGGTATGTTCTGATGGTGGTGAGAGTGAAGCACGAATGTCTCCGTGGCGCAATTGGCTAGCGCGATCGGCTGTTAACCGAAAGGTTGGAATTTCGAGCCCTCCCAGGAGTGGTGTGTTGCTTTTTTCTTTGCGCTGATAGCTTTGAAGATATGTTCTGATGGTGGTGAGAGTGGCGCACGACTGTCTCCGTGGCGCAATTGGCTAGTTCGATCGGCTGTTAACCGAAAGGCTGGAGGTTCGAGCCCACCTGTGGACGGTGTGTCGCTTTTTTTTGCTTTGCGCTGATGGCGTTTAAGGTATGTTCTGATGGTGGTGAGAGCGGAGCACGACTGTCTCCGTGGCGCCATTGGCTAGCGCGATCGGCTGTTAACCGAGAGGTTGGAGGTTCGAGCCAACTCGGTGGTGGTGCGGCGTTTCTTTTTCTTTGGGCTGATAGCTCTGAAGAAATGTTCTTACTGTGGTGACAGTGGAGCACGACTGCCTCCGTGGCCCAATTGGCTAGCGCGATCGGCTGTTAACCGAAAGGTTGGAGGTTCGAGCTCACCCGGTGGTGGTTCGGCGCTTTTTCTTCTTTGAGCTGATAGCCCTGAAGAAATGTTCTGAGGGTGGTGGGAGTGAAGCACGACTGTTTCCGTGGCGCAATTGGCTAGCGCATTCGGCTGTTAACCGAAAGTTTGGAGGTTCGAGCCCACCCGGTGGTGGTGCGGCGCTTTTTTTCTTTGAGCTGATAGTCTGAAGAAATGTTCTGCGGTGGTGAGAGTGGTGCACGACTGTCTCCGTGACGCAATTGGCTAGCGCAATGGGCCCTTAACCGAAAGGTTGGAGGTTCGAGCCCACTCAGTGGAGGTGCGGTGCTTTTTCTTCTTTGAGCTGATAGCTCTGAAAAAAATGTTGTGATGGGGGTGAGAGCGGAGCACGACTGTCTCCGTGGCGCCAGTGGCTAGCGCAATCGGCTGTTAACCAGAAGGTTGGAAGTTGGAGCCCACCCGGTGGTGGTGCGGCGTTTCTTTTTCTTTGGGCTTATAGCTCTGAAGAAATGTTCTGACGGTGGTAAGAGTGAAGCACGACTGTCTCCGTGGCGCAATTGGCTAGCGCGATCGGCCGTTAACCGAAAGGTTGGAGGCTCGAGCCCACCCGGTGGTGGTGCGGCGCTTTTTTTTTCTTTGGGCTGATAGGTCTGAAGAAATGTTCTGACAGTGGTGAGAGTGGAGCACCACTGTCTCCGTGGCGCAATTGGCTAGCGCGTTCGGCCGTTAACCGAAAGGCAGGAGGTTCTAGCCCACCCGGTGGTGGTGCGGCGCTTTTTCTTCTTTGAGCTGATAGCTCTGAAGAAATGTTCTGACGGTGGTGAGAGTGGAGCACGACTGTCTCCGTGGCGCAATTGGCTAGCGCGTTCGGCCGTTAACCGAAAGGCTGGAGGTTCGAGCCCACCCAGTGGTGGTGTGGCGCTTTTTTTTCTTTGGGCTGTTAGCTCTGAAGAAATGTTTTGATGGTGGTGAGAGCAGAGCACGACTGTCTCCGTAGCGCCAGTGGCTAGCGCGATCAGCTGTTAACCAAAAGGTTGGAAGTTCGAGCCCACCCGGTGGTGGTGCGGCGTTTCTTTTTCTTTGGGCTGATAGCTCTGAAGAAATGTTCTGACGGTGGTGAGAGCGGAGCACGACTGTCTCCGTGGCGCCGTTGGCTAGCGCGACCGGCTGTTAACCGAGAGGTTGGAGGTTCGAGCCCACCCGGTGGTGGTGCGGTGTTTCTTTTTCTTTGGGCTGATAGCTCTGAAGAAATGTTCTGACAGTGGTGAGAGTGGAGCACGACTGCCTCCATGGCGCCATTGGCTAGCGTGATCGGTTGTTAACCGAGAGGTTGGAGGTTCGAGCCCACCCGGTGGTGGTGCGGTGTTTCTTTTTCTTTGGGCTGATTGCTCTGAAGAAATGTTCTGACAGTGGTGAGAGTGGAGCACGACTGCCTCCGTGGCCCAATTGGCTAGCGCGATCGGCTGTTAACCGAAAGGTTGGAGGTTCGAGCCCACCCGGTGGTGGTGCGGCGCTTTTTCTTCTTTGAGCTGATAGCTCTGAAGAAATGTTCTGACGGTGGTGAGAGTGGAGCACGACTGTCTCCGTGGCGCAATTGGCTAGCGCATTCGGCTGTTAACCGAAAGGTTGGAGGTTCGAGCCCACCCGGTGGTGGTGCGGCGCTTTTTCTTCTTTGAGCTGATAGCTCTGAAGAAATGTTCTGACGGTGGTGAGAGTGGAGCACGACTGTCTCCGTGGCGCAATTGGCTAGCGCGTTCGGCCGTTAACCGAAAGGCTGGAGGTTCGAGCCCACCCAGTGGTGGTGTGGCGCTTTTTTTTCTTTGGGCTGTTAGCTCTGAAGAAATGTTTTGATGGTGGTGAGAGCAGAGCACGACTGTCTCCGTAGCGCCAGTGGCTAGCGCGATCAGCTGTTAACCAAAAGGTTGGAAGTTCGAGCCCACCCGGTGGTGGTGCGGCGTTTCTTTTTCTTTGGGCTGATAGCTCTGAAGAAATGTTCTGACGGTGGTAAGAGTGAAGCTCAACTGTCTCCGTGGCGCAATTGGCTAGCGCGATCGGCCGTTAACCGAAAGGTTGGAGGCTCGAGCCTACCCGGTGGTGGTGCGGCGCTTTTTTTTCTTTGGGCTGATAGCTCTGAAGAAATGTTCTGATGGTGGTGAGAGCGGAGCACGACTGTCTCCGTGGCGCCATTGGCTAGCGCGACCGGCTGTTAACCGAGAGGTTGGAGGTTCGAGCCCACCCGGTGGTGGTGCGGTGTTTCTTTTTCTTTGGGCTGATAGCTCTGAAGAAATGTTCTGACAGTGGTGAGAGTGGAGCACGACTGCCTCCATGGCGCCATTGGCTAGCGTGATCGGTTGTTAACCGAGAGGTTGGAGGTTCGAGCCCACCCGGTGGTGGTGCGGTGTTTCTTTTTCTTTGGGCTGATTGCTCTGAAGAAATGTTCTGACAGTGGTGAGAGTGGAGCACGACTGCCTCCGTGGCCCAATTGGCTAGCGCGATCGGCTGTTAACCGAAAGGTTGGAGGTTCGAGCCCACCCGGGGGTGGTGCGGCGCTTTTTCTTCTTTGAGCTGATAGCTCTGAAGAAATGTTCTGACGGTGGTGGGAGTGCTGCTCTATACTGTCTCCGTGGCGCAATTGCCTAGCGCGATTGGCTGTTTACCGAAAGGTTGGAATTTCGAGCCCTCCCGGGAGTGGTGTGTTGCTTTTTTCTTTGCGCTGATAGCTTTGAAGATATGTTCTGATGGTGGTGAGAGTGGAGCACGACTGTCTCCGTGACGCAATTGGCTAGCGCGTTCGGCCGTTAACCGAAAGGCTGGAGGTTCGAGCCCACCCGGTGGTGGTGTGGCGCTTTTTTTTCTTTGGGCTGATAGCTCTGAAGAAATGTTCTGATGGTGGTGAGAGCGGAGCACGACTGTCTCCGTGGCGCCAGTGGCTAGCGCGATCGGTTTAACCAAAAGGTGGGAAGTTCGAGCCCACCCGGTGGTGGTGCAGCGTTTCTTTTTCTTTGGGCTGAGAGCTCTGAAGAAATGTTCTGACGGTGGTAAGAGTGAAGCACGACTGTCTCCGTGGCGCAATTGGCTAGCGCGATCGGCCGTTAACCGAAAGGTTGGAGGCTCGAGCCCACCCGGTGGTGGTGCGGCGCTTTTTTCTCTTTGGGCTGATAGCTCTTAAGAAATGTTCTGACAGTGGTGAGAGTGGAGCACCACTGTCTCCGTGGCGCAATTGGCTAGCGCCTTCGACCGTTAACCGAAAGTCAGGAGGTTCGAGCCCACCCGGTGGTGGTGTGGCGCTTTTTTTTCTTTGGGCTGATAGCTCTGAAGAAATGTTCTGACGTTGGTGAGAGCGGAGCACGACTGTCTCCGTGGCACCATTGGCTAGCGCGATCGGCTGTTAACCGAAAAGTTGGAGGTTCGATCCCTCCCGAGAGTGGTGTGTTGCTTTTTTCTTTGCGCTGATAGCTTTGAAGATATGTTCTGATGGTGGGGATATTGAAGCACGACTGTCTCCGTGGCGCTATTGGCTAGCGCAATCGGCTGTTAACCGAAAGGTTGGAAGTTCGAGCTCACCCGGTGGTGGTGCGGCGCTTTTTTTCCTTTGGCCTGACAGCTCCGAAGAAATGTTCTAACGGTGGTGAGAGTGGAGCACGACTGTCTCCGTGGCGCAATGGTCTAGCGCATCCGGCTGTTAACCGAAAGTTTGAAGGTTCGAGCCCACCCGGTGGTGGTGCGGCGCTTTTTTTTTCTTTGGGCTGATAGCTCTGAAGAAATATCCTGACGGAGGTGGGAGTGCTGCGCTACTGTCTCCGTGGCGCAATTGGCTAGCGCGATCGGCTGTTAACCGAAAGGTTGTAGTTTCGAGCCTTCCCGGGAGTGGTGTGTTGCTCTTTTCTTTGCGCTGATAGCTTTGGAGATATGTTCTGATGGTGGTGAGAGTGGAGCACGACTGTCTCCGTGGCGCAATTGGCTAGCGCGATCGGCTGTTAACCGAAAGGCTGGAGGTTCGAGCCCACCCGGTGGAGGTGCGCCCCTTTTTTTTGGGCTGATAGCTCTGAAGAAATGTTCTGACGGAGGTGGGAGTGCTGCTCTATACTGTCTCCGTGGCGCAATTGCCTAGCGTGATCGGCTGTTAACCGAAAGGTTGGAATTTCGAGCCCTCCCGGGAGTGGTGTGTTGCTTTTTTCTTTGCGCTGATAGCTTTGAAGATATGTTCTGATGGTGGTGAGAGTGGAGCACGACTGTCTGCGTGGCGCAATTGGCTTGCGCGTTCGGCCGTTAACCGAAAGGCTGTAGGTTCGAGCACACCCGGTGGTGGTGTGGCGCTTTTTTTTCTTTGGGCTGATAGCTCTGAAGAAATGTTGTGATGGTGGTGAGAGCGGAGCACGACTGTCTCCGTGGCGCCAGTGGCTAGCGCGATCGGCTGTTAACCAAAAGGTTGGAAGTTCGAGCCCACCCGGTGGTGGTGCGGCGTTTCTTTTTCTTTGGGCTGATAGCTCTGAAGAAATGTTCTGACGGTGGTAAGAGTGAAGCACGACTGTCTCCGTGGCGCAATTGGCTAGTGCGATCGGCCGTTAACCGAAAGGTTGGAGGCTCGAGCCCACCCGGTGGTGGTGCGGCGCCTTTTTTTCTTTGGGCTGATAGCCCTGAAGAAATGTTCTGACAGTGGTGAGAGTGGAGCACCACTGTCTCCGTGGCGCAATTGGCTAGGGCGTTCGGCCGTTAACCGAAAGGCAGGAGGTTCGAGCCCACCCGGTGTTGGTGTGGCGCTTTTTTTTCTTTGGGCTGATAGCTTTGAAGAAATGTTCTGCAGTGGTGAGAGCGGAGCACGACTGTCTCCGTGGCGCCATTGGCTAGCGCGATCGGCTGTTAACCGAGAGGTTGGAGGTTCGAGCCAACCCGGTGGTGGTGCGGCGTTTTTTTTTCTTTGGGCTGATAGCTCCGAAGAAATGTTCTTATTGTGGTGGCAGTGGAGTACGACTGCCTCCGTGGCCCAATTGGCTAGCGCGATCGGCTGTTAACCGAAAGGTTGGAGGTTCGAGCTCACCCGGTGGTGGTGCGGCGCTTTTTCTTCTTTGAGCTGATAGCTCTGAAGAAATGTTCTGACGGTGGTGGGAGGGCTGCTCTATACTGTCTCCGTGGCGCAATTGCCTAGCGCGATCGGCTGTTTACCGAAAGGTTGGAATTTCGAGCCCTCCCGGGAGTAGTGTGTTGCTTTTTTCTTTGCGCTGATAGCTTTGAAGATATGTTCTGATGGTGGTGAGAGTGGAGCACGACTGTCTCCGTGGCCCAATTGGCTAGCGCGATCGGCTGTTAACCGAAAGGTTGGAGGTTCGAGCTCACCCGGTGGTGGTGCGGCGCTTTTTCTTCTTTGAGCTGATAGCTCTGAAGAAATGTTCTGACGGTGGTGGGAGTGCTGCTCTATACTGTCTCCGTGGCGCAATTGCCTAGCGCGATTGGCTGTTTACCGAAAGGTTGGAATTTCGAGCCCTCCCGGGAGTGGTGTGTTGCTTTTTTCTTTGCGGTGATAGCTTTGAAGATATGTTCTGATGGTGGTGAGAGTGGAGCACGACTGTCTCCGTGACGCAATTGGCTAGCGCGTTCGGCCGTTAACCGAAAGGCTGGAGGTTCGAGCCCACCCGGTGGTGGTGTGGCGCTTTTTTTTCTTTGGGCTGATAGCTCTGAAGAAATGTTCTGATGGTGGTGAGAGCGGAGCACGACTGTCTCCGTGGCGCCAGTGGCTAGCGCGATCGGTTTAACCAAAAGGTGGGAAGTTCGAGCCCACCCGGTGGTGGTGCGGCGTTTCTTTTTCTTTGAGCTGATAGCTCTGAAGAAATGTTCTGACGGTGGTAAGAGTGAAGCACGACTGTCTCCGTGGCGCAATTGGCTAGCGCGATCGGCCGTTAACCGAAAGGTTGGAGGCTCGAGCCCACCCGGTGGTGGTGCGGCGCTTTTTTCTGTTTGGGCTGATAGCTCTTAAGAAATGTTCTGACAGTGGTGAGAGTGGAGCACCACTGTCTCCGTGGCGCAATTGGCTAGCGCCTTCGACCGTTAACCGAAAGTCAGGAGGTTCGAGCCCACCCGGTGGTGGTGTGGCGCTTTTTTTCTTTGGGCTGATAGCTCTGAAGAAATGTTCTGACGTTGGTGAGAGCGGAGCACGACTGTCTCTGTGGCACCATTGGCTAGCGCGATCGGCTGTTAACCGAAAAGTTGGAGGTTCGATCCCTCCCGAGAGTGGTGTGTTGCTTTTTTCTTTGCGCTGATAGCTTTGAAGATATGTTCTGATGGTGGGGATATTGAAGCACGACTGTCTCCGTGGCGCTATTGGCTAGCGCAATCGGCTGTTAACCGAAAGGTTGGAAGTTCGAGCTCACCCGGTGGTGGTGCGGCGCTTTTTTTCCTTTGGCCTGACAGCTCCGAAGAAATGTTCTAACGGTGGTGAGAGTGGAGCACGCCTGTCTCCGTGGCGCAGTGGGCTAGCGCATCCGGCTGTTAACCGAAAGTTTGGAGGTTCGAGCCCACCCGGTGGTGGTGCGGCGCTTTTTTTTTCTTTGGGCTGATAGCTCTGAAGAAATGTTCTGACGGAGGTGGGAGTGCTGCTCTATACTGTCTCCTTGGCGCAATTGCCTAGCGCGATCGGCTGTTAACCGAAAGGTTGGAATTTCGAGCCCTCCCGGGAGTGGTGTGTTGCTTTTTTCTTTGCGCTGATAGCTTTGAAGATATGTTCTGATGGTGGTGAGAGTGGAGCACGACTTTCTGCGTGGCGCAATTGGCTTGCGCGTTCGGCCGTTAACCGAAAGGCTGTAGGTTCGAGCACACCCGGTGGTGGTGTGGCGCTTTTTTTTCTTTGGGCTGATAGCTCTGAAGAAATGTTGTGATGGTGGTGAGAGCGGAGCACGACTGTCTCCGTGGCGCCAGTGGCTAGCGCGATCGGCTGTTAACCAAAAGGTTGGAAGTTCCAGCCCACCCGGTGGTGGTGCGGCGTTTCTTTTTCTTTGGGCTGATAGCTCTGAAGAAATGTTCTGACGGTGGTAAGAGTGAAGCACGACTGTCTCCGTGGCGCAATTGGCTAGTGCGTTCGGCCGTTAACCGAAAGGCAGGAGTTTCGAGCTCACCCGGTGGTGGTGCGGCGCTTTTTTTCCTTTGGCCTGACAGCTCCGAAGAAATGTTCTAACGGTGGTGAGAGTGGAGCAGGAGTGTCTCCGTGGCGCAATTGGCTAGCGCGATCGGTTGTTAACCGAAAGATTGGAGTTTCGAGCCCACCTGTGGACGGTGTGTCGCTTTTTTTTGCTTTGCGCTGATGGCGTTGAAGGTATGTTCTGATGGTGGTGAGAGTGAAGCACGAATGTCTCCGTGGCGCAATTGGCTAGCGCGATCGGCTGTTAACCGAAAGGTTGGAATTTCGAGCCCTCCCAGGAGTGGTGTGTTGCTTTTTTCTTTGCGCTGATAGCTTTGAAGATATGTTCTGATGGTGGTGAGAGTGGCGCACGACTGTCTCCGTGGCGCAATTGGCTAGTTCGATCGGCTGTTAACCGAAAGGCTGGAGGTTCGAGCCCACCCAGTGGAGGTGCGGCGCTTTTTTTTTCTTTGGGCTGATAGCTCTGAAGATATGTTCTGATGGTGGGGATATTGAAGCGCGACTGTCTCCGTGGCGCTATTGGCTAGCGCAATCGGCTGTTAACCGAAAGGTTGGAGGTTCGAGCTCAACCGGTGGTGGTGCGGCGCTTTTTTTTCCTTTGGCCTGACAGCTCCGAAGAAATGTTCTAACGGTGGTGAGAGTGGAGCAGGAGTGTCTCCGTGGCGCAATTGGCTAGCGCGATCGGTTGTTAACCGAAAGATTGCAGTTTCGAGCCCACCTGTGGACGGTGTGTCGCTTTTTTTTGCTTTGCGCTGATGGCGTTTAAGGTATGTTCTGATGGTGGTGAGAGCGGAGCACGACTGTCTCCGTGGCGCCATTGGCTAGCGCGATCGGCTGTTAACCGAGAGGTTGGAGGTTCGAGCCAACTCGGTGGTGGTGCGGCGTTTCTTTTTCTTTGGGCTGATAGCTCTGAAGAAATGTTCTTACTGTGGTGACAGTGGAGCACGACTGCCTCCGTGGCCCAATTGGCTAGCGCGATCGGCTGTTAACCGAAAGGTTGGAGGTTCGAGCTCACCCGGTGGTGGTTCGGCGCTTTTTTTCCTTTGGCCTGACAGCTCCGAAGAAATGTTCTAACGGTGGTGAGAGTGGAGCACGCCTGTCTCCGTGGCGCAGTGGGCTAGCGCATCCGGCTGTTAACCGAAAGTTTGGAGGTTCGAGCCCACCCGGTGGTGGTGCGGCGCTTTTTTTTTCTTTGGGCTGATAGCTCTGAAGAAATGTTCTGACGGAGGTGGGAGTGCTGCTCTATACTGTCTCCTTGGCGCAATTGCCTAGCGCGATCGGCTGTTAACCGAAAGGTTGGAATTTCGAGCCCTCCCGGGAGTGGTGTGTTGCTTTTTTCTTTGCGCTGATAGCTTTGAAGATATGTTCTGATGGTGGTGAGAGTGGAGCACGACTTTCTGCGTGGCGCAATTGGCTTGCGCGTTCGGCCGTTAACCGAAAGGCTGTAGGTTCGAGCACACCCGGTGGTGGTGTGGCGCTTTTTTTTCTTTGGGCTGATAGCTCTGAAGAAATGTTGTGATGGTGGTGAGAGCGGAGCACGACTGTCTCCGTGGCGCCAGTGGCTAGCGCGATCGGCTGTTAACCAAAAGGTTGGAAGTTCCAGCCCACCCGGTGGTGGTGCGGCGTTTCTTTTTCTTTGGGCTGATAGCTCTGAAGAAATGTTCTGACGGTGGTAAGAGTGAAGCACGACTGTCTCCGTGGCGCAATTGGCTAGTGCGTTCGGCCGTTAACCGAAAGGCAGGAGTTTCGAGCTCACCCGGTGGTGGTGCGGCGCTTTTTTTCCTTTGGCCTGACAGCTCCGAAGAAATGTTCTAACGGTGGTGAGAGTGGAGCAGGAGTGTCTCCGTGGCGCAATTGGCTAGCGCGATCGGTTGTTAACCGAAAGATTGGAGTTTCGAGCCCACCTGTGGACGGTGTGTCGCTTTTTTTTGCTTTGCGCTGATGGCGTTGAAGGTATGTTCTGATGGTGGTGAGAGTGAAGCACGAATGTCTCCGTGGCGCAATTGGCTAGCGCGATCGGCTGTTAACCGAAAGGTTGGAATTTCGAGCCCTCCCAGGAGTGGTGTGTTGCTTTTTTCTTTGCGCTGATAGCTTTGAAGATATGTTCTGATGGTGGTGAGAGTGGCGCACGACTGTCTCCGTGGCGCAATTGGCTAGTTCGATCGGCTGTTAACCGAAAGGCTGGAGGTTCGAGCCCACCCAGTGGAGGTGCGGCGCTTTTTTTTTCTTTGGGCTGATAGCTCTGAAGATATGTTCTGATGGTGGGGATATTGAAGCGCGACTGTCTCCGTGGCGCTATTGGCTAGCGCAATCGGCTGTTAACCGAAAGGTTGGAGGTTCGAGCTCAACCGGTGGTGGTGCGGCGCTTTTTTTTCCTTTGGCCTGACAGCTCCGAAGAAATGTTCTAACGGTGGTGAGAGTGGAGCAGGAGTGTCTCCGTGGCGCAATTGGCTAGCGCGATCGGTTGTTAACCGAAAGATTGCAGTTTCGAGCCCACCTGTGGACGGTGTGTCGCTTTTTTTTGCTTTGCGCTGATGGCGTTTAAGGTATGTTCTGATGGTGGTGAGAGCGGAGCACGACTGTCTCCGTGGCGCCATTGGCTAGCGCGATCGGCTGTTAACCGAGAGGTTGGAGGTTCGAGCCAACTCGGTGGTGGTGCGGCGTTTCTTTTTCTTTGGGCTGATAGCTCTGAAGAAATGTTCTTACTGTGGTGACAGTGGAGCACGACTGCCTCCGTGGCCCAATTGGCTAGCGCGATCGGCTGTTAACCGAAAGGTTGGAGGTTCGAGCTCACCCGGTGGTGGTTCGGCGCTTTTTCTTCTTTGAGCTGATAGCCCTGAAGAAATGTTCTGAGGGTGGTGGGAGTGAAGCACGACTGTTTCCGTGGCGCAATTGGCTAGCGCATTCGGCTGTTAACCGAAAGTTTAGAGGTTCGAGCCCACCCGGTGGTGGTGCGGCGCTTTTTTTCTTTGAGCTGATAGTCTGAAGAAATGTTCTGCGGTGGTGAGAGTGGTGCACGACTGTCTCCGTGACGCAATTGGCTAGCGCAATGGGCCCTTAACCGAAAGGTTGGAGGTTCGAGCCCACTCAGTGGAGGTGCGGCGCTTTTTCTTCTTTGAGCTGATAGCTCTGAAAAAATGTTGTGATGGGGGTGAGAGCGGAGCACGACTGTCTCCGTGGCGCCAGTGGCTAGCGCAATCGGCTGTTAACCAGAAGGTTGGAAGTTGGAGCCCACCCGGTGGTGGTGCGGCGTTTCTTTTTCTTTGGGCTGATAGCTCTGAAGAAATGTTCTGACGGTGGTAAGAGTGAAGCACGACTGTCTCCGTGGCGCAATTGGCTAGCGCGATCGGCCGTTAACCGAAAGGTTGGAGGCTCGAGCCCACCCGGTGGTGGTGCGGCGCTTTTTTTTTCTTTGGGCTGATAGGTCTGAAGAAATGTTCTGACGGTGGTAAGAGTGAAGCACGACTGTCTCCGTGGCGCAATTGGCTAGCGCGATCGGCCGTTAACCGAAAGGTTGGAGGCTCGAGCCCACCCGGTGGTGGTGCGGCGCTTTTTTCTCTTTGGGCTGATAGCTCTTAAGAAATGTTCTGACAGTGGTGAGAGTGGAGCACCACTGTCTCCGTGGCGCAATTGGCTAGCGCCTTCGACCGTTAACCGAAAGTCAGGAGGTTCGAGCCCACCCGGTGGTGGTGTGGCGCTTTTTTTTCTTTGGGCTGATAGCTCTGAAGAAATGTTCTGACGTTGGTGAGAGCGGAGCACGACTGTCTCCGTGGCACCATTGGCTAGCGCGATCGGCTGTTAACCGAAAAGTTGGAGGTTCGATCCCTCCCGAGAGTGGTGTGTTGCTTTTTTCTTTGCGCTGATAGCTTTGAAGATATGTTCTGATGGTGGGGATATTGAAGCACGACTGTCTCCGTGGCGCTATTGGCTAGCGCAATCGGCTGTTAACCGAAAGGTTGGAAGTTCGAGCTCACCCGGTGGTGGTGCGGCGCTTTTTTTCCTTTGGCCTGACAGCTCCGAAGAAATGTTCTAACGGTGGTGAGAGTGGAGCACGACTGTCTCCGTGGCGCAATGGTCTAGCGCATCCGGCTGTTAACCGAAAGTTTGAAGGTTCGAGCCCACCCGGTGGTGGTGCGGCGCTTTTTTTTTCTTTGGGCTGATAGCTCTGAAGAAATATCCTGACGGAGGTGGGAGTGCTGCGCTACTGTCTCCGTGGCGCAATTGGCTAGCGCGATCGGCTGTTAACCGAAAGGTTGTAGTTTCGAGCCTTCCCGGGAGTGGTGTGTTGCTCTTTTCTTTGCGCTGATAGCTTTGGAGATATGTTCTGATGGTGGTGAGAGTGGAGCACGACTGTCTCCGTGGCGCAATTGGCTAGCGCGATCGGCTGTTAACCGAAAGGCTGGAGGTTCGAGCCCACCCGGTGGAGGTGCGCCCCTTTTTTTTGGGCTGATAGCTCTGAAGAAATGTTCTGACGGAGGTGGGAGTGCTGCTCTATACTGTCTCCGTGGCGCAATTGCCTAGCGTGATCGGCTGTTAACCGAAAGGTTGGAATTTCGAGCCCTCCCGGGAGTGGTGTGTTGCTTTTTTCTTTGCGCTGATAGCTTTGAAGATATGTTCTGATGGTGGTGAGAGTGGAGCACGACTGTCTGCGTGGCGCAATTGGCTTGCGCGTTCGGCCGTTAACCGAAAGGCTGTAGGTTCGAGCACACCCGGTGGTGGTGTGGCGCTTTTTTTTCTTTGGGCTGATAGCTCTGAAGAAATGTTGTGATGGTGGTGAGAGCGGAGCACGACTGTCTCCGTGGCGCCAGTGGCTAGCGCGATCGGCTGTTAACCAAAAGGTTGGAAGTTCGAGCCCACCCGGTGGTGGTGCGGCGTTTCTTTTTCTTTGGGCTGATAGCTCTGAAGAAATGTTCTGACGGTGGTAAGAGTGAAGCACGACTGTCTCCGTGGCGCAATTGGCTAGTGCGATCGGCCGTTAACCGAAAGGTTGGAGGCTCGAGCCCACCCGGTGGTGGTGCGGCGCCTTTTTTTCTTTGGGCTGATAGCCCTGAAGAAATGTTCTGACAGTGGTGAGAGTGGAGCACCACTGTCTCCGTGGCGCAATTGGCTAGGGCGTTCGGCCGTTAACCGAAAGGCAGGAGGTTCGAGCCCACCCGGTGTTGGTGTGGCGCTTTTTTTTCTTTGGGCTGATAGCTTTGAAGAAATGTTCTGCAGTGGTGAGAGCGGAGCACGACTGTCTCCGTGGCGCCATTGGCTAGCGCGATCGGCTGTTAACCGAGAGGTTGGAGGTTCGAGCCAACCCGGTGGTGGTGCGGCGTTTTTTTTTCTTTGGGCTGATAGCTCCGAAGAAATGTTCTTATTGTGGTGGCAGTGGAGTACGACTGCCTCCGTGGCCCAATTGGCTAGCGCGATCGGCTGTTAACCGAAAGGTTGGAGGTTCGAGCTCACCCGGTGGTGGTGCGGCGCTTTTTCTTCTTTGAGCTGATAGCTCTGAAGAAATGTTCTGACGGTGGTGGGAGGGCTGCTCTATACTGTCTCCGTGGCGCAATTGCCTAGCGCGATCGGCTGTTTACCGAAAGGTTGGAATTTCGAGCCCTCCCGGGAGTGGTGTGTTGCTTTTTTCTTTGCGCTGATAGCTTTGAAGATATGTTCTGATGGTGGTGAGAGTGGAGCACGACTGTCTCCGTGGCCCAATTGGCTAGCGCGATCGGCTGTTAACCGAAAGGTTGGAGGTTCGAGCTCACCCGGTGGTGGTGCGGCGCTTTTTCTTCTTTGAGCTGATAGCTCTGAAGAAATGTTCTGACGGTGGTGGGAGTGCTGCTCTATACTGTCTCCGTGGCGCAATTGCCTAGCGCGATTGGCTGTTTACCGAAAGGTTGGAATTTCGAGCCCTCCCGGGAGTGGTGTGTTGCTTTTTTCTTTGCGGTGATAGCTTTGAAGATATGTTCTGATGGTGGTGAGAGTGGAGCACGACTGTCTCCGTGACGCAATTGGCTAGCGCGTTCGGCCGTTAACCGAAAGGCTGGAGGTTCGAGCCCACCCGGTGGTGGTGTGGCGCTTTTTTTTCTTTGGGCTGATAGCTCTGAAGAAATGTTCTGATGGTGGTGAGAGCGGAGCACGACTGTCTCCGTGGCGCCAGTGGCTAGCGCGATCGGTTTAACCAAAAGGTGGGAAGTTCGAGCCCACCCGGTGGTGGTGCGGCGTTTCTTTTTCTTTGAGCTGATAGCTCTGAAGAAATGTTCTGACGGTGGTAAGAGTGAAGCACGACTGTCTCCGTGGCGCAATTGGCTAGCGCGATCGGCCGTTAACCGAAAGGTTGGAGGCTCGAGCCCACCCGGTGGTGGTGCGGCGCTTTTTTCTGTTTGGGCTGATAGCTCTTAAGAAATGTTCTGACAGTGGTGAGAGTGGAGCACCACTGTCTCCGTGGCGCAATTGGCTAGCGCCTTCGACCGTTAACCGAAAGTCAGGAGGTTCGAGCCCACCCGGTGGTGGTGTGGCGCTTTTTTTCTTTGGGCTGATAGCTCTGAAGAAATGTTCTGACGTTGGTGAGAGCGGAGCACGACTGTCTCTGTGGCACCATTGGCTAGCGCGATCGGCTGTTAACCGAAAAGTTGGAGGTTCGATCCCTCCCGAGAGTGGTGTGTTGCTTTTTTCTTTGCGCTGATAGCTTTGAAGATATGTTCTGATGGTGGGGATATTGAAGCACGACTGTCTCCGTGGCGCTATTGGCTAGCGCAATCGGCTGTTAACCGAAAGGTTGGAAGTTCGAGCTCACCCGGTGGTGGTGCGGCGCTTTTTTTCCTTTGGCCTGACAGCTCCGAAGAAATGTTCTAACGGTGGTGAGAGTGGAGCACGCCTGTCTCCGTGGCGCAGTGGGCTAGCGCATCCGGCTGTTAACCGAAAGTTTGGAGGTTCGAGCCCACCCGGTGGTGGTGCGGCGCTTTTTTTTTCTTTGGGCTGATAGCTCTGAAGAAATGTTCTGACGGAGGTGGGAGTGCTGCTCTATACTGTCTCCTTGGCGCAATTGCCTAGCGCGATCGGCTGTTAACCGAAAGGTTGGAATTTCGAGCCCTCCCGGGAGTGGTGTGTTGCTTTTTTCTTTGCGCTGATAGCT
Organism: Rhipicephalus microplus; assembly: GCF_043290135.1. Lineage (NCBI taxonomy): Eukaryota > Metazoa > Arthropoda > Arachnida > Ixodida > Ixodidae > Rhipicephalus > Rhipicephalus microplus. Next base: position 214,402 of record NW_027464750.1, on the reverse strand, counting down.
TTGAAGATATGTTCTGATGGTGGTGAGAGTGGAGCACGACTTTCTGCGTGGCGCAATTGGCTTGCGCGTTCGGCCGTTAACCGAAAGGCTGTAGGTTCGAGCACACCCGGTGGTGGTGTGGCGCTTTTTTTTCTTTGGGCTGATAGCTCTGAAGAAATGTTGTGATGGTGGTGAGAGCGGAGCACGACTGTCTCCGTGGCGCCAGTGGCTAGCGCGATCGGCTGTTAACCAAAAGGTTGGAAGTTCCAGCCCACCCGGTGGTGGTGCGGCGTTTCTTTTTCTTTGGGCTGATAGCTCTGAAGAAATGTTCTGACGGTGGTAAGAGTGAAGCACGACTGTCTCCGTGGCGCAATTGGCTAGTGCGTTCGGCCGTTAACCGAAAGGCAGGAGTTTCGAGCTCACCCGGTGGTGGTGCGGCGCTTTTTTTCCTTTGGCCTGACAGCTCCGAAGAAATGTTCTAACGGTGGTGAGAGTGGAGCAGGAGTGTCTCCGTGGCGCAATTGGCTAGCGCGATCGGTTGTTAACCGAAAGATTGGAGTTTCGAGCCCACCTGTGGACGGTGTGTCGCTTTTTTTTGCTTTGCGCTGATGGCGTTGAAGGTATGTTCTGATGGTGGTGAGAGTGAAGCACGAATGTCTCCGTGGCGCAATTGGCTAGCGCGATCGGCTGTTAACCGAAAGGTTGGAATTTCGAGCCCTCCCAGGAGTGGTGTGTTGCTTTTTTCTTTGCGCTGATAGCTTTGAAGATATGTTCTGATGGTGGTGAGAGTGGCGCACGACTGTCTCCGTGGCGCAATTGGCTAGTTCGATCGGCTGTTAACCGAAAGGCTGGAGGTTCGAGCCCACCCAGTGGAGGTGCGGCGCTTTTTTTTTCTTTGGGCTGATAGCTCTGAAGATATGTTCTGATGGTGGGGATATTGAAGCGCGACTGTCTCCGTGGCGCTATTGGCTAGCGCAATCGGCTGTTAACCGAAAGGTTGGAGGTTCGAGCTCAACCGGTGGTGGTGCGGCGCTTTTTTTTCCTTTGGCCTGACAGCTCCGAAGAAATGTTCTAACGGTGGTGAGAGTGGAGCAGGAGTGTCTCCGTGGCGCAATTGGCTAGCGCGATCGGTTGTTAACCGAAAGATTGCAGTTTCGAGCCCACCTGTGGACGGTGTGTCGCTTTTTTTTGCTTTGCGCTGATGGCGTTTAAGGTATGTTCTGATGGTGGTGAGAGCGGAGCACGACTGTCTCCGTGGCGCCATTGGCTAGCGCGATCGGCTGTTAACCGAGAGGTTGGAGGTTCGAGCCAACTCGGTGGTGGTGCGGCGTTTCTTTTTCTTTGGGCTGATAGCTCTGAAGAAATGTTCTTACTGTGGTGACAGTGGAGCACGACTGCCTCCGTGGCCCAATTGGCTAGCGCGATCGGCTGTTAACCGAAAGGTTGGAGGTTCGAGCTCACCCGGTGGTGGTTCGGCGCTTTTTCTTCTTTGAGCTGATAGCCCTGAAGAAATGTTCTGAGGGTGGTGGGAGTGAAGCACGACTGTTTCCGTGGCGCAATTGGCTAGCGCATTCGGCTGTTAACCGAAAGTTTAGAGGTTCGAGCCCACCCGGTGGTGGTGCGGCGCTTTTTTTCTTTGAGCTGATAGTCTGAAGAAATGTTCTGCGGTGGTGAGAGTGGTGCACGACTGTCTCCGTGACGCAATTGGCTAGCGCAATGGGCCCTTAACCGAAAGGTTGGAGGTTCGAGCCCACTCAGTGGAGGTGCGGCGCTTTTTCTTCTTTGAGCTGATAGCTCTGAAAAAATGTTGTGATGGGGGTGAGAGCGGAGCACGACTGTCTCCGTGGCGCCAGTGGCTAGCGCAATCGGCTGTTAACCAGAAGGTTGGAAGTTGGAGCCCACCCGGTGGTGGTGCGGCGTTTCTTTTTCTTTGGGCTGATAGCTCTGAAGAAATGTTCTGACGGTGGTAAGAGTGAAGCACGACTGTCTCCGTGGCGCAATTGGCTAGCGCGATCGGCCGTTAACCGAAAGGTTGGAGGCTCGAGCCCACCCGGTGGTGGTGCGGCGCTTTTTTTTTCTTTGGGCTGATAGGTCTGAAGAAATGTTCTGACAGTGGTGAGAGTGGAGCAGCACTGCCTCCGTGGCGCAATTGGCTAGCGCGTTCGGCCGTTAACCGAGAGGTTGGAGGTTCGAGCCCACCCGGTGGTGGTGCGGTGTTTCTTTTTCTTTGGGCTGATTGCTCTGAAGAAATGTTTTGACAGTGGTGAGAGTGGAGCACGACTGCCTCCGTGGCCCAATTGGCTAGCGCGATCGGCTGTTAACCGAAAGGTTGGAGGTTCGAGCCCACCCGGGGGTGGTGCGGCGCTTTTTCTTCTTTGAGCTGATAGCTCTGAAGAAATGTTCTGACGGTGGTGAGAGTGGAGCACGACTGTCTCCGTGGCGCAATTGGCTAGCGCATTCGGCTGTTAACCGAAAGGTTGGAGGTTCGAGCCCACCCGGTGGTGGTGCGGCGCTTTTTCTTCTTTGAGCTGATAGCTCTGAAGAAATGTTCTGACGGTGGTGAGAGTGGAGCACGACTGTCTCCGTGGCGCAATTGGCTAGCGCGTTCGGCCGTTAACCGAAAGGCTGGAGGTTCGAGCCCACCCAGTGGTGGTGTGGCGCTTTTTTTTCTTTGGGCTGTTAGCTCTGAAGAAATGTTTTGATGGTGGTGAGAGCAGAGCACGACTGTCTCCGTGGCGCCAGTGGCTAGCGCGATCGGCTGTTAACCGAAAGGTTGGAATTTCGAGCCCTCCCGGGAGTGGTGTGTTGATTTTTTCTTTGCGCTGATAGCATTGAAGATATGTTCTGATGGTGGTGAGAGTGGAGCACGGCTGTCTCTGTGGCGCGATTGGCTAGCGCGTTCGGCCGTTAACCAAAACGCTGGAGGTTCGAGCCCACCCGGTGGTGGTGTGGCGCTTTTTTTTCTTTGGGCTGATAGCTCTGAAGAAATGTTCTGATGGTGGTGAGAGCGGAGCACGACTGTCTCCGTGGCGCCAGTGGCTAGCGCGATCGGCTGTTAACCAAAAGGTTGGAAGTTCGAGCCCACCCGGTGGTGGTGCGGCGTTTCTTTTTCTTTGGGCTGATAGCTCTGAAGAAATGTTCCGACGGTGGTAAGAGTAAAGCACGACTGTCTCCGTGGCGCAATTGGCTAGCGCGTTCGGCCGTTAACCGAAAGGCAGGAGGTTCGAGCCCACCCGGTGGTGGTGTGGCGCTTTGTTTTCTTTGGGCTGATAGCTCTGAAGAAATGTTCTGACGGTGGTGAGAGGGGAGCACCACTGTCTCCGTGGCGCCATTGGCTAGCGCGATCGGCTGTTAACCGAAAAGTTGGAGGATCGATCCCTCCCGGGAGTGGTGTGTTGTTTTTTTCTTAGCGCTGATAGCTTTGAAGATATGTTCTGATGGTGGGGATATTGGAGCACGACTGTCTCCGTGGCGCTATTGGCTAGCGCAATCGGCTGTTAACCGAAAGGTTGGAGGTTCCAGCCCTTCCGGGAGCAGTGTGTCACTTTTTGTATTGCGCTGATAGCTCTGGAGAAATGTACAGACGGTAGTGAGAGCGCTGCACGACTGTCTCCGTGGCGCAACTGGCTAGCACGTTCGGCTGTTAACCAAAAAATTGGAGGTTTCCGCCCTCCCGGGAGTGGTGTGTTGCTTTTTTCTTTGCGCTGATAGCTTTGAAGATATGTTCTGATGGTGGTGAGAGTGGAGCACGACTGCCTCCGTGGCGCTATTGGCTAGCGCGATGGGCTTTTAACCGAAAGGTTGGAGGTTCGAGCTCACCCGGTGGTGGAGCGGCGCTTTTTTTCCTTTGGGCTGATAGCTCTGAAGAAATGTTCTGACGGTGGTGAGAGTGGAGCACGACTGTTTCCGTGGCGCAATTGGCTAGCGCATTCGGCTGTTAACCGAAAGTTTGGAGGTTCGAGCCCACCCGGTGGTTTTGCGGCGCTTTTTTTCTTTGAGCTGATAGTCTGAAGAAATGTTCTGTGGTGGTGAGAGTGGTGCACGACTGTCTCCGTGACGCAATTGGCTAGCGCAATGGGCCCTTAACCGAAAGGTTGGAGGTTCGAGCCCACTCGGAGGAGGTGCGGCGCTTTTTCTTCTTTGAGCTTATAGCTCTGAAGAAATGTTCTGATGGTGGTGAGAGCGGAGCACGACTGTCTCCGTGTCGCCAGTGGCTAGCGCGATCGGCTGTTAACCAGAAGGTTGGAAGTTGGAGCCCACCCGGTGGTGGTGCGGCGTTTCTTTTTCTTTGGGCTGATAGCTCTGAAGAAATGTTCTGACGGTGGTAAGAGTGAAGCACGACTGTCTCCGTGGCGCAATTGGCTAGCGCGATCGGCCGTTAACCGAAAGGTTGGAGGCTCGAGCCCACCCGGTGGTGGTGCGGCGCTTTTTTTTCTTTGGGCTGATAGGTCTGAAGAAATGTTCTGACAGTGGTTAGAGTGGAGCACCACTGTCTCCGTGGCGCAATTGGCTAGCGCGTTCGGCCGTTAACCGAAAGGCAGGAGGTTCGAGCCCACCCGGTGGTGGTGTGGCGCTTTTTTTTCTTTGGGCTGATAGCTCTGAAGAAATGTTCTGACGGTGGTGAGAGCGGAGCACGACTGTCTCCGTGGCGCCATTGGCTAGCGTGATCGGTTGTTAACCGAGAGGTTGGAGGTTCGAGCCCACCCGGTGGTGGTGCGGTGTTTCTTTTTCTTTGGGCTGATAGCTCTGAAGAAATGTTCTGACAGTGGTGAGAGTGGAGCACGACTGCCTCCGTGGCCCAATTGGCTAGCGCGATCGGCTGTTAACCGAAAGGTTGGAGGTTCCAGCCCACCCGGTGGTGGTGCGGAGCTTTTTCTTCTTTGAGCTGATAGCTCTGAAGAAATGTTCTGACGGTGGTGAGAGTGGAGGACGACTGTCTCCGTGGCGCAATTGGCTAGCGCATTCGGCTGTTAACCGAAAGGTTGGAGGTTCGAGCCCACCCGGTGGTGGTGCGGCGCTTTTTCTTCTTTGAGCTGATAGCTCTGAAGAAATGTTCTGACGGTGGTGAGAGTGGAGCACGACTGTCTCCGTGGCGCAATTGGCTAGCGCGTTCGGCCGTTAACCGAAAGGCTGGAGGTTCGAGCCCACCCAGTGGTGGTGTGGCGCTTTTTTTTCTTTGGGCTGTTAGCTCTGAAGAAATGTTTTGATGGTGGTGAGAGCAGAGCACGACTGTCTCCGTGGCGCCAGTGGCTAGCGCGATCGGCTGTTAACCAAAATGTTGGAAGTTCGAGCCCACCCGGTGGTGGTGCGGCGTTTCTTTTTCTTTGGGCTGATAGCTCTGAAGAAATGTTCTGACGGTGGTAAGAGTGAAGCTAAACTGTCTCCGTGGCGCCATTGGCTAGCGCGACCGGCTGTTAACCGAGAGGTTGGAGGTTCGAGCCCACCCGGTGGTGGTGCGGTGTTTCTTTTTCTTTGGGCTGATAGCTCTGAAGAAATGTTCTGACAGTGGTGAGAGTGGAGCACGACTGCCTCCATGGCGCCATTGGCTAGCGTGATCGGTTGTTAACCGAGAGGTTGGAGGTTCGAGCCCACCCGGTGGTGGTGCGGTGTTTCTTTTTCTTTGGGCTGATTGCTCTGAAGAAATGTTCTGACAGTGGTGAGAGTGGAGCACGACTGCCTCCGTGGCCCAATTGGCTAGCGCGATCGGCTGTTAACCGAAAGGTTGGAGGTTCGAGCCCACCCGGTGGTGGTGCGGCGCTTTTTCTTCTTTGAGCTGATAGCTCTGAAGAAATGTTCTGACGGTGGTGAGAGTGGAGCACGACTGTCTCTGTGGCGCAATTGGCTAGCGCATTCGGCTGTTAACCGAAAGGTTGGAGGTTCGAGCCCACCCGGTGGTGGTGCGGCGCTTTTTCTTCTTTGAGCTGATAGCTCTGAAGAAATGTTCTGACGGTGGTGAGAGTGGAGCACGACTGTCTCCGTGGCGCAATTGGCTAGCGCGTTCGGCCGTTAACCCAAAGGCTGGAGGTTCGAGCCCACCCAGTGGTGGTGTGGCGCTTTTTTTTCTTTGGGCTGTTAGCTCTGAAGAAATGTTTTGATGGTGGTGAGAGCAGAGCACGACTGTCTCCGTGGCGCCAGTGGCTAGCGCGATCGGCTGTTAACCGAAAGGTTGGAATTTCGAGCCCTCCCGGGAGTGGTGTGTTGATTTTTTCTTTGCGCTGATAGCTTTGAAGATATGTTCTGATGGTGGTGAGAGTGGAGCACGACTGTCTCTGTGGCGCGATTGGCTAGCGCGTTCGGCCGTTAACCGAAAGGCTGGAGGTTCGAGCCCACCCGGTGGTGGTGTGGCGCTTTTTTTTCTTTGGGCTGATAGCTCTGAAGAAATGTTCTGATGGTGGTGAGAGCGGAGCACGACTGTCTCCGTGGCGCCAGTGGCTAGCGCGATCGGCTGTTAACCAAAAGATTGGAAGTTCGAGCCCACCCGGTGGTGGTGCGGCGTTTCTTTTTCTTTGGGCTGATAGCTCTGAAGAAATGTTCCGACGGTGGTAAGAGTAAAGCACGACTGTCTCCGTGGCGCAATTGGCTAGCGCGTTCGGCCGTTAACCGAAAGGCAGGAGGTTCGAGCCCACCCGGTGGTGGTGTGGCGCTTTGTTTTCTTTGGGCTGATAGCTCTGAAGAAATGTTCTGACGGTGGTGAGAGGGGAGCACGACTGTCTCCGTGGCGCCATTGGCTAGCGCGATCGGCTGTTAACCGAAAAGTTGGAGGATCGATCCCTCCCGGGAGTGGTGTGTTGTTTTTTTCTTAGCGCTGATAGCTTTGAAGATATGTTCTGATGGTGGGGATATTGGAGCACGACTGTCTCCGTGGCGCTATTGGCTAGCGCAATCGGCTGTTAACCGAAAGGTTGGAGGTTCCAGCCCTTCCGGGAGCAGTGTGTCACTTTTTGTATTGCGCTGATAGCTCTGGAGAAATGTACAGACGGTAGTGAGAGCGCTGCACGACTGTCTCCGTGGCGCAACTGGCTAGCACGTTCGGCTGTTAACCAAAAAATTGGAGGTTTCCGCCCTCCCGGGAGTGGTGTGTTGCTTTTTTCTTTGCGCTGATAGCTTTGAAGATATGTTCTGATGGTGGTGAGAGTGGAGCACGACTGCCTCCGTGGCGCTATTGGCTAGCGCGATGGGCTTTTAACCGAAAGGTTGGAGGTTCGAGCTCACCCGGTGGTGGAGCGGCGCTTTTTTTCCTTTGGGCTGATAGCTCTGAAGAAATGTTCTGACGGTGGTGAGAGTGGAGCACGACTGTTTCCGTGGCGCAATTGGCTAGCGCATTCGGCTGTTAACCGAAAGTTTGGAGGTTCGAGCCCACCCGGTGGTGGTGCGGCGCTTTTTTTCTTTGAGCTGATAGTCTGAAGAAATGTTCTGTGGTGGTGAGAGTGGTGCACGACTGTCTCCGTGACGCAATTGGCTAGCGCAATGGGCCCTTAACCGAAAGGTTGGAGGTTCGAGCCCACTCGGTGGAGGTGCGGCGCTTTTTCTTCTTTGAGCTTATAGCTCTGAAGAAATGTTCTGATGGTGGTGAGAGCGGAGCACGACTGTCTCCGTGGCGCCAGTGGCTAGCGCTATCGGCTGTTAACCAGAAGGTTGGAAGTTGGAGCCCACCCGGTGGTGGTGCGGCGTTTCTTTTTCTTTGGGCTGATAGCTCTGAAGAAATGTTCTGACGGTGGTAAGAGTGAAGCACGACTGTCTCCGTGGCGCAATTGGCTAGCGCGATCGGCCGTTAACCGAAAGGTTGGAGGCTCGAGCCCACCCGGTGGTGGTGCGGCGCTTTTTTTTCTTTGGGCTGATAGGTCTGAAGAAATGTTCTGACAGTGGTTAGAGTGGAGCACCACTGTCTCCGTGGCGCAATTGGCTAGCGCGTTCGGCCGTTAACCGAAAGGCAGGAGGTTCGAGCCCACCCGGTGGTGGTGTGGCGCTTTTTTTTCTTTGGGCTGATAGCTCTGAAGAAATGTTCTGACGGTGGTGAGAGCGGAGCACGACTGTCTCCGTGGCGCCATTGGCTAGCGTGATCGGTTGTTAACCGAGAGGTTGGAGGTTCGAGCCCACCCGGTGGTGGTGCGGTGTTTCTTTTTCTTCGGGCTGATAGCTCTGAAGAAATGTTCTGACAGTGGTGAGAGTGGAGCACGACTGCCTCCGTGGCCCAATTGGCTAGCGCGATCGGCTGTTAACCGAAAGGTTGGAGGTTCGAGCCCACCCGGTGGTGGTGCGGCGCTTTTTCTTCTTTGAGCTGATAGCTCTGAAGAAATGTTCTGACGGTGGTGAGAGTGGAGGACGACTGTCTCCGTGGCGCAATTGGCTAGCGCATTCGGCTGTTAACCGAAAGGTTGGAGGTTCGAGCCCACCCGGTGGCGGTGCGGCGCTTTTTCTTCTTTGAGCTGATAGCTCTGAAGAAATGTTCTGACGGTGGTGAGAGTGGAGCACGACTGTCTCCGTGGCGCAATTGGCTAGCGCGTTCGGCCGTTAACCGAAAGGCTGGAGGTTCGAGCCCACCCAGTGGTGGTGTGGCGCTTTTTTTTCTTTGGGCTGTTAGCTCTGAAGAAATGTTTTGATGGTGGTGAGAGCAGAGCACGACTGTCTCCGTGGCGCCAGTGGCTAGCGCGATCGGCTGTTAACCAAAAGGTTGGAAGTTCGAGCCCACCCGGTGGTGGTGCGGCGTTTCTTTTTCTTTGGGCTGATAGCTCTGAAGAAATGTTCTGACGGTGGTAAGAGTGAAGCTCAACTGTCTCCGTGGCGCAATTGGCTAGCGCGATCGGCTGTTAACCGAGAGGTTGGAGGTTCGAGCCCACCCGGTGGTGGTGCGGTGTTTCTTTTTCTTTGGGCTGATAGCTCTGAAGAAATGTTCTGACGGTGGTGAGAGCGGAGCACGACTGTCTCCGTGGCGCCATTGGCTAGCGCGACCGGCTGTTAACCGAGAGGTTGGAGGTTCGAGCCCACCCGGTGGTGGTGCGGTGTTTCTTTTTCTTTGGGCTGATAGCTCTGAAGAAATGTTCTGACAGTGGTGAGAGTGGAGCACGACTGCCTCCGTGGCCCAATTGGCTAGCGCGATCGGCTGTTAACCGAAAGGTTGGAGGTTCGAGCCCACCCGGTGGTGGTGCGGCGCTTTTTCTTTTTTGAGCTGATAGCTCTGAAGAAATGTTCTGACGGTGGTGAGAGTGGAGCACGACTGTCTCCGTGGCGCAATTGGCTAGCGCGTTCGGCCGTTAACCAAAAGGCTGGAGGTTCGAGCCCACCCAGTGGTGGTGTGGCGCTTTTTTTTCTTTGGGCTGTTAGCTCTGAAGAAATGTTTTGATGGCGGTGAGAGCGGAGCACGACTGTCTCCGTGGCGCCAGTGGCTAGCGCGATCGGCTGTTAACCAAAAGGTTGGAAGTTCGAGCCCACCCGGTGGTGGTGCGGCGTTTCTTTTTCTTTGGGCTGATAGCTCTGAAGAAATGTTCTGACGGTGGTAAGAGTGAAGCTCAACTGTCTCCGTGGCGCAATTGGCTAGCGCGATCGGCCGTTAACCGAAAGGTTGGAGGCTCGAGGCCACCCGGTGGTGGTGCGGCGCTTTTTCTTTTTTGAGCTGATAGCTCTGAAGAAATGTTCTGACAGTGGTGAGAGTGGAGCACGACTGCCTCCGTGGCCCAATTGGCTAGCGCGATCGGCTGTTAACCGAAAGGTTGGAGGTTCGAGCCCACCCGGTGGTGGTGCGGCGCTTTTTCTTTTTTGAGCTGATAGCTCTGAAGAAATGTTCTGACGGTGGTGAGAGGGGAGCACGGCTGTCTCCGTGGCGCAATTGGCTAGCGCGTTCGGCCGTTAACCGAAAGGCAGGAGGTTCGAGCCCACCCGGTGGTGGTGTGGCGCTTTGTTTTCTTTGGGCTGATAGCTCTGAAGAAATGTTCTGACGGTGGTGAGAGTGGTGCACGACTGTCTCCGTGACGCAATTGGCTAGCGCAATGGGCCCTTAACCGAAAGGTTGGAGGTTCGAGCCCACTCGGAGGAGGTGCGGCGCTTTTTCTTCTTTGAGCTTATAGCTCTGAAGAAATGTTCTGATGGTGGTGAGAGCGGAGCACGACTGTCTCCGTGTCGCCAGTGGCTAGCGCGATCGGCTGTTAACCAGAAGGTTGGAAGTTGGAGCCCACCCGGTGGTGGTGCGGCGTTTCTTTTTCTTTGGGCTGATAGCTCTGAAGAAATGTTCTGACGGTGGTAAGAGTGAAGCACGACTGTCTCCGTGGCGCAATTGGCTAGCGCGATCGGCCGTTAACCGAAAGGTTGGAGGCTCGAGCCCACCCGGTGGTGGTGCGGCGCTTTTTTTTCTTTGGGCTGATAGGTCTGAAGAAATGTTCTGACAGTGGTTAGAGTGGAGCACCACTGTCTCCGTGGCGCAATTGGCTAGCGCGTTCGGCCGTTAACCGAAAGGCAGGAGGTTCGAGCCCACCCGGTGGTGGTGTGGCGCTTTTTTTTCTTTGGGCTGATAGCTCTGAAGAAATGTTCTGACGGTGGTGAGAGCGGAGCACGACTGTCTCCGTGGCGCCATTGGCTAGCGTGATCGGTTGTTAACCGAGAGGTTGGAGGTTCGAGCCCACCCGGTGGTGGTGCGGTGTTTCTTTTTCTTTGGGCTGATAGCTCTGAAGAAATGTTCTGACAGTGGTGAGAGTGGAGCACGACTGCCTCCGTGGCCCAATTGGCTAGCGCGATCGGCTGTTAACCGAAAGGTTGGAGGTTCCAGCCCACCCGGTGGTGGTGCGGAGCTTTTTCTTCTTTGAGCTGATAGCTCTGAAGAAATGTTCTGACGGTGGTGAGAGTGGAGGACGACTGTCTCCGTGGCGCAATTGGCTAGCGCATTCGGCTGTTAACCGAAAGGTTGGAGGTTCGAGCCCACCCGGTGGTGGTGCGGCGCTTTTTCTTCTTTGAGCTGATAGCTCTGAAGAAATGTTCTGACGGTGGTGAGAGTGGAGCACGACTGTCTCCGTGGCGCAATTGGCTAGCGCGTTCGGCCGTTAACCGAAAGGCTGGAGGTTCGAGCCCACCCAGTGGTGGTGTGGCGCTTTTTTTTCTTTGGGCTGTTAGCTCTGAAGAAATGTTTTGATGGTGGTGAGAGCAGAGCACGACTGTCTCCGTGGCGCCAGTGGCTAGCGCGATCGGCTGTTAACCAAAATGTTGGAAGTTCGAGCCCACCCGGTGGTGGTGCGGCGTTTCTTTTTCTTTGGGCTGATAGCTCTGAAGAAATGTTCTGACGGTGGTAAGAGTGAAGCTAAACTGTCTCCGTGGCGCCATTGGCTAGCGCGACCGGCTGTTAACCGAGAGGTTGGAGGTTCGAGCCCACCCGGTGGTGGTGCGGTGTTTCTTTTTCTTTGGGCTGATAGCTCTGAAGAAATGTTCTGACAGTGGTGAGAGTGGAGCACGACTGCCTCCATGGCGCCATTGGCTAGCGTGATCGGTTGTTAACCGAGAGGTTGGAGGTTCGAGCCCACCCGGTGGTGGTGCGGTGTTTCTTTTTCTTTGGGCTGATTGCTCTGAAGAAATGTTCTGACAGTGGTGAGAGTGGAGCACGACTGCCTCCGTGGCCCAATTGGCTAGCGCGATCGGCTGTTAACCGAAAGGTTGGAGGTTCGAGCCCACCCGGTGGTGGTGCGGCGCTTTTTCTTCTTTGAGCTGATAGCTCTGAAGAAATGTTCTGACGGTGGTGAGAGTGGAGCACGACTGTCTCTGTGGCGCAATTGGCTAGCGCATTCGGCTGTTAACCGAAAGGTTGGAGGTTCGAGCCCACCCGGTGGTGGTGCGGCGCTTTTTCTTCTTTGAGCTGATAGCTCTGAAGAAATGTTCTGACGGTGGTGAGAGTGGAGCACGACTGTCTCCGTGGCGCAATTGGCTAGCGCGTTCGGCCGTTAACCCAAAGGCTGGAGGTTCGAGCCCACCCAGTGGTGGTGTGGCGCTTTTTTTTCTTTGGGCTGTTAGCTCTGAAGAAATGTTTTGATGGTGGTGAGAGCAGAGCACGACTGTCTCCGTGGCGCCAGTGGCTAGCGCGATCGGCTGTTAACCGAAAGGTTGGAATTTCGAGCCCTCCCGGGAGTGGTGTGTTGATTTTTTCTTTGCGCTGATAGCTTTGAAGATATGTTCTGATGGTGGTGAGAGTGGAGCACGACTGTCTCTGTGGCGCGATTGGCTAGCGCGTTCGGCCGTTAACCGAAAGGCTGGAGGTTCGAGCCCACCCGGTGGTGGTGTGGCGCTTTTTTTTCTTTGGGCTGATAGCTCTGAAGAAATGTTCTGATGGTGGTGAGAGCGGAGCACGACTGTCTCCGTGGCGCCAGTGGCTAGCGCGATCGGCTGTTAACCAAAAGATTGGAAGTTCGAGCCCACCCGGTGGTGGTGCGGCGTTTCTTTTTCTTTGGGCTGATAGCTCTGAAGAAATGTTCCGACGGTGGTAAGAGTAAAGCACGACTGTCTCCGTGGCGCAATTGGCTAGCGCGTTCGGCCGTTAACCGAAAGGCAGGAGGTTCGAGCCCACCCGGTGGTGGTGTGGCGCTTTGTTTTCTTTGGGCTGATAGCTCTGAAGAAATGTTCTGACGGTGGTGAGAGGGGAGCACGACTGTCTCCGTGGCGCCATTGGCTAGCGCGATCGGCTGTTAACCGAAAAGTTGGAGGATCGATCCCTCCCGGGAGTGGTGTGTTGTTTTTTTCTTAGCGCTGATAGCTTTGAAGATATGTTCTGATGGTGGGGATATTGGAGCACGACTGTCTCCGTGGCGCTATTGGCTAGCGCAATCGGCTGTTAACCGAAAGGTTGGAGGTTCCAGCCCTTCCGGGAGCAGTGTGTCACTTTTTGTATTGCGCTGATAGCTCTGGAGAAATGTACAGACGGTAGTGAGAGCGCTGCACGACTGTCTCCGTGGCGCAACTGGCTAGCACGTTCGGCTGTTAACCAAAAAATTGGAGGTTTCCGCCCTCCCGGGAGTGGTGTGTTGCTTTTTTCTTTGCGCTGATAGCTTTGAAGATATGTTCTGATGGTGGTGAGAGTGGAGCACGACTGCCTCCGTGGCGCTATTGGCTAGCGCGATGGGCTTTTAACCGAAAGGTTGGAGGTTCGAGCTCACCCGGTGGTGGAGCGGCGCTTTTTTTCCTTTGGGCTGATAGCTCTGAAGAAATGTTCTGACGGTGGTGAGAGTGGAGCACGACTGTTTCCGTGGCGCAATTGGCTAGCGCATTCGGCTGTTAACCGAAAGTTTGGAGGTTCGAGCCCACCCGGTGGTGGTGCGGCGCTTTTTTTCTTTGAGCTGATAGTCTGAAGAAATGTTCTGTGGTGGTGAGAGTGGTGCACGACTGTCTCCGTGACGCAATTGGCTAGCGCAATGGGCCCTTAACCGAAAGGTTGGAGGTTCGAGCCCACTCGGTGGAGGTGCGGCGCTTTTTCTTCTTTGAGCTTATAGCTCTGAAGAAATGTTCTGATGGTGGTGAGAGCGGAGCACGACTGTCTCCGTGGCGCCAGTGGCTAGCGCTATCGGCTGTTAACCAGAAGGTTGGAAGTTGGAGCCCACCCGGTGGTGGTGCGGCGTTTCTTTTTCTTTGGGCTGATAGCTCTGAAGAAATGTTCTGACGGTGGTAAGAGTGAAGCACGACTGTCTCCGTGGCGCAATTGGCTAGCGCGATCGGCCGTTAACCGAAAGGTTGGAGGCTCGAGCCCACCCGGTGGTGGTGCGGCGCTTTTTTTTCTTTGGGCTGATAGGTCTGAAGAAATGTTCTGACAGTGGTTAGAGTGGAGCACCACTGTCTCCGTGGCGCAATTGGCTAGCGCGTTCGGCCGTTAACCGAAAGGCAGGAGGTTCGAGCCCACCCGGTGGTGGTGTGGCGCTTTTTTTTCTTTGGGCTGATAGCTCTGAAGAAATGTTCTGACGGTGGTGAGAGCGGAGCACGACTGTCTCCGTGGCGCCATTGGCTAGCGTGATCGGTTGTTAACCGAGAGGTTGGAGGTTCGAGCCCACCCGGTGGTGGTGCGGTGTTTCTTTTTCTTCGGGCTGATAGCTCTGAAGAAATGTTCTGACAGTGGTGAGAGTGGAGCACGACTGCCTCCGTGGCCCAATTGGCTAGCGCGATCGGCTGTTAACCGAAAGGTTGGAGGTTCGAGCCCACCCGGTGGTGGTGCGGCGCTTTTTCTTCTTTGAGCTGATAGCTCTGAAGAAATGTTCTGACGGTGGTGAGAGTGGAGGACGACTGTCTCCGTGGCGCAATTGGCTAGCGCATTCGGCTGTTAACCGAAAGGTTGGAGGTTCGAGCCCACCCGGTGGCGGTGCGGCGCTTTTTCTTCTTTGAGCTGATAGCTCTGAAGAAATGTTCTGACGGTGGTGAGAGTGGAGCACGACTGTCTCCGTGGCGCAATTGGCTAGCGCGTTCGGCCGTTAACCGAAAGGCTGGAGGTTCGAGCCCACCCAGTGGTGGTGTGGCGCTTTTTTTTCTTTGGGCTGTTAGCTCTGAAGAAATGTTTTGATGGTGGTGAGAGCAGAGCACGACTGTCTCCGTGGCGCCAGTGGCTAGCGCGATCGGCTGTTAACCAAAAGGTTGGAAGTTCGAGCCCACCCGGTGGTGGTGCGGCGTTTCTTTTTCTTTGGGCTGATAGCTCTGAAGAAATGTTCTGACGGTGGTAAGAGTGAAGCTCAACTGTCTCCGTGGCGCAATTGGCTAGCGCGATCGGCTGTTAACCGAGAGGTTGGAGGTTCGAGCCCACCCGGTGGTGGTGCGGTGTTTCTTTTTCTTTGGGCTGATAGCTCTGAAGAAATGTTCTGACGGTGGTGAGAGCGGAGCACGACTGTCTCCGTGGCGCCATTGGCTAGCGCGACCGGCTGTTAACCGAGAGGTTGGAGGTTCGAGCCCACCCGGTGGTGGTGCGGTGTTTCTTTTTCTTTGGGCTGATAGCTCTGAAGAAATGTTCTGACAGTGGTGAGAGTGGAGCACGACTGCCTCCGTGGCCCAATTGGCTAGCGCGATCGGCTGTTAACCGAAAGGTTGGAGGTTCGAGCCCACCCGGTGGTGGTGCGGCGCTTTTTCTTTTTTGAGCTGATAGCTCTGAAGAAATGTTCTGACGGTGGTGAGAGTGGAGCACGACTGTCTCCGTGGCGCAATTGGCTAGCGCGTTCGGCCGTTAACCAAAAGGCTGGAGGTTCGAGCCCACCCAGTGGTGGTGTGGCGCTTTTTTTTCTTTGGGCTGTTAGCTCTGAAGAAATGTTTTGATGGCGGTGAGAGCGGAGCACGACTGTCTCCGTGGCGCCAGTGGCTAGCGCGATCGGCTGTTAACCAAAAGGTTGGAAGTTCGAGCCCACCCGGTGGTGGTGCGGCGTTTCTTTTTCTTTGGGCTGATAGCTCTGAAGAAATGTTCTGACGGTGGTAAGAGTGAAGCTCAACTGTCTCCGTGGCGCAATTGGCTAGCGCGATCGGCCGTTAACCGAAAGGTTGGAGGCTCGAGGCCACCCGGTGGTGGTGCGGCGCTTTTTCTTTTTTGAGCTGATAGCTCTGAAGAAATGTTCTGACAGTGGTGAGAGTGGAGCACGACTGCCTCCGTGGCCCAATTGGCTAGCGCGATCGGCTGTTAACCGAAAGGTTGGAGGTTCGAGCCCACCCGGTGGTGGTGCGGCGCTTTTTCTTTTTTGAGCTGATAGCTCTGAAGAAATGTTCTGACGGTGGTGAGAGGGGAGCACGGCTGTCTCCGTGGCGCAATTGGCTAGCGCGTTCGGCCGTTAACCGAAAGGCTGGAGGTTCGAGCCCACCCAGTGGTGGTGTGGCGCTTTTTTTTCTTTGGGCTGTTAGCTCTGAAGAAATGTTCTGACGGTGGTGAGAGCGGAGCACGACTGTCTCCGTGGCGCCATTGGCTAGCGCGACCGGCTGTTAACCGAGAGGTTGGAGGTTCGAGCCCACCCGGTGGTGGTGCGGTGTTTCTTTTTCTTTGGGCTGATAGCTCTGAAGAAATGTTCTGACAGTGGTGAGAGTGGAGCACGACTGCCTCCGTGGCCCAATTGGCTAGCGCGATCGGCTGTTAACCGAAAAGTTGGAGGTTCGAGCCCACCCGGTGGTGGTGCGGCGCTTTTTCTTTTTTGAGCTGATAGCTCTGAAGAAATGTTCTGACAGTGGTGAGAGTGGAGCACCACTGTCTCCGTGGCGCAATTGCCTAGCGCGATCGGCTGTTAACCGAAAGGTTGTAGTTTCGAGCCTTCCCGGGAGTGGTGTGTTGCTCTTTTCTTTGCGCTGATAGCTTTGGAGATATGTTCTGGTGGTGATGAGAGCGGAGCACGACTGTCTCCGTGGCGCCAGTGGCTAGCGCGATCGGCTGTTAACCAAAAGGTTGGAAGTTCGAGCCCACCCGGTGGTGGTGCGGCGTTTCTTTTTCTTTGGGCTCATAGCTCTGAAGAAATGTTCTGACGGTGGTAAGAGTGAAGCTCAACTGTCTCCGTGGCGCAATTGGCTAGCGCGATCGGCCGTTAACCGAAAGGTTGGAGGCTCGAGCCCACCCGGTGGTGGTGCGGCGCTTTTTTTTCTTTGGGCTGATAGCTCTGAAGAAATGTTCTGACGGTGGTGAGAGCGGAGCACGACTGTCTCCGTGGCGCCATTGGCTAGCACGACAGGCTGTTAACCGAGAGGTTGGAGGTTCGAGCCCACCCGGTGGTGGTGCGGTGTTTCTTTTTCTTTGGGCTGATAGCTCTGAAGAAATGTTCTGACAGTGGTGAGAGTGGAGCACGACTGCCTCCGTGGCCCCATTGGCTAGCGCGATCGGCTGTTAACCGAAAGGTTGGAGGTTCGAGCCCACCCGGCGGTGGTGCGGCGCTTTTTCTTCTTTGAGCTGATAGCTCTGAAGAAATGTTCTGACGATGGTGAGAGTGGAGCACGACTGTCTCCGAGGCGCAATTGGCTAGCGCATTCGGCTGTTAACCGAAAGGATGGAGGTTCGAGCCCACCCGGTGGTGGTGCGGCGCTTTTTCTTTTTTGAGCTGATAGCTCTGAAGAAATGTTCTGACGGTGGTGAGAGTGGAGCACGACTGTCTCCGTGGCGCAATAGGCTAGCGCGTTCGGCCGTTAACCGAAAGGCTGGAGGTTCGAGCCCACCCGGTGGTGGTGTGTCGCTTTTTTTTCTTTGGGCTGATAGCTCTGAAGAAATGTTCTGATGGTGGTGAGAGCGGAGCACGACTGTCTCCGTGGTGCCATTGGCTAGCGCGATCGGCTGTTAACCAAAAGGTTGGAAGTTCGAGCCCACCCGGCGGTGGTGCGGCGTTTCTTTCTCTTTGGGCTGATAGCTCTGAAGAAATGTTCTGACGGTGGTAAGAGTGAAGCACGACTGTCTCCGTGGCGCAATTGGCTAGCGCGATCGGACGTTAACCGAAACGTTGGAGGCTCAAGCCCACCCGGTGGTGGTGCGGCGCTTTTTTTTCTTTGGGCTGTTAGCTCTGAAGAAATGTTCTGACAGTGGTGAGAGTGGAGCACCACTGTCTCCGTGGCGCAATTGGCTAGCGCGATCGGCTGTTAACCGAAAGGTTGTAGTTTCGAGCCTTCCCGGGAGTGGTGTGTTGCTCTTTTCTTTGCGCTGATAGCTTTGGAGATATGTTCTGGTGGTGATGAGAGTGGAGCACGACTGTCTCCGTGGCGCAATTGGCTAGCGCGATCGGCTGTTAACCGAAAGGCTGGAGGTTCGAGCCCACCCGGTGGAGGTGCGGCGCTTTTTTCTTCTTGGGGCTGATAGCTCTGAAGTAATGTTCTGACGGAGGTGGGAGTGCTGCTCTATACTGTCGCCGTGGCGCAATTGGCTAGCGCGATCGGCCGTTAACCGAAAGGTTGGAGGCTCAAGCCCACCCGGTGGTGGTGCGGCGCTTTTTTTTCTTTGGGCTGATAGCTCTGAAGAAATGTTCTGACAGTGGTGAGAGTGGAGCACCACTGTCTCCGTGGCGCAATTGGCTAGCGTGATCGGCTGTTAACCGAAATGTTGTAGTTTCGAGCCTTCCCGGGAGTGGTGTGTTGCTCTTTTCTTTGCGCTGATAGCTTTGAAGATATGTTCTGATGGTGGTGAGAGTGGAGCACGACTGTCTCCGTGGCGCGATTGGCTAGCGCGTTCGGCCGTTAACCGAAAGGCTGGAGGTTCGAGCCCACCCGGTGGTGGTGTGGCGCTTTTTTTTCTTTGGGCTGATAGCTCTGAAGAAATGTTCTGATGTTGGTGAGAGCGGAGCACGACTGTCTCCGTGGCGCCAGTGGCTAGCGCGATCGGCTGTTAACCAAAAGGTTGGAAGTTCGAGCCCACCCGGTGGTGGTGCGGCGTTTCTTTTTCTTTGGGCTGATAGCTCTGAAGAAATGTTCTGACGGTGGTAAGAGTGAAGCACGACTGTCTCCGTGGCGCAATTGGCTAGCGCGTTCGGCCGTTAACCGAAAGGCAGGAGGTTCGAGCCCACCCGGGAGTGGTGTGTTGTTTTTTTCTTAGCACTGATAGCTTTGAAGATATGTTCTGATGGTGGGGATATTGGAGCACGACTGTCTCCGTGGCGCTATTGGCTAGCGCAATCGGCTGTTAACCGAAATGTTGGAGGTTCCAGCCCTTCCGGGAGCAGTGTGTCACTTTTTGTATTGCGCTGATAGCTTTGGAGAAATGTACAGACGGTAGTGAGAGCGCTGCACGACTGTCTCCGTGGCGCAACTGGCTAGCACGTTCGGCTGTTAACCAAAAAGTTGGAGGTTTCCGCCCTCCCGGGAGTGGTGTGTTGCTTTTTTCTTTGCGCTGATAGCTTTGAAGATATGTTCTGATGGTGGTGAGAGTGGAGCACGACTGCCTCCGTGGCGCTATTGGCTAGCGCGATGGGCTGTTAACCGAAAGGTTGGAGGTTCGAGCTCACCCGGTGGTGGAGCGGCGCTTTTTTCCTTTGGGCTGATAGCTCTGAAGAAATGTTCTGACGGTGGTGAGAGTGGAGCACGACTATCTCCGTGGCGCAATGGGCTAGCGCGATCGGCTGTTACCTGAAAGGCTGGAGGTTCGAGCCCTCCAGGGAGTGGTTTGTTGCTTTTTTTTCTTTGGGCTGATAGCTTTGAAGATATGTTCTGATGGTGGTGAGAGTGGAGCAGGACTGTCTCCGTGCCGCAATTGGGTAGCGCGATCAGCTGTTAGCGAAAAGGTTGTAGGTTCGAGCCCACCCGGTGGTGGTTCGGCGCTTTTTTTTTCTTTGGGCTCATAGCTTTGAATATATGTTCTAATGGTGGTGAGAGTGGAGCAGGACTGTCTCCGTGGCGCAATTGGCTAGCGCGATCAGCTGTTAACCGAAAGGTTGGAGTTTCGAGCCCACCCGTGGACGGTGTGTCGCTTTTTTTTTGCTTTGCGCTGATGGCGTTGAAGATATGTTCTGATGGTGGTGAGAGTGAAGCACGACTGTCTCCGTGGCGCAATTGGCTAGCGCGATCGGCTGTTAACTGAAAGGTTGGAGGTTCGAGCCCTCCCGTGAGTGGTTTTCTGCTTTTTTTTCTTTGGGCTGATAGCTTTGAAGTTATGTTTGATAGTGGTGAGAGTGGTGCAGGACTGTCTCCGTAGCGCAATTGGCTAGCGCGATTGGCTGTTAACCGAAATGTTGGAGGTTTGAGCCCACCAGGGGATGGTGTGTCGCTTTTTTCTTTGCGCTTATAGCTTTGAAGATATGTTCTGATGATGTTGAGAGGGGAGAACGACTGTCTCCGTGGCTGTCGCAATTGGCTAGCACGATCGCATGTTGACCGAGAGGTTGGAGGTTCGAGCCCTCTCGGAATTGGTGTGCTGCTTTTTTCTTTGCGCTGATAGCTTTAAAGATATGTTCTGATGGTGGTGAGAGTGGAGGACGACTGTCTCCGTGGCGCAATTGGCTAGCGCGATCGGCTGTTAACCGAAAGGTTGGAGGTTCTGCCCACCCGATGGTGGTGCGGCACTTCTTTTTCTTTGGGCTGATAGCTTTGAATTTATGTTCTCATGGTGGTGAGACTGGAGCAGGACTGTCTCCGTGGCGCAATTCGCTAGCGCGATCGGTTGTTAACCGAAAGATTGGAGTTTCGAGCCCACCAGTGGACGGTGTGTCGCTTTTTTTTGCTTTGCGCTGATGGCGTTGAAGGTATGTTCTGATGGTGGTGAGAGTGAAGCACGACTGTCTCCGTGGCGCAATTGGCTAGCGCGATCGGCCGTTAACCGAAAGGCTGGAGGTTCGAGCCCACCCGGTGGTGGTGCGGCGCTTTTTTTTCTTTGGGCTCATAACTTTGAAGATATGTTCTGATGATGGTGAGAGTGGAGCAGGACTGTCTCCGTGGCGCAATTGGCTAGCGCGATCGGTTGTTAACCGAAAGGTTGGAGTTTCGAGCCCTACCGGGAGTGGTGTGTTGCTTTTTTCTTTGCACTGATAGCTTTGAAGATATGTTCTGATGGTGGTGAGAGTGGAAAAGGACTGTCTCCGTGGCGCCATTGGCTAGCGCGATCGGCTGTTAACCAAAAGGTTGGAGTTTCGAGCCCTCCCGGGAGTGATGTGATGCTCTTTTCTTTGTGCTGATAGCTTTGGAGAAATGTTCTGACGGTGGTGAGATTTGACCACGACTGTCTCCGTGGCGCAATTGGCTAGCACGTTCGGCTGTTAACCAAAAATTTGGAGGTTCGAGCCCTCCCGGGAGTGGTGTGTTGCTTTTTCTTTGCGCTGATAGCTTTGAGGATATGTTCTGATGATGGTGAGAGTGGAGCACGACTGTCTCCCTGGCGCAATCGGCTAGCGTGATCGGCTGTTAACCGAAAGGTTGGAGGTTCGATCCCACCCGGTGGTGGTGCGGCGCTTTTCTTCTTTGGGCTGATAGCTCTGAAGAAATGTTCTGACGGTGGTGAGAGTGGAGCACGACTGTCTCTGTGGCGCAATTGGCTAGCGCGATCGGCTGTTAACCGAAAGGTTGGAGGTTCGAGCCCACCCGGTGGTGGTGCGGCGCTTTTTTTTCTTTGGGCTGATAGTCTGAAGAAATGTTCTGACGGTGGTGAGAGAGGAGCACGACTGTCTCCGTGGCGCTATTGGCTAGCGTGATGGGCTGTTAACCGAAAGGTTGGAGGTTCGAGCCCACCCGGTGGTGGTGCGGCGCTTTTTTTCCTTTGGGCTGATAGCTCTGAAGAAATGTTCTGATGGTGGTGAGAGTGGAGCACGAGTGTCTCTGTGGCGCAATTGGCTAGCGCGATCGGCTGTTAACCGAAAGATTGGATGTTTGAGCCCACCAGGGGATGGTTTGTTGCTTTTTTTTCTTTGGGCTGATAGCTTTGAAGATATGTTCTCATGGTGGTGAGAGTGGAGCAGGGCTGTCTCCGTGGCGCAATTGGCTTGCGCGATCAGCTGTTAACCAAAAGGTTGGAGGTTCGAGCCCACCCGGTGGTGGTTCGGCGCTTTTTTTTCTTTGGGCTCATAGCTTTGAAGTTATGTTCTGATGGTGGTGAGAGTGGAGCAGGACTGTCTCCGGGGCGCAATTGGCTAGCGCGATCGGCTGCTAACCGAAAGGTTGGAGGTTCGAGCCCACCCGATGGTTGTGCGACACTACTTTTTTCTTTGGGCTGATAGCTTTGAAGATATGTTCTCATGGTGGTGAGACTGGAGCAGGACTGTCTCCGTGGCGCAATTGGATAGCGCGATCGGTTGTTAACCGAAAGATTGGAGTTTTGAGCCCACCCGTGGACGGTGTGTCGCTTTTTTTTTGCTTTGCGCTGATGGCGTTGAAGGTATGTTCTGATGGTGGTGAGAGTGAAGCACGACTGTCTCCGTGGCGCAATTGGCTAGCGCGATCGGCTGTTAACCGAAAGGTTGGAATTTCGAGCCCTCCCGGGAGTGGTGTGTTGCTTTTTTTCCTTTGGGCTGATAGCTCTGAGGAAATGTTCTGACGGTGGTGAGAGTGTAGCGCGACTGTCTCCGTGGCGCAATTGGCTAGCGCGATCGGCTTTTAACTGAAAGGTTGGAGGTTCGAGCCCTCCCGAGAGTGTTGTGTAGCTTTTTTTTCTTCGGGCTGATAGCTTTGAAGATATGTTCTGATGGTGGTGAGAGTAGAGCAGGACTGTCTCCGTGGCGCAACTGGCTAGCGCGATCGGCTGTTAACCGAAAGGTTGGAGGTTCGAGCCCACCCGGTCGTGGTGCTGCGCTTTTTTTCCTTTGGGCTGATAGCTCTGAGGAAATGTTCTGACGGTGGTGAGGGTGTAGCGTGACTGTCTCCGTGGCGCAATTGGCTAGTGCGATCGGCTTTTAACTGAAAGGTTGGAGGTTCGAGCCCTCCCGAGAGTGTTGTGTAGCTTTTTTTTCTTTGGGCTGATAGCTTTAAAGATATGTTCTGATGGTGTTGAGAGTGGAAAAGGACTGTCTCCGTGGCGCAATTGGCTAGCGCAATCGGCTGTTAACCGAAAGTTTGGAGGTTCCAGCCCTCCCGGAAGCAGTGTGTCAGTTTTTTATCTTTGCGCTGATAGCTTTGGAAAAATGTTTTCACGGTGGTGAGATTGGAGCGCGACTGTCTCCGTGGCGCAATTGGCTAGCACGTTCGGCTGTTAACCGAAAATTTGGAGGTTCGAGCCCTCCCGGGAGTGGTGTGTTGCTTTTTCTTTGCGCTGATAGCTTTGAAGATATGTTCTGATGGTGCTGAAAGTGGAGCACGACTGTCTCCGTGGTGCAATCGGCTAGCGTGATCGGCTGTTAACCGAAAGGTTGGAGGTTCGAGCCCACCCGGTGGTGGTGTGTTGGTTTTTTCTTTGCGCTGATAGCTTTGAAGATATGTTCTGATGGTGGTGAAAGCGGAGCACGACTGTCTCCGTGGCGCAAATGGCTAGCACGTTCGGCTGTTAACCAAAACATTGGAGGTTTGAGCCCTCCCGGGAGTGGTGTGTTGCTTTTTTCTTCACTATTATAGCTCTAAAGATATGTTCTGATGGGGGTGAGAGTGGAGCACGACTGTCTCCGTGGCGCTATTGGCTAGCGCGATGGGCTGTTAACCGAAAGGCTGGAGGTTCGAGCCCACCCGGTGGTGAAGCGGCGCTTTTTTCCCTTTGGGCTGATAGCTCTGAAGAAATGTTTTGACGGTGGTGAGAGTGGAGCACGACTATCTCTGTGGCGCAATTGGCTAGCGCGATCGGCTGGTAACTGAAAGGTTGGAGGTTCGAGCCCTCCCGGGATTGGTTTGTTGCTTTTTTTTCTTTGGGCTGAAAGCTTTGAAGATATGTTCTGAAGGTGGTGAGAGTGGAGCAGGACTGTCTCCGTGGCGCAATTGGCTAGCGCGATCAGCTGTTAACCAAAAGGTTGGAGGTTCGAGCCCCCCCGGTGGTGGTGCGGCGCTTCTTTTTCTTTGGGCTGATAGCTTTGAAGATATGTTCTCATGGTGGTGAGAGTGGAGCAGGACTGTCTCCGTGGCGCAATTGGCTAGCGCGATCGGTTGTTAACCGAAAGATTGGAGTTTCGAGCCCACCCGTGGACGGTGTGTCGCTTTTTTTTCGCTTTGCGCTGATGGCTTTGAAGGTATTTTCTGATGGTGGTGAGAGTGAAGCACGACTGTCTCCGTGGCGCAATTGGCTAGCGCAATCGGCTGTTAACCGAAAGGTTGGAATTTCGAGCCCTCCCGGGAGTGGTGTGTTGCTTTTTTCTTTGCGCTGATAGCTTTGAAGATATGTTCTTATGGTGTTGAGAGTGGCGCACGACTGTCTCTGTGGCGCAATTGGCTAGCGCGTTCGGCCGTTAACCGAAAGGCTGGAGGTTCGAGCCCACCCGGTGGTGGTGTGGTGCTTTTTTTTCTTAGGGCTGATAGCTCTGAAGAAATGTTCTGACGGTGGTGAGAACGGAGCACGACTGTCTCCGTGGCGCCATTGGCTAGCGCGACCGGCTGTTAACCGAGAGGTTGGAGGTTCGAGCCCACCCGGTGGTGGTGCGGCGTTTATTTTTCTTTGGGCTGATAGCTCTGAAGAAATGTTCTGACAGTGGTGAGAGTGGAGCACGACTGCCTCCGTGGCCCAATTGGCTAGCGCGATCGGCTGTTAACCGAAAGATTGGAGGTTCGAGCCCACCCGGTGGTGGTGCGGCGGTTTTTCTTCTTTGGGCTGATAGCTCTGAAGAAATGTTCTGACGGTGGTGAGAGTGGAGCATGACTGTCTCCGTGGCGCAATTGGCTAGCGCGTTCGGCTGTTAACCGAAAGGTTGGAGGTTCGAGCCCACCCGGTGGTGGAGCGGCGCTTTTTTTCTTTGGGCTGATAGTCTGAAGAAATGTTCTGCGGTGGTGAGAGTGGTGCACGACTGTCTCCGTGGCGCAATCGGCTAGCGCAATGGGCCCTTAATCGAAAGGTTGGAGGTTCGAGACCACTCGGTGGAGGTGCGGCGCTTTTTTTCCTTTGGGCTGATAGCTCTGAGGAAATGTTCTGACGGTGGTGAGAGTGGAGCACGACTGTCTCCGTGGCGCAATTGGCTAGCGCGATCGGCTGTTAACCGAAAAGTTGGAGGTTCGATCCCTCCCGAGAGTGGTGTGTTGCTTTTTTCTTTGCGCTGATAGCTTTGAAGATATGTTCTGATGGTGGGGAGATTGGAGCACGACTGTCTCCGTGGCGCAATTGGCTAGCGCGATCGGCTGTTAACCGAAACGTTGGAATTTCGAGCCCTCCCGTGAGTGGTGTGTTGCTTTTTTCTTTGCACTGATAGCTTTGAAGATATGTTCTGATGGTGGTGAGAGTGGAGCACGACTGTCTCCGTGGCGCAATTGGCTAGCGCGTTCGGCCATTAACCGAAAGGCTGGAGGTTCGAGCCCACCCGGTGGTTGTGTGGTGCTTTTTTTTCTTTGGGCTGATAGCTCTGAAGAAATGTTCTGACGGTGGTGAGAGCGGAGCACGACTGTCTCCGTGGCGCCATTGGCTAGCGCGACCGGCGGTCAACCGAGAGTTTTCAGGTTCGAGCCCACCCGGTGGTGGTGCGGCGTTTCTTTTTCTTTGGGCTGATAGCTCTGAAGAAATGTTCTGACAGTGTGCTGAGAGTGGAGCACGACTGCCTCCGTGGCCCAATTGGCTAGCGCGATCGGCTGTTAACCGAAAGTTTGGAGGTTCGAGCCCACCCGTGGGTGGTGCGGCGCTTTTTCTTCTTTGAGCTGATAGCTCTGAAGAAATGTTCTGACGGTGGTGAGAGTGGAGCACGACTGTCTCCGTGGCGCAATTGGCTAGCGCGATCGGCTGTTAACCGAAAGGTTGTAGTTTCGAGCCTTCCTGGGAGTGGTGTGTTGCTCTTTTCTTTGCGCTGATAGCTTTGAAGATATGTTCTGATGGTGGTGAGAGTGGAGCACGACTGTCTCCGTGGCGCAATTGGCTAGCGCGTTCGGCCGTTAACCGAAAGGCTGGAGGTTCGAGCCCACCCGGTGGTGGTGTGGCGCTTTTTTTTCTTCGGGCTGATAGCTCTGAAGAGATGTTCTGACGGTGGTGAGAGCGGAGCACGACTGTCTCCGTGGCGCCATTGGCTAGCGCGACCGGCTGTTAACCGAGAGTTTTCAGGTTCGAGCCCACCAGGGGACGGTGTGTCGCTTTTTTCTTTGCGCTGATAGCTTTGAAGATATGTTCTGATGGTGGTGAGAGGGGAGAACGACTGTCTCCGTGGCTGTCGCATTTGGCTAGCGCGATCGGCTGTTGACCGAGAAGTTGGATGTTCGAGCCCACACGATGGTGGTGCGGCGTTTCTTTTTCTTTGGGCTGTTAGCTCTGAAGAAATGTTCTGACAGTGGTGAGAGTGGAGCACGACTGCCTCCGGGGCCCAATTGGCTAGCGCGATCGGCTGTTAACCGAAAGGTTGGAGGTTCGAGCCCACCCGGTGGTGATGCGGCGCTTTTTTTCCTTTGGGCTGATAGCTCTGAAGAAATGTTCTGATGGTGGTGAGAGTGGAGCACGACTGTCTCCGTGGCGCAATTGGCTAGCGCGATCGGCTGTTAACTGAAAGGTTGGAGGTTCGAGCCCTCCCGGCAGTGGTTTGTTGCTTTTTTTTCTTTGGGCTGATAGCTTTGAAGATATGTTCTGATGGTGGTGAGAGTGGAGCAGGACTGTCTCCGTGGCGCAATTGGGTAGCGCGATCAGCTGTTAGCCAAAAGGTTGGAGGTTCGAGCCCACCCGGTGGTGAATCGGCGCTTTTTTTTCTTTGGGCTCATAGCTTTGAAGTTATGTTCTGATGGTGGTGAGAGTGGAGCAGGACTGTCTCCGGGGCGCAATTGGCTAGCGCGATCGGCTGTTAACCGAAAGGTTCGAGGTTCGAGCCCACCCGATGGTTGTGCGACACTACTTTTTTCTTTGGGCTGATAGCTTTGAAGATATGTTCTCATGGTGGTGAGACTGGAGCAGGACTGTCTCCGTGGCGCAATTGGATAGCGCGATCGGTTGTTAACCGAAAGATTGCAGTTTCGAGCCCACCCGTGGACGGTGTGTCGCTTTTTTTTGCTTTGCGCTGATGGCATTGAAGGTATGTTCTCATGGTGGTGAGAGTGAAGCACGACTGTCTCCGTGGCGCAATTGGCTAGCGCGATCGGCTGTTAACCGAAAGGTTGGAATTTCGAGCCCTCCCGGGAGTGGTGTGTTGCTTTTTTCTTTGCGCTGATAGCTTTGAAGATATTTTCTGATGGTGGTGAGAGTGGAGCACGACTGTCTCCGTGGCGCAATTGGCTAGCGCGTTCGGCCGTTAACCGAAAGGCTGGAGGTTCGAGCCCACCCGGGGGTAGTGCGGCGCTTTTTTTTTCTTTGGGCTGATAGCTTTGAAGATATGTTTGATGGTGGTGAGAGTGGTGCAGGACTGTCTCCGTAGCGCAATTGGCTAGCGCGATTGGCTCTTAACCGAAAGGTTGGAGGTTTGAGCCCACCAGGAGACGGTGTGTCGCTTTTTTCTTTGCGCTGATAGCTTTGAAGATATGTTCTGATGGCGGTGAGAGTGGACCACGACTGTCTCCGTGGCGCAATTGGCTAGCGCGTTGGGCTGTTAACCGAAACGTTGGAGGTTCGAGCCCACCCGGTTGTGGTGCTGCGCTTTTTTTCCTTTGGGCTGATATCTCTGAGGAAATGTTCTGACGGTGGTGAGAGTGTAGCGCGACTGTCTCCGTGGCGCAATTGGCTAGCGCGATCGGCTTTTAACTGAAAGGTTGGAGGTTCGAGCCCTCCCGAGAGTGTTGTGTAGCTTTTTTTTCTTCGGGCTGATAGCTTTGAAGATATGTTCTGATGGTGGTGAGAGTAGAGCAGGACTGTCTCCGTGGCGCAACTGGCTAGCGCGATCGGCTGTTAACCGAAAGGTTGGAGGTTCGAGCCCACCCGGTCGTGGTGCTGCGCTTTTTTTCCTTTGGGCTGATAGCTCTGAGGAAATGTTCTGACGGTGGTGAGGGTGTAGCGTGACTGTCTCCGTGGCGCAATTGGCTAGCGCGATCGGCTTTTAACTGAAAGGTTGGAGGTTCGAGCCCTCCCGAGAGTGTTGTGTAGCTTTTTTTTCTTTGGGCTGATAGCTTTGAAGATATGTTCTGATGGTGGTGAGAGTGGAAAAGGACTGTCTCCGTGGCGCAATTGGCTAGCGCAATCGGCTGTTAACCGAAAGTTTGGAGGTTCGAGCCCTCCCGGAAGCAGTGTGTCACTTTTTTTATCTTTGCGCTGATAGCTTTGGAGAAATGTTTTCACGGTGGTGAGATTGGAGCACGACTGTCTCCGTGGCGCAATTGGCTAGCACGTTCGGCTGTTAACCGAAAATTTGGAGGTTCGAGCCCTCCCGGGAGTGGTGTGTTGCTTTTTCTTTGCGCTGATAGCTTTGAAGATATGTTCTGATGGTGGTGAGAGTGGAGCACGACTGTCTCCGTGGTGCAATCGGCTAGCGTGATCGGCTGTTAACCGAAAGGTTGGAGGTTCGAGCCCACCCGGTGGTGGTGTGTTGCTTTTTTCTTTGCGCTGATAGCTTTGAAGATATGTTCTGATGGTGGTGAAAGCGGAGCACGACTGTCTCCGTGGCGCAAATAGCTAGCACGTTCGGCTGTTAACGAAAACATTGGAGGTTTGAGCCCTCCCGGGAGTGGTGTGTTGCTTTTTTCTTTGCTATTATAGCTTTAAAGATATGTTCTGATGGTGGTGAGAGTGGAGCACGACTGTCTCTGTGGCGCTATTGGCTAGCGTGATGGGCTGTTAACCGAACGGCTGGAGGTTCGAGCCCACCCGGTGGTGGAGCGGCGCTTTTTTTCCTTTGGGCTGCTAGCTCTGAAGAAATGTTCTGACGGTGGTGAGAGTGGAGCACGACTATCTCTGTGGAGCAATTGGCTAGCGCGATCGGCTGTTAACTGAAAGGTTGGAGGTTCGAGCCCTCCCGGGATTGGTTTGTTGCTTTTTTTTCTTTGGGCTGAAAGCTTTGAAGACATGTTCTGATGGTGGTGAGAGTGGAGCAGGACTGTCTCCGTGGCGCAATTGGCTAGCGCGATCAGCTGTTAACCTAAAGGTTGGAGGTTCGAGCCCACCCGGTGGTGGTTCGGCGCTTTTTTTTGTTTGGGCTCATAGCTCTGAAGATATGTTGTGATGGTGGTGAGAGTGGAGCAGGACTGTCTCTGGGGCGCAATTGGCTAGCGCGATCGGCTGTTAACCGAAAGGTTGGAGGTTCGAGCCCACCCGGTGGTGGTCGGCGCTTCTTTTTCTTTGGGCTGATAGCTTTGAAGATATGTTCTCATGGTGGTGAGAGTGGAGCAGGACTGTCTCCGTGGCGCAATTGGCTAGCGCGATCGGTTGTTAACCGAAAGATTGGAGTTTCGAGCCCACCCGTGGACGGTGTGTCGCTTTTTTTTTTGCTTTGCGCTGATGGCGTTGAAGGTATTTTCTGATAGTGGTGGGAGTGAAGCACGACTGTCTCCGTGGCGCAATTGGCTAGCGCAATCGGCTGTTAACCGAAAGGTTGGAATTTCGAGCCCTCCCGGGAGTGGTGTGTTGCTTTTTTCTTTGCGCTGATAGCTTTGAAGATATGTTCTTATGGTGTTGAGAGTGGCGCACGACTGTCTCTGGGCGCAATTGGCTAGCGCGTTCGGCCGTCAACCGAAAGGCTGGAGGTTCGAGCCCACCCGGTGGTGGTGTGGCGCTTTTTTTTCTGAGGGCTGATAGCTCTGAAGAAATGTTCTGACGGTGGTGAGAGCGGAGCACGACTGTCTCCGTGGCGCCATTGGCTAGCGCGACCGGCTGTTAACCGAGAGGTTGGAGGTTCGAGCCCACCCGGTGGTGGTGCGGCGTTTATTTTTCTTTGGGCTGATAGCTCTGAAGAAATGTTCTGACAGTGGTGAGAGTGGAGCACGACTGCCTCCGTGGCCCAATTGGCTAGCGCGATCGGCTGTTAACCGAAAGATTGGAGGTTCGAGCCCACCCGGTGGTGGTGCGGCGCTTTTTCTTCTTTGGGCTGATAGCTCTGAAGAAATGTTCTGACGGTGGTGAGAGTGGTGCACGACTGTCTCCGTGGCGCAATTGGCTAGCGCAATGGGCCCTTAACCGAAAGGTTGGAGGTTCGAGACCACCCGGTGGTGGTGCGGCGTTTATTTTTCTTTGGGCTGATAGCTCTGAAGAAATGTTCTGACAGTGGTGAGAGTGGAGCACGACTGCCTCCGTGGCCCAATTGGCTAGCGCGTTCGGCTGTTAACCGAAAGGTTGGAGGTTCGAGCCCACCCGGTGGTGGTGCGGCGCTTTTTTCTTTGGGCTGATAGTCTGAAGAAATGTTCTGCGGTGGTGAGAGTGGTGCACGACTGTCTCCGTGGCGCAATTGGCTAGCGCAATGGGCCCTTAACCGAAAGGTTGGAGGTTCGAGACCACTCGGTGGTGGTGTGGCGCTTTTTTTTCTTTGGGCTGATAGCTCTGAAGAAATGTTCTGACGGTGGTGAGAGCGGAGCACGACTGTCTCCGTGGCGCCATTGGCTAGCGCGACCGGCTGTTAACCGAGAGTTTTCAGGTTCGAGCCCACCCGGTGGTGGTGCGGCGTTTCTTTTTCATTGGGCTGATAGCTCTGAAGAAATGTTCTGACAGTGTGGTGAGAGTGGAGCACGACTGCCTCCGTGGCCCAATTGGCTAGCGCGATCGGCTGTTAACCGAAAGGTTGGAGATTCGAGCCCACCCGTGGGTGGTGTGGCGCTTTTTCTTCTTTGAGCTGATAGCTCTGAAGAAATGTTCTGACGGTGGTGAGAGTGGAGCACGACTGTCTCCGTGGCGCAATTGGCTAGCGCGTTCGGCCGTTAACCGAAAGGCTGGAGGTTCGAGCCCACCCGGTGGTGGTGTGGCGCTTTTTTTTTCTTCGGGCTGATAGCTCTGAAGAGATGTTCTGACGGTGGTGAGAGCGGAGCACGACTGTCTCCGTGGCGCCATTGGCTAGCGCGACCAGCTGTTAACCGAGAGTTTTCAGGTTCGAGCCCACCAGGGGACGGTGTGTCGCTTTTTTCTTTGCGCTGATAGCTTTGAAGATATGTTCTGATGGTGGTGAGAGGGGAGAACGACTGTCTCCGTGGCTGTCGCAATTGGCTAGCGCGATCGGCTGTTGACCGAGAAGTTGGATGTTCGAGCCCACACGATGGTGGTGCGGCGTTTCTTTTTCTTTGGGCTGTTAGCTCTGAAGAAATGTTCTGACAGTGGTGAGAGTGGAGCACGACTGCCTCCGGGGCCCAATTGGCTAGCGCGATCGGCTGTTAACCGAAAGGTTGGAGGTTCGAGCCCACCCGGTGGTGATGCGGCGCTTTTTTTCCTTTGGGCTGATAGCTCTGAAGAAATGTTCTGATGGTGGTGAGAGTGGAGCACGACTGTCTCCGTGGCGCAATTGGCTAGCGCGATCGGCTGTTAACTGAAAGGTTGGAGGTTCGAGCCCTCCCGGCAGTGGTTTGTTGCTTTTTTTTCTTTGGGCTGATAGCTTTGAAGATATGTTCTGATGGTGGTGAGAGTGGAGCAGGACTGTCTCCGTGGCGCAATTGGGTAGCGCGATCAGCTGTTAGCCAAAAGGTTGGAGGTTCGAGCCCACCCGGTGGTGAATCGGCGCTTTTTTTTCTTTGGGCTCATAGCTTTGAAGTTATGTTCTGATGGTGGTGAGAGTGGAGCACGACTGTCTCCGTGGCGCCATTGGCTAGCGCGACCGGCTGTTAACCGAGAGTTTTCAGGTTCGAGCCCACCCGGTGGTGGTGCGGCGTTTCTTTTTCATTGGGCTGATAGCTCTGAAGAAATGTTCTGACAGTGTGGTGAGAGTGGAGCACGACTGCCTCCGTGGCCCAATTGGCTAGCGCGATCGGCTGTTAACCGAAATGTTGGAGGTTCGAGCCCACCCGTGGGTGGTGTGGCGCTTTTTCTTCTTTGAGCTGATAGCTCTGAAGAAATGTTCTGACGGTGGTGAGAGTGGAGCACGACTGTCTCCGTGGCGCAATTGGCTAGCGCGATCGGCTGTTAACCGAAAGGTTGTAGTTTCGAGCCTTCCTGGGAGTGGTGTGTTGCTCTTTTCTTTTCGCTGATAGCTTTGGAGATATGTTCTGATGGTGGTGAGAGTGGAGCACGACTGTCTCCGTGGCGCAATTGGCTAGCGCGATCGGCTGTTAACCGAAAGGCTGGAGGTTCGAGCCCACCCGGTGGAGGTGCGGCGCTTTTTTTTTCTTTGCGCTGATAGCTTTGAAGATATGTTCTGATGGTGGGGAGATTGGAGCACGACTGTCTCCGTGGCGCAATTGGCTAGTGCGATCGGCTGTTAACCGAAAGGTTGGAATTTCGAGCCCTCCCGTGAGTGGTGTGTTGCTTTTTTCTTTGCGCTGATAGCTTTGAAGATATGTTCTGATGGGGGTGAGAGTGGAGCACGACTGTCTCCGTGGCGCAATTGGCTAGCGCGTTCGGCCGTTAACCGAAAGGCTGGAGGTTCGAGCCCACCCGGTGGTGGTGTGGCGCTTTTTTTTCTTTGGGCTGATAGCTCTGAAGAAATGTTCTGACGGTGGTGAGAGCGGAGCACGACTGTCTCCGTGGCGCCATTGGCTAGCGCGACCGGCTGTTAACCGAGAGTTTTCAGGTTCGAGCCCACCCGGTGGTGGTGCGGCGTTTCTTTTTCTTTGGGCTGATAGCTCTGAGGAAATGTTCTGAAAGTGTGGTGAGAGTGGAGCACGACTGCCTCCGTGGCCCAATTGGCTAGCGCGATCGGCTGTTAACCGAAAGGTTGGAGGTTCGAGCCCACCCGGTGGTTGTGTGGCGCTTTTTCTTCTTTGAGCTGATAGCTCTGAAAAAATGTTCTGACGGTGGTGAGAGTGGAGCACGACTGCCTCCGTGGCCCAATTGGCTAGCGCGATCGGCTGTTAACCGAAAGGTTGGAGGTTCGAGCCCACCCGGTGGTGGTGCGGCGCTTTTTTTCTTTGGGCTGATAGTCTGAAGAAATGTTCTGCGGTGGTGAAAGTGGTGCTCGAGTGTCTCCGTGGCGCAATTGGCTAGCGCAATGGGCCCTTAACCGAAAGGTTAGAATTTCGAGCCCTCCCGGGAGTGGTGTGTTGCTTTTTTCTTTGTGCTGATAGCTTTGAATATATGTTCTGATGGTGGTGAGAGTGGAGCACGACTGTCTCCGTGGCACAATTGGCTAGCGCGTTCGGCCGTTAACCGAAAGGCTGGAAGTTCGAGCCCACCCGGTGGTGGTGTGGCGCTTTTTTTGTTTGGGCTGATAGCTCTGAAGAAATGTACTGTCGGTGGTGAGAGCGGAGCACGACTGTCTCCGTGGCGCCATTGGCTAGCGAGATCGGCTGTTAACCGAGAGGTTGGAGGTTCGAGCCCACCCGGTGGTGGTGCGGCGTTTCTTTTTCTTTGGGCTGATAGCTCTGAAGAAATGTTCTGACAGTGTTGAGAGTGGAGCACGACTGTCTCCGTGGCCCAATTGGCTAGCGCGATCGGCTGTTAACCGAAAAGTTGGAGATTCGATCCCTCCCGGGAGTGGTGTGTTGCTTTTTTCTTAACGCTTATAGCTTTAAAGATATGTTCTGATGGTGGGGAGATTGGAGCACGACTGTCTCCGTGGCGCAAGTGGCTAGCGCGATCGGCTGTTAACCGAAAGGTTGGAATTTCGAGCCCTCCCGTGAGTGGTGTGTTGCTTTTTTCTTTGCGCTGATAGCTTTGAAGATATGTTCTGATGGTGGTGAGAGTGGAGCACGACTGTCTCCGTGGCGCAATTGGCTAGCGCGTTCGGTCGTTAACCGAAAGGCTGGAGGTTCGAGCCCACCCGGTGGTGGTTTGGCGCTTTTTTTTCTTTGGGCTGATAGCTCTGAAGAAATGTTCTGACGGTGGTGAGAGCGGAGCACGACTGTCTCCGTGGCGCCATAGGCTAGCGCGACCGGCTGTTAACCGAGAGTTTTCAGGTTCGAGCCCACCCGGTGGTGGTGCGGCGTTTGTTTTTCTTTGGGCTGATAGTCTGAAGAAATGTTCTGCGGTGGTGAAAGTGGTGCTCGACTGTCTCCGTGGCGCAATTGGCTAGCGCAATGGGCCCTTAACCGAAAGTTTGGAGGTTCGAGCCCACTCGGTGGTGGTGCGGCGTTTATTTTTCTTTGGGCTGATAGCTCTGAAGAAATGTTCTGACAGTGGTGAGAGTGGAGCACGACTGCCTCCGTGGCCCAATTGGCTAGCGCGATCGGCTGTTAACCGAAAGATTGGAGGTTCGAGCCCACCCGGTGGTGGTGCGGCGGTTTTTCTTCTTTGGGCTGATAGCTCTGAAGAAATGTTCTGACGGTGGTGAGAGTGGAGCACGACTGTCTCCGTGGCGCAATTGGCTAGCGCGATCGGCTGTTAACCGAAAAGTTGGAGGTTCGATCCCTCCCGGGAGTGGTGTGTTGCTTTTTTCTTTGCGCTTATAGCTTTGAAGATATGTTCTGATGGTGGGGAGATTGGAGCACGACTGTCTCCGTGGCGCTATTGGCTAGCGCAATCGGCTGTTAACCGAAAGGTTAGAATTTCGAGCCCTCCCGGGAGTGGTGTGTTGCTTTTTTCTTTGTGCTGATAGCTTTGAATATATGTTCTGATGGTGGTGAGAGTGGAGCACGACTGTCTCCGTGGCACAATTGGCTAGCGCGTTCGGCCGTTAACCGAAAGGCTGGAAGTTCGAGCCCACCCGGTGGTGGTGTGGCGCTTTTTTTGTTTTGGCTGATAGCTCTGAAGAAATGTACTGTCGGTGGTGAGAGCGGAGCACGACTGTCTCCGGGGCGCCATTGGCTAGCGCGATCGGCTGTTAACCGAGAGGTTGGAGGTTCGAGCCCACCCGGTGGTGGTGCGGCGTTTCTTTTTCTTTGGGCTGATAGCTCTGAAGAAATGTTCTGACAGTGTTGAGAGTGGAGCACGACTGTCTCCGTGGCCCAATTGGCTAGCGCGATCGGCTGTTAACCGAAAAGTTGGAGATTCGATCCCTCCCGGGAGTGGTGTGTTGCTTTTTTCTTAACGCTTATAGCTTTAAAGATATGTTCTGATGGTGGGGACATTGGAGCACGACTGTCTCCGTGGCGCAAGTGGCTAGCGCGATCGGCTGTTAACCGAAAGGTTGGAATATCGAGCCCTCCCGTGAGTGGTGTGTTGCTTTTTTCTTTGCGCTGATAGCTTTGAAGATATGTTCTGATGGTGGTGAGAGTGGAGCACGACTGTCTCCGTGGCGCAATTGGCTAGCGCGTTCGGTCGTTAACCGAAAGGCTGGAGGTTCTAGCCCACCCGGTGGTGGTTTGGCGCTTTTTTTTCTTTGGGCTGATAGCTCTGAAGAAATGTTCTGACGGTGGTGAGAGCGGAGCACGACTGTCTCCGTGGCGCCATTGGCTAGCGCGACCGGCTGTTAACCGAGAGTTTTCAGGTTCGAGCTCACCCGGTGGTGGTGCGGCGTTTCTTTTTCTTTGGGCTGATAGTCTGAAGAAATGTTCTGCGGTGGTGAAAGTGGTGCTCGACTGTCTCCGTGGCGCAATTGGCTAGCGCAATGGGCCCTTAACCGAAAGGTTGGAGGTTCGAGCCCACTCGGTGGTGGTGCGGCGTTTATTTTTCTTTGGGCTGATAGCTCTGAAGAAATGTTCTGACAGTGGTGAGAGTGGAGCACGACTGCCTCCGTGGCCCAATTGGCTAGCGCGATCGGCTGTTAACCGAAAGATTGGAGGTTCGAGCCCACCCGGTGGTGGTGCGGCGGTTTTTCTTCTTTGGGCTGATAGCTCTGAAGAAATGTTCTGACGGTGGTGAGAGTGGAGCACGACTGTCTCCGTGGCGCAATTGGCTAGCGCGTTCGGCTGTTAACCGAAAGGTTGGAGGTTCGAGCCCACCCGGTGGTGGTGCGGCGCTTTTTTTCTTTGGGCTGATAGTCTGAAGAAATGTTCTGCGGTGGTGAGAGTGGTGCACGACTGTCTCCGTGGCGCAATCGGCTAGCGCAATGGGCCCTTAATCGAAAGGTTGGAGGTTCGAGACCACTCGGTGGAGGTGCGGCGCTTTTTTTCCTTTGGGCTGATAGCTCTGAGGAAATGTTCTGACGGTGGTGAGAGTGGAGCACGACTGTCTCCGTGGCGCAATTGGCTAGCGCGATCGGCTGTTAACCGAAAAGTTGGAGGTTCGATCCCTCCCGGGAGTGGTGTGTTGCTTTTTTCTTTGCGCTGATAGCTTTGAAGATATGTTCTGATGGTGGGGAGATTGGAGCACGACTGTCTCCGTGGCGCAATTGGCTAGCGCGATCGGCTGTTAACCGAAAGGTTGGAATTTCGAGCCCTCCCGTGAGTGGTGTGTTGCTTTTTTCTTTGCACTGATAGCTTTGAAGATATGTTCTGATGGTGGTGAGAGTGGAGCACGACTGTCTCCGTGGCGCAATTGGCTAGCGCGTTCGGCCATTAACCGAAAGGCTGGAGGTTCGAGCCCACCCGGTGGTGGTGTGGCGCTTTTTTTTCTTTGGGCTGATAGCTCTGAAGAAATGTTCTGACGGTGGTGAGAGCGGAGCACGACTGTCTCCGTGGCGCCATTGGCTAGCGCGACCGGCTGTTAACCGAGAGTTTTCAGGTTCGAGCCCACCCGGTGGTGGTGCGGCGTTTCTTTTTCTTTGGGCTGATAGCTCTGAAGAAATGTTCTGACAGTGTGCTGAGAGTGGAGCACGACTGCCTCCGTGGCCCAATTGGCTAGCGCGATCGGCTGTTAACCGAAAGTTTGGAGGTTCGAGCCCACCCGTGGGTGGTGCGGCGCTTTTTCTTCTTTGAGCTGATAGCTCTGAAGAAATGTTCTGACGGTGGTGAGAGTGGAGCACGACTGTCTCCGTGGCGCAATTGGCTAGCGCGATCGGCTGTTAACCGAAAGGTTGTAGTTTCGAGCCTTCCTGGGAGTGGTGTGTTGCTCTTTTCTTTTCGCTGATAGCTTTGGAGATATGTTCTGATGGTGGTGAGAGTGGAGCACGACTGTCTCCGTGGCGCAATTGGCTAGCGAGATCGGCTGTTAACTGAAAGGCTGGAGGTTTGAGCCCACCCGGTGGAGGTGCGGCGCTTTTTTTTTCTTTGGGCTGATAGCTTTGAAGATATGTTCTGATGTTGGGGAGATTGGAGCACGACTGTCTCCGTGGCGCAATTGGCTAGCGCGATCGACTGTTAACCGAAAGGTTGGAATTTCGAGCCCTCCCGTGAGTGGTGTGTTGCTTTTTTCTTTGCGCTGATAGCTTTGAAGATATGTTCTGATGGTGGTGAGAGTGGAGCACGACTGTCTCCGTGGCGCAATTGGCTAGCGCGTTCGGCCGTTAACCGAAAGGCTGGAGGTTCGAGCCCACCCGGTGGTGGTGTGGCGCTTTTTTTTCTTCGGGCTGATAGCTCTGAAGAGATGTTCTGACGGTGGTGAGAGCGGAGCACGACTGTCTCCGTGGCGCCATTGGCTAGCGCGACCGGCTGTTAACCGAGAGTTTTCAGGTTCGAGCCCACCAGGGGACGGTGTGTCGCTTTTTTCTTTGCGCTGATTGCTTTGAAGATATGTTCTGATGGTGGTGAGAGGGGAGAACGACTGTCTCCGTGGCTGTCGCAATTGGCTAGCGCGATCGGCTGTTGACCGAGAAGTTGGATGTTCGAGCCCACACGATGGTGGTGCGGCGTTTCTTTTTCTTTGGGCTGTTAGCTCTGAAGAAATGTTCTGACAGTGGTGAGAGTGGAGCACGACTGCCTCCGGGGCCCAATTGGCTAGCGCGATCGGCTGTTAACCGAAAGGTTTGAGGTTCGAGCCCACCCGGTGGTGATGCGGCGCTTTTTTTCCTTTGGGCTGATAGCTCTGAAGAAATGCTCTGATGGTGGTGAGAGTGGAGCACGACTGTCTCCGTGGCTCAATTGGCTAGCGCGATCGGCTGTTAACCGAAAGGTTCGAGGTTCGAGCCCACCCGATGGTTGTGCGACACTACTTTTTTCTTTGGGCTGATAGCTTTGAAGATATGTTCTCATGTTGGTGAGACTGGAGCAGGACTGTCTCCGTGGCGCAATTGGATAGCGCGATCGGTTGTTAACCGAAAGATTGCAGTTTCGAGCCCACCCGTGGACGGTGTGTCGCTTTTTTTTGCTTTGCGCTGATGGCATTGAAGGTATGTTCTCATGGTGGTGAGAGTGAAGCACGACTGTCTCCGTGGCACAATTGGCTAGCGCGATCGGCTGTTAACCGAAAGGTGGGAATTTCGAGCCCTCCCGGGAGTGGTGTGTTTCTTTTTTCTTTGCGCTGATAGCTTTGAAGATATTTTCTGATGGTGGTGAGAGTGGAGCACGACTGTCTCCGTGGCGCAATTGGCTAGCGCGTTCGGCCGTTAACCGAAAGGCTGGAGGTTCGAGCCCACCCGGGGGTAGTGCGGCGCTTTTTTTTCTTTGGTCTGATAGCTTTGAAGATATGTTTGATGGTGGTGAGAGTGGTGCAGGACTGTCTCCGAAGCGCAATTGGCTAGCGCGATTGGCTGTTAACCGAAAGGTTGGAGGTTTGAGCCCACCAGGAGACGGTGTGTCGCTTTTTTCTTTGCGCTGATAGCTTTGAAGATATGTTCTGATGGTGGTGAGAGTGGACCACGACTGTCTCCGTGGCGCAATTGGCTAGCGCGTTGGGCTGTTAACCGAAACGTTGGAGGTTCGAGCCCACCCGGTTGTGGTGCTGCGCTTTTTTTCCTTTGGGCTGATAGCTCTGAGGAAATGTTCTGACGGTGGTGAGAGTGTAGCGCGACTGTCTCCGTGGCGCAATTGGCTAGCGCGATCGGCTTTTAACTGAAAGGTTGGAGGTTCGAGCCCTCCCGAGAGTGTTGTGTAGCTTTTTTTTTCTTCGGGCTGATAGCTTTGAAGATATGTTCTGATGGTGGTGAGAGTAGAGCAGGACTGTCTCCGTGGCGCAACTGGCTAGCGCGATCGGCTGTTAACCGAAAGGTTGGAGGTTCGAGCCCACCCGGTCGTGGTGCTGCGCTTTTTTTCCTTTGGGCTGATAGCTCTGAGGAAATGTTCTGACGGTGGTGAGGGTGTAGCGTGACTGTCTCCGTGGCGCAATTGGCTAGCGCGATCGGCTTTTAACTGAAAGGTTGGAGGTTCGAGCCCTCCCGAGAGTGTTGTGTAGCTTTTTTTTCTTTGGGCTGATAGCTTTGAAGATATGTTCTGATGGTGGTGAGAGTGGAAAAGGACTGTCTCCGTGGCGCAATTGGCTAGCGCAATCGGCTGTTAACCGAAAGTTTGGAGGTTCGAGCCCTCCCGGAAGCAGTGTGTCACTTTTTTTATCTTTGCGCTGATAGCTTTGGAGAAATGTTTTCACGGTGGTGAGATTGGAGCACGACTGTCTCCGTGGCGCAATTGGCTAGCACGTTCGGCTGTTAACCGAAAATTTGGAGGTTCGAGCCCTCCCGGGAGTGGTGTGTTGCTTTTTCTTTGCGCTGATAGCTTTGAAGATATGTTCTGATGGTGGTGAAAGCGGAGCACGACTGTCTCCGTGGCGCAAATAGCTAGCACGTTCGGCTGTTAACCAAAACATTGGAGGTTTGAGCCCTCCCGGGAGTGGTGTGTTGCTTTTTTCTTTGCTATTATAGCTTTAAAGATATGTTCTGATGGTGGTGAGAGTGGAGGACGACTGTCTCCGTGGCGCTATTGGGTAGCGTGATGGGCTGTTAACCGAAAGGCTGGAGGTTCGAGCCCACCCGGTGGTGGAGCGGCGCTTTTTTTCCTTTGGGCTGCTAGCTTTGAAGAAATGTTCTGACGGTGGTGAGAGTGGAGCACGACTATCTCTGTGGCGCAATTGGCTAGCGCGATCGGCTGTTAACTGAAAGGTTGGAGGTTCGAGCCCTCCCGGGATTGGTTTGTTGCTTTTTTTTCTTTGGGCTGAAAGCTTTGAAGATATGTTCTGATGGTGGTGAGAGTGGAGCAGGACTGTCTCCGTGGCGCAATTGGCTAGCGCGATCAGCTGTTAACCTAAAGGTTGGAGGTTCGAGCCCACCCGGTGGTGGTTCGGCGCTTTTTTTTGTTTGGGCTCATAGCTCTGAAGATATGTTCTGATGGTGGTGAGAGTGGAGCAGGACTGTCTCTGGGGCGCAATTGGCTAGCGCGATCGGCTGTTAACCGAAAAGTTGGAGGTTCGAGCCCACCCGGTGGTGGTCGGCGCTTCTTTTTCTTTGGGCTGATAGCTTTAAAGATATGTTCTCATGGTGGTGAGAGTGGAGCAGGACTGTCTCCGTGGCGCAATTGGCTAGCGCGATCGGTTGTTAACCGAAAGATTGGAGTTTCGAGCCCACCCGTGGACGGTGTGTCGCTTTTTTTTTTGCTTTGCACTGATGGCGTTGAAGGTATTTTCTGATGGTGGTGAGAGTGAAGCACGACTGTCTCCGTGGCGCAATTGGCTAGCGCAATCGGCTGTTAACCGAAAGGTTGGAATTTCGAGCCCTCCCGGGAGTGGTGTGTTGCTTTTTTCTTTGCGCTGATAGCTTTGAAGATATGTTCTTATGGTGTTGAGAGTGGCGCACGACTGTCTCTGGGCGCAATTGGCTAGCGCGTTCGGCGGTCAACCGAAAGGCTGGAGGTTCGAGCCCACCCGGTGGTGGTGTGGTGCTTTTTTTTCTGAGGGCTGATAGCTCTGAAGAAATGTTCTGACGGTGGTGAGAGCGGAGCACGACTGTCTCCGTGGCGCCATTGGCTAGCGCGACCGGCTGTTAACCGAGAGGTTGGAGGTTCGAGCCCACCCGGTGGTGGTGCGGCGTTTATTTTTCTTTGGGCTGATAGCTCTGAAGAAATGTTCTGACAGTGGTGAGAGTGGAGCACGACTGCCTCCGTGGCCCAATTGGCTAGCGCGATCGGCTGTTAACCGAAAGATTGGAGGTTCGAGCCCACCCGGTGGTGGTGCGGCGCTTTTTCTTCTTTGGGCTGATAGCTCTGAAGAAATGTTCTGACGGTGGTGAGAGTGGAGCACGACTGTCTCCGTGGCGCAATTGGCTAGCGCATTCGGCTGTTAACCGAAAGGTTGGAGGTTCGAGCCCACCCGGTGGTGGTGCGGCGCTTTTTTTCTTTGGGCTGATAGTCTGAAGAAATGTTCATCGGTGGTGAGAGTGGTGCACGACTGTCTCCGTGGCGCAATTGGCTAGCGCAATGGGCCCTTAACCGAAAGGTTGGAGGTTCGAGACCACTCGGTGGTGGTGTGGCGCTTTTTTTTCTTTGGGCTGATAGCTCTGAAGAAATGTTCTGACGGTGGTGAGAGCGGAGCACGACTGTCTCCGTGGCGCCATTGGCTAGCGCGACCGGCTGTTAACCGAGAGTTTTCAGGTTCGAGCCCACCCGGTGGTGGTGCGGCGTTTCTTTTTCATTGGGCTGATAGCTCTGAAGAAATGTTCTGACAGTGTGGTGAGAGTGGAGCACGACTGCCTCCGTGGCCCAATTGGCTAGCGCGATCGGCTGTTAACCGAAAGGTTGGAGGTTCGAGCCCACCCGTGGGTGGTGTGGCGCTTTTTCTTCTTTGAGCTGATAGCTCTGAAGAAATGTTCTGACGGTGGTGAGAGTGGAGCACGACTGTCTCCGTGGCGCAAATGCTAGCGCGATCGGCTGTTAACCGAAAGGTTGTAGTTTCGAGCCTTCCTGGGAGTGGTGTGTTGCTCTTTTCTTTTCGCTGATAGCTTTGGAGATATGTTCTGATGGTGGTGAGAGTGGAGCACGACTGTCTCCGTGGCGCAATTGGCTAGCGCGATCGGCTGTTAACCGAAAGGCTGGAGGTTCGAGCCCACCCGGTGGAGGTGCGGCGCTTTTTTTTTCTTTGCGCTGATAGCTTTGAAGATATGTTCTGATGGTGGGGAGATTGGAGCACGACTGTCTCCGTGGCGCAATTGGCTAGTGCGATCGGCTGTTAACCGAAAGGTTGGAATTTCGAGCCCTCCCGTGAGTGGTGTGTTGCTTTTTTCTTTGCGCTGATAGCTTTGAAGATATGTTCTGATGGGGGTGAGAGTGGAGCACGACTGTCTCCGTGGCGCAATTGGCTAGCGCGTTCGGCCGTTAACCGAAAGGCTGGAGGTTCGAGCCCACCCGGTGGTGGTGTGGCGCTTTTTTTTCTTTGGGCTGATAGCTCTGAAGAAATGTTCTGACGGTGGTGAGAGCGGAGCACGACTGTCTCCGTGGCGCCATTGGCTAGCGCGACCGGCTGTTAACCGAGAGTTTTCAGGTTCGAGCCCACCCGGTGGTGGTGCGGCGTTTCTTTTTCTTTGGGCTGATAGCTCTGAGGAAATGTTCTGAAAGTGTGGTGAGAGTGGAGCACGACTGCCTCCGTGGCCCAATTGGCTAGCGCGATCGGCTGTTAACCGAAAGGTTGGAGGTTCGAGCCCACCCGGTGGTTGTGTGGCGCTTTTTCTTCTTTGAGCTGATAGCTCTGAAAAAATGTTCTGACGGTGGTGAGAGTGGAGCACGACTGCCTCCGTGGCGCAATTGGCTAGCGCGTTCGGCTGTTAACCGAAAGGTTGGAGGTTCGAGCCCACCCGGTGGTGGTGCGGCGCTTTTTTTCTTTGGGCTGATAGTCTGAAGAAATGTTCTGCGGTGGTGAAAGTGGTGCTCGACTGTCTCCGTGGCGC
Organism: Rhipicephalus microplus; assembly: GCF_043290135.1. Taxonomy (NCBI): domain Eukaryota; kingdom Metazoa; phylum Arthropoda; class Arachnida; order Ixodida; family Ixodidae; genus Rhipicephalus; species Rhipicephalus microplus. The sequence continues at coordinate 172,424 of NW_027464750.1, read as the reverse complement.
AATTGGCTAGCGCAATGGGCCCTTAACCGAAAGGTTGGAGGTTCTAGCCCACTCGGTGGAGGCGCGGCGCTTTTTTTCCTTTGGGCTGATAGCTCTGAGGAAATGTTATGACGGTGGTGAGAGTGGAGCACGACTGTCTCCGTGGCGCAATTGGCTAGCGCGATCGGCTGTTAACCGAAAAGTTGGAGGTTCGATCCCTCCCGGGAGTGGTGTGTTGCTTTTTTCTTTGCGCTTATAGCTTTGAAGATATGTTCTGATGGTGGGGAGATTGGAGCACGACTGTCTCCGTGGCGCTATTGGCTAGCGCAATCGGCTGTTAACCGAAAGGTTAGAATTTCGAGCCCTCCCGGGAGTGGTGTGTTGCTTTTTTCTTTGTGCTGATAGCTTTGAAGATATGTTCTGATGGTGGTGAGAGTGGAGCACGACTGTCTCCGTGGCACAATTGGCTAGCGCGTTCGGCCGTTAACCGAAAGGCTGGAAGTTCGAGCCCACACGGTGGTGGTGTGGCGCTTTTTTTTGTTTGGGCTGATAGCTCTGAAGAAATGTACTGTCGGTGGTGAGAGCGGAGCACGACTGTCTCCGTGGCGCCATTGGCTATCGCGATCGGCTGTTAACCGAGAGGTTGGAGGTTCGAGCCCACCCGGTGGTGGTGCGGCGTTTCTTTTTCTTTGGGCTGATAGCTCTGAAGAAATGTTCTGACAGTGTTGAGAGTGGAGCACGACTGTCTCCGTGGCCCAATTGGATAGCGCGATCGGCTGTTAACCGAAAAGTTGGAGATTCGATCCCTCCCGGGAGTGGTGTGTTGCTTTTTTCTTAACGCTTATAGCTTTGAAGATATGTTCTGATGGTGGGGAGATTGGAGCACGACTGTCTCCGTGGCGCAATTGGCTAGCGCGATCGGCTGTTAACCGAAAGGTTGGAATTTCGAGCCCTCCCGTGAGTGGTGTGTTGCTTTTTTCTTTGCGCTGATAGCTTTGAAGATATGTTCTGATGGTGGTGAGAGTGGAGCACGACTGTCTCCGTGGCGCAATTGGCTAGCGCGTTCGGTCGTTAACCGAAAGGCTGGAGGTTCGAGCCCACCCGGTGGTGGTTTGGCGCTTTATTTTCTTTGGGCTGATAGCTCTGAAGAAATGTTCTGACGGTGGTGAGAGCGGAGCACGACTGTCTCCGTGGCGCCATTGGCTAGCGCGACCGGCTGTTAACCGAGAGTTTTCAGGTTCGAGCCCACCCGGTGGTGGTGCGGCGTTTCTTTTTCTTTGGGCTGATAGCTCTGAAGAAATGTTCTGACAGTGTGGTGAGAGTGGAGCACGACTGCCTCCGTGGCCCAATTGGCTAGCGCGATCGGCTGTTAACCGAAAGGTTGGAGGTTCGAGCCCACCCGGTGGTGGTGCGGCGCTTTTTCTTCTTTGAGCTGATAGCTCTGAAGAAATGTTCTGACGGTGGTGAGAGTGGAGCACGACTGTCTCCGTGGCGCAATTGGCTAGCGCGATCGGCTGTTAACCGAAAGGTTGTAGTTTCGAGCCTTCCCGGGAGTGGTGTGTTGCTCTTTTCTTTTCGCTGATAGCTCTGAAGAAATGTTCTGACGGTGGTGAGAGTGGAGCACGACTGTCTCCGTGGCGCAATTGGCTAGCGCGATCGGCTGTTAACCGAAAGGTTGTAGTTTCGAGCCTTCCCGGGAGTGGTGTGTTGCTCTTTTCTTTTCGCTGATAGCTTTGGAGATATGTTCTGATGGTGGTGAGAGTGCAGCACGACTGGGTCCGTGGCGCAATTGGCTAGCGCGATCGGCTGTTTACCGAAAGGCTGGAGGTTCGAGCCCACCCGGTGGAGGTGCGGCGCTTTTTTTTTCTTTGGGCTGATAGCTCTGAAGAAATGTTCTGACGGTGGTGAGAGCGGAGCACGACTGTCTCCGTGGCGCCATTGGCTAGCGCGACCGGCTGTTAGCCGAGAGGTTTGAGGTTCGAGCCCACCCGGTGGTGGTGCGGCGTTTCTTTTTCTTTGGGCTGATAGCTCTGAAGAAATGTTCTGACAGTGTGGTGAGAGTGGAGCACGACTGCCTCCGTGGCCCAATTGGCTAGCGCGATCGGCTGTTAACCGAAAGGTTGGAGGTTCGAGCCCACCCGGTTGTGGTGCTGCGCTTTTTTTCCTTCGGGCTGATAGCTCTGAGGAAATGTTCTGACGGTGGTGAGAGTGTAGCGCGACTGTCTCCGTTGCGCAATTGGCTAGCGCGATCGGCTTTTAACTGAAAGGTTGCAGGTTCGAGCCCTCCCGAGAGTGTTGTGTAGCTTTTTTTTCTTTGGGCTGATAGCTTTGAAGATATGTTTTGATGGTGGTGAGAGTGGAAAAGGACTGTCTCCATGGCGCAGTTGGCTAGCGCAATCGGCTGTTAACCGAAAGGTTCGAGGTTCGTGCCCTCCCGGAAGTGGTGTGTTGCTTTTTTTTTGCGCTGATAGCTCTGAAGAAATGTTCTGACGGTGGTGAGAGCGGAGCACGACTGTCTCCGTGGCGCCATTGGCTAGCGCGACCGGCTGTTAACCGAGAGTTTTCAGGTTCGAGCCCACCCGGTGGTGGTGCGGCGTTTCTTTTTCTTTGGGCTGATAGCTCTGAGGAAATGTTCTGAAAGTGTGGTGAGAGTGGAGCACGACTGCCTCCGTGGCCCAATTGGCTAGCGCGATCGGCTGTTAACCGAAAGGTTGGAGGTTCGAGCCCACCCGGTGGTTGTGTGGCGCTTTTTCTTCTTTGAGCTGATAGCTCTGAAAAAATGTTCTGACGGTGGTGAGAGTGGAGCACGACTGCCTCCGTGGCCCAATTGGCTAGCGCGATCGGCTGTTAACCGAAAGGTTTGAGGTTCGAGCCCACCCGTTGGTGGTGCGGCGCTTTTTCTTCTTTGAGCTGATAGCTCTGAAGAAATGTTCTGACGGTGGTGAGAGTGGAGCACGACTGTCTCCGTGGCGCAATTGGCTAGCGCGTTCGGCTGTTAACCGAAAGGTTGGAGGTTCGAGCCCACCCGGTGGTGGTGCGGCGCTTTTTTTCTTTGGGCTGATAGTCTGAAGAAATGTTCTGCGGTGGTGAAAGTGGTGCTCGACTGTCTCCGTGGCGCAATTGGCTAGCGCAATGGGCCCTTAACCGAAAGGTTGGAGGTTCTAGCCCACTCGGTGGAGGCGCGGCGCTTTTTTTCCTTTGGGCTGATAGCTCTGAGGAAATGTTATGACGGTGGTGAGAGTGGAGCACGACTGTCTCCGTGGCGCAATTGGCTAGCGCGATCGGCTGTTAACCGAAAAGTTGGAGGTTCGATCCCTCCCGGGAGTGGTGTGTTGCTTTTTTCTTTGCGCTTATAGCTTTGAAGATATGTTCTGATGGTGGGGAGATTGGAGCACGACTGTCTCCGTGGCGCTATTGGCTAGCGCAATCGGCTGTTAACCGAAAGGTTAGAATTTCGAGCCCTCCCGGGAGTGGTGTGTTGCTTTTTTCTTTGTGCTGATAGCTTTGAAGATATGTTCTGATGGTGGTGAGAGTGGAGCACGACTGTCTCCGTGGCACAATTGGCTAGCGCGTTCGGCCGTTAACCGAAAGGCTGGAAGTTCGAGCCCACACGGTGGTGGTGTGGCGCTTTTTTTTGTTTGGGCTGATAGCTCTGAAGAAATGTACTGTCGGTGGTGAGAGCGGAGCACGACTGTCTCCGTGGCGCCATTGGCTATCGCGATCGGCTGTTAACCGAGAGGTTGGAGGTTCGAGCCCACCCGGTGGTGGTGCGGCGTTTCTTTTTCTTTGGGCTGATAGCTCTGAAGAAATGTTCTGACAGTGTTGAGAGTGGAGCACGACTGTCTCCGTGGCCCAATTGGATAGCGCGATCGGCTGTTAACCGAAAAGTTGGAGATTCGATCCCTCCCGGGAGTGGTGTGTTGCTTTTTTCTTAACGCTTATAGCTTTGAAGATATGTTCTGATGGTGGGGAGATTGGAGCACGACTGTCTCCGTGGCGCAATTGGCTAGCGCGATCGGCTGTTAACCGAAAGGTTGGAATTTCGAGCCCTCCCGTGAGTGGTGTGTTGCTTTTTTCTTTGCGCTGATAGCTTTGAAGATATGTTCTGATGGTGGTGAGAGTGGAGCACGACTGTCTCCGTGGCGCAATTGGCTAGCGCGTTCGGTCGTTAACCGAAAGGCTGGAGGTTCGAGCCCACCCGGTGGTGGTTTGGCGCTTTTTTTTCTTTGGGCTGATAGCTCTGAAGAAATGTTCTGACGGTGGTGAGAGCGGAGCACGACTGTCTCCGTGGCGCCATTGGCTAGCGCGACCGGCTGTTAACCGAGAGTTTTCAGGTTCGAGCCCACCCGGTGGTGGTGCGGCGTTTCTTTTTCTTTGGGCTGATAGCTCTGAAGAAATGTTCTGACAGTGTGGTGAGAGTGGAGCACGACTGCCTCCGTGGCCCAATTGGCTAGCGCGATCGGCTGTTAACCGAAAGGTTGGAGGTTCGAGCCCACCCGGTGGTGGTGCGGCGCTTTTTCTTCTTTGAGCTGATAGCTCTGAAGAAATGTTCTGACGGTGGTGAGAGTGGAGCACGACTGTCTCCGTGGCGCAATTGGCTAGCGCGATCGGCTGTTAACCGAAAGGTTGTAGTTTCGAGCCTTCCCGGGAGTGGTGTGTTGCTCTTTTCTTTTCGCTGATAGCTCTGAAGAAATGTTCTGACGGTGGTGAGAGTGGAGCACGACTGTCTCCGTGGCGCAATTGGCTAGCGCGATCGGCTGTTAACCGAAAGGTTGTAGTTTCGAGCCTTCCCGGGAGTGGTGTGTTGCTCTTTTCTTTTCGCTGATAGCTTTGGAGATATGTTCTGATGGTGGTGAGAGTGCAGCACGACTGGGTCCGTGGCGCAATTGGCTAGCGCGATCGGCTGTTTACCGAAAGGCTGGAGGTTCGAGCCCACCCGGTGGAGGTGCGGCGCTTTTTTTTTCTTTGGGCTGATAGCTCTGAAGAAATGTTCTGACGGTGGTGAGAGCGGAGCACGACTGTCTCCGTGGCGCCATTGGCTAGCGCGACCGGCTGTTAGCCGAGAGGTTTGAGGTTCGAGCCCACCCGGTGGTGGTGCGGCGTTTCTTTTTCTTTGGGCTGATAGCTCTGAAGAAATGTTCTGACAGTGTGGTGAGAGTGGAGCACGACTGCCTCCGTGGCCCAATTGGCTAGCGCGATCGGCTGTTAACCGAAAGGTTGGAGGTTCGAGCCCACCCGGTTGTGGTGCTGCGCTTTTTTTCCTTCGGGCTGATAGCTCTGAGGAAATGTTCTGACGGTGGTGAGAGTGTAGCGCGACTGTCTCCGTTGCGCAATTGGCTAGCGCGATCGGCTTTTAACTGAAAGGTTGCAGGTTCGAGCCCTCCCGAGAGTGTTGTGTAGCTTTTTTTTCTTTGGGCTGATAGCTTTGAAGATATGTTTTGATGGTGGTGAGAGTGGAAAAGGACTGTCTCCATGGCGCAGTTGGCTAGCGCAATCGGCTGTTAACCGAAAGGTTCGAGGTTCGTGCCCTCCCGGAAGTGGTGTGTTGCTTTTTTTTTGCGCTGATAGCTTTAAAGATATGTTCTGATGGTGGTGAGAGTGGAGCACGACTGTCTCTGTGGCGCAATTGGCTAGCGCGATCGGCTGTTAACCGAAAGGTTGGAGGTTCGAGCCCACGCGGGTGTGGTGCGGCGCTCTTTTTTCTTTGCGCTGATAGCTTTGGAGAAATGTTCTGACAGTGGTGAGAATGGAGCACGACTTTCTCCGTGGCGCACTTGCCTAGCGCGTTCGGCTGTTAACCGAAAGTTTGGAGGTTCGAGCCCTCCCGGAAGCAGTGTGTCACTTTTTTTTATCTTTGCGCTGATAGCTTTGGAGAAATGTTTTCACGGTGGTGAGAGTTGCGTATGACTGCCTCCGTGGCGCAATTGGCTAGCGCGATCGGCTGTTAACCAAAAGGTTGGAGTTTCGAGCCCTCCCAGGAGTGGTGTGATGCTCTTTTCTTTGTGCTGATAGCTTTGAAGAAATGTTCTGACGGTGGTGAGATTGGAGCACGACTGTCTCCGCGGCGCAATCGGCTAGCGTGATCGGCTGTTAACCGAAAGGTTGGAGGTTCGAGCCCACCCGGTGGTGGTGCGGCGCTTTTTCTTCTTTGGACTGATAGCTCTGAAGAAATGTTGTGACGGTGGTGAGAGTGGAGCACGACTGTCTCTGTGGCGCAATTGGCTAGCGCGATCGGCTGTTAACCGAAAGGTTGGAGGTTCGAGCCCACCCGGTGGTGGTGCGGCGCTTTTTTTCTTTGGGCTGATAGTCTGAAGATATGTTCTGATGGTGGTGAGAGTGGAGCTGGACTGTCTCCGTGGCGCAATTGGCTAGCGCGATCGGCTGTTAACCGAAAGGCTGGAGGTTCAAGCCCACCCGGTGGAGGTGCGGCGCTTTTTTTTGGGCTGATAGCTCTGAAGAAATGTGCTGACGGAGGTGGGAGTGCTGCACTACTGTCTCCATGGCGCAATTGGCTAGCGCGATCGGCTGTTAACCGAAAGGTTGTAGTTTCGAGCCTTCCCGGGAGTGGTGTGTTGCTCTTTTCTTTGCGCTGATAGCTCTGGAGATATGTTTTGATGGTGGTGAGAGTGGAGCACGACTGTCTCCGTGGCGCAATTGGCTAGCGCGATCGGCTGTTAACCGAATGGCTGGAGGTTCGAGCCCACCCGGTGGAGGTGCGGCGCTTTTTTTTTCTTTGGGCTGATAGCTCTGAAGAAATGTTCTGACGGAGGTGGAAAAGCTGCACTATACTGTCTCCGTGGCGCAATTGCCTAGCACGATCGGCTGTTAACCAAACGGTTGGAATTTCGAGCCCTCCCGGGAATGGTGTGTTGCTTTTTTCTTTGCGCTGATAGCTTTGAAGATATGTTCTGATAGTGGTGAAAGCGGAGCACGACTGTCTCCGTGGCGCAATTAGCTAGCACGTTCGGCTGTTAACCAAAACATTGGAGGTTTGAGCCCTCCCGGGAGTGGTGTGTTGCTTTTTTCTTTGCTATTATAGCTTTAAAGATATGTTCTGATGGTGGTGAGAGTGGAGCACGACTGTCTCCGTGGCGCTATTGGCTAGCGCGATGGGCTGTTAACCGAAAGGCTGGAGGTTCGAGCCCACCCGGTGGTGGAGCGGCGCTTTTTTTCCTTTGGGCTGATAGCTCTGAAGAAATGTTCTGACGGTGGTGAGAGTGGAGCACGACTATCTCTGTGGCGCAATTGGCTAGCGCGATCGGCTGTTAACTGAAAGGTTGGAGGTTCGAGCACTCCCGGGATTGGTTTGTTGCTTTTTTTTCTTTGGGCTGAAAGCTTTGAAGATATGTTCTGATGGTGGTGAGAGTGGAGCAGGACTGTCTCCGTGGCGCAATTGGCTAGCGCGATCAGCTGTTAACCAAAAGGTTGGAGGTTCGAGCCCACCCGGTGGTGGTTCGGCGCTTTTTTTTCTTTGGGCTCATAGCTCTGAAGATATGTTCTGATGGTGGTGAGAGTGGAGCAGGACTGTCTCTGGGGCGCAATTGGCTAGCGCGATCGGCTGTTAACCGAAAGGTTGGAGGTTCGAGCCCACCCGGTGGTGGTGCGGCGCTTCTTTTTCTTTGGGCTGATAGCTTTGAAGATATGTTCTCATGGTGGTGAGAGTGGAGCAGGACTGTCTCCGTGGCGCAATTCGCTAGCGCGATTGGTTGTTAACCGAAAGATTGGAGTTTCGAGCCCACCCGTGGACGGTGTGTTGCTTTTTTTTGCTTTGCGCTGATGGCGTTGAAGGTATGTTCTGATGGTGGTGAGAGTGAAGCAGGACTGTCTCCGTGGCGCAATTGGCTAGCGCAATCGACTGTTAACCGAGAGGTTGGAATTTCGAGCCCTCCCGGGAGTGGTGTGTTGCTTTTTTCTTTGCGCTGATAGCTTTGAAGATATGTTCTTATGGTGTTGAGATTGGCGCACGACTGTCTCTGTGGCGCAATTGGCTAGCGCTTTCGGCCGTTAACCGAAAGGCTGGAAGTTCGAGCCCACCCGGTGGTGGTGTGGCGCTTTTTTTTTCTTAGGGCTGATAGCTCTGAAGAAATGTTCTGACGGTGGTGAGAGCGGAGCACGACTGTCTCCGTGGCGCCATTGGCTAGCGCGACCGGCTGTTAACCGAGAGGTTGGAGGTTCGAGCCCACCCGGTAGTGGTGCGGCGTTTATTTTTCTTTGGGCTGATAGCTCTGAAGAAATGTTCTGACAGTGGTGAGAGTGGAGCACGACTGCCTCCGTGGCCCAATTGGCTAGCGCGATCGGCTGTTAACCGAAAGATTGGAGGTTCGAGCCCACCCGGTGGTGGTGCGGCGCTTTTTCTTCTTTGAGCTGATAGCTCTGAAGAAATGTTCTGACGGTGGTGAGAGTGGAGCACGACTGTCTCCGTGGCGCAATTGGCTAGCGCGTTCGGCTGTTAACCGAAAGGTTGGAGGCTCGAGCCCACCCGGTGGTGGTGCGGCGCTTTTTTTCTTTGGGCTGATAGTCTGAAGAAATGTTCTGCGGTGGTGAGAGTTGTGCACGACTGTCTCCGTGGCGCAATTGGCTAGCGCGTTCGGCCGTTAACCGAAATGCTGGAGGTTCGAGCCCACCCGGTGGTGGTGTGGCGCTTTTTTTTCTTTGGGCTGATAGCTCTGAAGAAATGTTCTGACGGTGGTGAGAGCGGAGCACGACTGTCTCCGTGGCGCAATTGGCTAGCGCGATCGGCTGTTAACCGAAAGGTTGTAGTTTCGAGCCTTCCCGGGAGTGGTGTGTTGCTCTTTTCTTTTCGCTGATAGCTTTGGAGATATGTTCTGATGGTGGTGAGAGTGGAGCACGACTGTCTTCGCGGCGCAATTGGCTAGCGCGATCGGCTGTTAACCGAAAGGCTGGAGGTTCGAGCACACCCGGTGGAGGTGCGGCGCTTTTTTTTTCTTTGCGCTGATAGCTTTGAAGATATGTTCTGATGGTGGTGAGATTGGAGCACGACTGTCTCCGTGGCGCAATTGGCTAGCGCGATCGGCTGTTAACCGAAAGGTTGGAATTTCGAGCCCTCCCGTGAGTGGTGTGTTGCTTTTTTCTTTGCGCTGATAGCTTTGAAAATATGTTCTGATGGTGGTGAGAGTGGAGCACGACTGTCTCCGTGGCGCAATTGGCTAACGCGTTCGGCCGTTAACCGAAAGGCTGGAGGTTCGAGCCCACCCGGTGGTGGTGTGGCGCTTTTTTTTCTTTGGGCTGATAGCTCTGAAGAAATGTTCTGACGGTGGTGAGAGCGGAGCACGTCTGTCTCCGTGGCGCCATTGGCTAGCGCGACCGGCTGTTAACCGAAAGGTTGGAGGTTCGAGCCCACTCGGTGGAGAAGCGGCGCTTTTTTTCCTTTGGACTGATAGCTCTGAGGAAATGTTATGACGGTGGTGAGAGTGGAGCATGACTGTCACCGTGGCGCAATTGGCTAGCGCGATCGGCTGTTAACCGAAAAGTTGGAGGTTCGATCCCTCCCGGGAGTGGTGTGTTGCTTTTTTCTTTGCGCTGATAGCTTTGAAGATATGTTCTGATGGTGGGGAGATTGGAGCACGACTGTCTCCGTGGCGCTATTGGCTAGCGCAATCGGCTGTTAACCGAAAGGTTAGAATTTCGAGCCTTCCCGGGAGTGGTATGTTGCTTTTTTCTTTGTGCTGATAGCTTTGAAGATATGTTCTGATGGTGGTGAGAGTGGAGCACGACTGTCTCCGTGGCACAATTGGCTAGCGCGTTCGGCCGTTAACCGAAATGCTGGAAGTTCGAGCCCACCCGGTGGTGGTGTGGCGCTTTTTTTTCTTTGGGCTGATAGCTCTGAAGAAATGTACTGACGGTGGTGAGAGCGGAGCACGACTGTCTCCGTGGCGCCATTGGCTAGCGCGATCGGCTGTTAACCGAGAGGTTGGAGGTTCGAGCCCACCTGGTGGTGGTGCGGCGTTTCTTTTTCTTTGGGCTGATAGCTCTGAAGAAATGTTCTGACAGTGGTGAGAGTGGAGCACGACTGCCTCCGTGGTGCAATTGGCTAGCGCGATCGGCTGTTAACCGAAATGTTGGAGGTTCGAGCCCACCCGGTGGTGGTTCGGCGCTTTTTCTTCTTTGAGCTGATAGCTCTGAAGAAATGTTCTGACGGTGGTGAGAGTGGAGAAAGACTGTCTCCGTGGCGTATTGGCTAGCGCGATCGGCTGTTAACTGAAAGGTTGGAGGTTCGAGCTCTCCCGGGAGTGGTGTGTTGCTTTTTTTCTTTGGGCTGATAACTTTGAAGATATGTTCTCATGGTGGTGAGAGTGGAGCACGACTGTCTCCGTGGCGCAATTAGCTAGCGCGTTCGGCCGTTAACCGAAAGGCTGGAGGTTCGAGCCCACCCGGTGGTGGTGTGGCGCTTTTTTTTCTTAGGGCTGATAGCTCTGAAGAAATGTTCTGACGGTGGTGAGAGCGGAGCACGACTGTCTCCGTGGCGCCATTGGCTAGCGCGACCGGCTGTTAACCGAGAGGTTTTTAGGTTCGAGCTCACCCGGTGGTGGTGCGGCGTTTATTTTTCTTTGGGCTGATAGCTCTGAAGAAATGTTCTGACAGTGGTGAGAGTGGAGCACGACTGCCTCCGTGGCCCAATTGGCTAGCGCGATCGGCTGTTAACCGAAATATTGGAGGTTCGAGCCCACCCGGTGGTGGTGCGGCGCTTTTTCTTCTTTGAGCTGATAGCTCTGAAGAAATCTTCTGACGGTGGTGAGAGTGGAGCACGACTGTCTCCCTGGCGCAATTGGCTAGCGCGTTCGGCTGTTAACGGAAAGGTTGGAGGTTCGAGCCCACCCGGTGGTAGTGCGGCGCTTCTTTTCTTTGGGCTGATAGTCTGAAGAAATGTTCTGCGGTGGTGAGAGTGGTGCACGACTGTCTCCGTGGCGCAATGGGCCCTTAACCGAAAGGTTGGAGGTTCGAGACCACACGGTGGAGGTGCGGCGCTTTTTTTCCTTTGGGCTGATAGCTCTGAGGAAATGTTCTGACGGCGGTGAGAGTGGAGCACGACTGTCTCCGTGGCGCAATTGGCTAGCGCGATCGGCTGTTAACCGAAAAGTTGGAGGTTCGATCCCTCCCGGGAGTGGTGTGTTGCTTTTTTCTTTGCGCTGATAGCTTTGAAGATATGTTCTGATGGTGGGGAGATTGGAGCACGACTGTCTCCGTGGCGCAATTGGCTAGCGCGATCTGCTGTTAATCGAAAGGTTGGAATTTCGAGCCCTCCCGTGAGTGGTGTGTTGCTTTCTTCTTTGCGCTGATAGCTTTGAAGATATGTTCTGATGGTGGTGAGAGTGGAGCACGACTGTCTCCGTGGCGCAATTGGCTAGCGCGTTCGGCCGTTAACCGAAAGGCTGGAGGTTCGAGCCCACCCGGTGGTGGTGTGGCGCTTTTTTTTCTTTGGGCTGATAGCTCTGAAGAAATTTTCTGACGGTGGTGAGAGCGGAGCACGACTGTCTCCGTGGCGCCATTGGCTAGCGCGACCGGCTGTTAACCGAGAGTTTTCAGGTTCGAGCCCACCCGGTGGTGGTGCGGCATTTCTTTTTCTTTGGGCTGATAGCTCTGAAGAAATGTTCTGACAGTGTGGTGAGAGTGGAGCACGACTGCCTCCGTGGCCCAATTGGCTAGCGCGATCGGCTGTTAACCGAAAGGTTGGAGGTTCGAGCCCACCCGGTGGTGGTGCGGCGCTTTTTCTTCTTTGAGCTGATAGCGCTGAAGAAATGTTCTGACGGTGGTGAGAGTGGAGCACGACTGTCTCCGTGGCGCAATTGGCTAGCGCGATCGGCTGTTAACCGAAAGGTTGTAGTTTCGAGCCTTCCCGGGAGTGGTGTGTTGCTTTTCTTTTCGCTGATAGCTTTGGAGATATGTTCTGATGGTGGTGAGAGTGCAGCACGACTGTCTCCGTGGCGCAATTGGCTAGCGCGATCGGCTGTTAACCGAAAGGCTGGAGGTTCGAGCCCACCCGGTGGAGGTGCGGCGCTTTTTTTTCTTTGGGCTGATAGCTCTGAAGAAATGTTCTGACGGTGGTGAGAGCGGAGCACGACTGTCTCCGTGGTGCCATTGGCTAGCGCGACCGGCTGTTAGCCGAGAGGTTTGAGGTTCGAGCCCACCCGGTGGTGGTGCGGCGTTTCTTTTTCTTTGGGCTGATAGCTCTGAAGAAATGTTCTAACAGTGTGGTGAGAGTGGAGCACGACTGCCTCCGTGGCCCAATTGGCTAGCGCGATCGGCTGTTAACCGAAAGGTTGGAGGTTCGAGCCCACCCGGTGGTGGTGCGGCGCTTTTTTTTCTTTGAGCTGATAGCTCTGAAGAAATGTTCTGACGGTGGTGAGAGTGGAGCACGACTGTCTCCGTGGCACAATTGGCTAGCGCGTTCGGCTTTTAACCAAAAGGTTGGAGGTTCCAGCCCACCCGGTGGTGGTGCGGCGCTTTTTTTCTTTGGGCTGATAGTCTGAACAAATGTTCTGACAGTGTGGTGAGAGTGGAGCACGACTGCCTCCGTGGCCCAATTGGCTAGCGCGATCGGCTGTTAACCGAAAGGTTGGAGGTTCGAGCCCACACGGTGGTTGTGCGGCGCTTTTTATTCTTTGAGCTGATAGCTCTGAAGAAATGTTCTGACGGTGGTGAGAGTGAAGCACGACTGTCTCCGTGGCGCAATTGGCTAGCGCGATCGGCTGTTAACCGAACGGTTGTAGTTTCGAGCCTTCCCGGGAGTGGTGTGTTGCTCTTTTCTTTTCGCTGATAGCTTTGGAGATATGTTCTGATGGTGGTGAGAGTGGAGCACGACTGCCTCCGTGGCCCAATTGGCTAGCGCGATCGGCTGTTAACCGAAAGGTTGGAGGTTCGAGCCCACCCGTTGGTGGTGCGGCGCTTTTTCTTCTTTGAGCTGATAGCTCTGAAAAAATGTTCTGACGGTGGTGAGAGTGGAGCACGACTGTCTCCGTGGCGCAATTGGCTAGCGCGTTCGGCTGTTAACCGAAAGGTTGGAGGTTCGAGCCCACCCGGTGGTGGTGTGGCGCTTTTTTTCTTTGGGCTGATAGTCTGAAGAAATGTTCTGCGGTGGTCAGAGTGGTGCTCGACTGTCTCCGTGGCGCAATTGGCTAGCGCAATGGGCCCTTAACCGAAAGGTTGGAGGTTCGAGCCCACTCGGTGGAGGCGCGGCGCTTTTTTTCCTTTGGGCTGATAGCTCTGAGGAAATGTTATGACGGTGGTGAGAGTGGAGCACGACTGTCTCCGTGGCGCAATTGGCTTGCGCGATCGGCTGTTAACCGAAAAGTTGGAGGTTTGATCCCTCCCGGGAGTGGTGTGTTGCTTTTTTCTTTGCGCTGATAGCTTTGAAGATATGTTCTGATGGTAGGGAGATTGGAGCACGACTGTCTCCGTGTCGCTATTGGCTAGCGCAATCGGCTGTTAACCGAAAGGTTAGAATTTCGAGCCCTCCCGGGAGTGGTGTGTTGCTTTTTTCTTTTTGCTGATAGCTTTGAAGATATGTTCTGATGGTGGTGAGAGTGGAGCACGACTGTCTCCGTGGCACAATTGGCTAGCGCGTTCGGCCGTTAACCGAAAGGCTGGAAGTTCGAGCCCACCCGGTGGTGGTGTGGCGCTTTTTTTTCTTTGGGCTGATAGCTCTGAAGAAATGTACTGACGGTGGTGAGAGCGGAGCACGACTGTCTCCGTGGCGCCATTGGCTAGCGCGATCGGCTGTTAACCGAGAGGTTGGAGGTTCGAGCCCACCCGGTGGTGGTGCGGCGTTTCTTTTTCTTTGGGCTGATAGCTCTGAAGAAATGTTCTGACAGTAGTGAGAGTGGAGCACGACTGCCTCCGTGTTCCAATTGGCTAGCGCGATCGGCTGTTAACCGAAAGGTTGGAGGTTCGAGCCCACCCGGTGGTGGTGCGGCGCTTTTTCTTCTTTGAGCTGATAGCTCTGAAGAAATGTTCTGACGGTGGTGAGAGTGGAGAAAGACTGTCTCCGTGGCGTAATTGGCTAGAGCGATCGGCTGTAAACTGAAAGGTTGGAGGTTCGAGCCCTCCCGGGAGTGGTGTGTTGCTTTTTTTTTCTTTGGGCTGATAACTTTGAAGATATGTTCTGATGGTGGTGAGAGTGGAGCACGACTGTCACCGTGGCGCAATTAGCTAGCGCGTTCGGCCGTTAACCGAAAGGCTGGAGGTTCGAGCCCACCCGGTGGTGGTGTGGCGCTTTTTTTCTTAGGGCTGATAGCTCTGAAGAAATGTTCTGACGGTGGTGAGAGCGGAGCACGACTGTCTCCGTGGCGCCATTGGCTAGCGCGACCGGCTGTTAACCGAGAGGTTTTTATGTTCGAGCCCACCCAGTGGTGGGGCGGCGTTTATTTTTCTTTGGGCTGATAGCTCTGAAGAAATGTTCTGACAGTGGTGAGAGTGGAGCACGACTGCCTCCGTGGCCCAATTGGCTAGCGCGATCGGCTGTTAACCGAAAGATTGGAGGTTCGAGCCCACCCGGTGGTGGTGCGGCGCTTTTTCTTCTTCTTTGAGCTGATAGCTCTGAAGAAATGTTCTGACGGTGGTGAGAGTGGAGCACGACTGTCTCCCTGGCGCAATTGGCTAGCGCGTTCGGCTGTTAACCGAAAGGTTGGAGGTTCGAGCCCACCCGGTGGTGGTGCGGCGCTTTTTTTTCTTTAGGCTGATAGTCTGAAGAAATGTTCTGCGGTGGTGAGAGTGGTGCACGACTGTCTCCGTGGCGCAATTGGCTAGCGCAATGGGCCCTTAACCGAAAGGTTGGAGGTTCGAGACCACTCGGTGGAGGTGCGGCGCTTTTTTTCCTTTGGGCTGATAGCTCTGAGGAAATGTTCTGACGGTGGTGAGAGTGGAGGACGACTGTCTCCGTGGCGCAATTGGCTAGCGCGATCGGCTGTTAACCGAAAAGTTGGAGGTTCGATCCCTCCCGGGAGTGGTGTGTTGCTTTTTCCTTTTCGCTGATAGCTTTGAAGATATGTTCTGATGATGGTGAGATTGGAGCACGACTGTCTCCGTGGCGCAATTGGCTGGCGCGATCGGCTGTTAACCGAAAGGTTGGAATTTCGAGCCCTCCCGTGAGTGGTGTGTTGCTTTTTTCTTTGCGCTGATAGCTTTGAAGATATGTTCTGATGGTGGTGAGAGTGGAGCACGACTGTCTCCGTGGCGCAATTGGCTAGCGCGTTCGGCCGTTAACCGAAAGGCTGGAGGTTCGAGCCCACCCGGTGGTGGTGTGGCGCTTTTTTTTCTTTGGGCTGATAGCTCTGAAGAAATGTTCTGACGGTGGTGAGAGCGGAGCACGACTGTCTCCGTGGCGCCATTGGCTAGCGCGACCGGCTGTTAACCGAGAGTTTTCAGGTTCGAGCCCAGCCGGTGGTGGTGCGGCGTTTCTTTTTCTTTGGGCTGATAGCTCTGAAGAAATGTTCTGACAGTGTGGTGAGAGTGGAGCACGACTGCCTCCGTGGCCCAATTGGCTAGCGCGATCGGCTGTTAACCGAAAGGTTGGAGGTTCGAGCCCACCCGGTGGTGGTGCGGCGCTTTTTCTTCTTTGAGCTGATAGCTCTGAAGAAATGTTCTGACGGTGGTGAGAGTGGAGCACGACTGTCTCCGTGGCGCAGTTGGCTAGCGCGATCGGCGGTTAACCGAAAGGTTGTAGTTTCGAGCCTTCCCGGGAGTAGTGTGTTGCTCTTTTCTTTACGCTGATAGCTTTGGAGATATGTTCTGATGGTGGTGAGAGTGCAGCACGACTGTCTCCGTGGCGCAATTGGCTAGCGCGATCGGCTGTTAACCGAAAGGCTGGAGGTTCGAGCCCACCCGGTGGAGGTGCGGCGCTTTTTTTTTCTTTGGGCTGATAGCTCTGAAGAAATGTTCTGACGGTGGTGAGAGCGGAGCACGACTGTCTCCGTGGCGCCATTGGCTAGCGCGACCGGCTGTTAGCCGAGAGGTTTGAGGTTCGAGCCCACCCGGTGGTGGTGCGGCGTTTCTTTTTCTTTGGGCTGATAGCTCTGAAGAAATGTTCTGACAGTGTGGTGAGAGTGGAGCACGACTGCCTCCTTGGCCCAATTGGCTAGCGCGATCGGCTGTTAACCGAAAGGTTGGAGGTTCGAGCCCACCCGGTGGTGGTGCGGCGCTTTTTTTTCTTTGAGCTGATAGCTCTGAAGAAATGTTCTGACGGTGGTGAGAGTGGAGCACGACTGTCTCCGTGGCGCAATTGGCGAGCGCGTTCGGCTGATAACCGAAAGGTTGGAGGTTCGAGCCCACCCGGTGGTGGTGCGGCGCTTTTTTTCTTTGGGCTGATAGTCTGAAGAAATGTTCTGTGGTGGTGAGAGTGGTGCACGACTGTCCCCGTGGCGCAAATGGCTAGCGCAATGGGCCCTTAACCGAAAGGTTGGAGGTTCGAGCCCACTCGGTGGAGGCGCGGCGCTTTTTTCCCTTTGGGCTGATAGCTCTGAGGAAATGTTCTGACGGTGGTGAGAGTGAAGCACGACTGTCTCCGTGGCGCAATTGGCTAGCGCGATCGGCTGTTAACCGAAATGTTGGAGGTTCGATCCCTCCCGGTAGTGGTGTGTTGCTTTTTTCTTTGCGCTGATAGCTTTGAAGATATGTTCTGATGGTGGGGAGATTGGAGCACGACTGTCTCCGTGGTACTTTCGGCTAGCGCAATCGGCTGTTAACCGAAAAGTTAGTATTTCGAGCCCTCCCGGGAGTGGTGTGTTGCTTTTTTCTTTGTGCTGATAGCTTCGAAGATATGTTCTGATGGTGGTGAGAGTGGAGCACGACTGTCTCCGTGGCACAATTGGCTAGCGCGTTCGGCCGTTAACCGAAAGGCTGGAAGTTCGAGCCAACCCGGTGGTGGTGCGGCGTTTCTTTTTCTTTGGGCTGATAGCTCTGAAGAAATGTTCTGACAGTGTGGTGAGAGTGGAGCACGACTGCCTCCGTGGCCCAATTGGCTAGCGCGATCGGCTGTTAACCGAAAGGTTGGAGGTTCGAGCCCACCCGGTGGTGGTGCGGCGCTTTTTCTTCTTTGAGCTGATAGCTCTGAAGAAATGTTCTGACGGTGGTGAGAGTGGAGAAAGACTGTCTCCGTGGCGTAATTGGCTAGTGCGATCGGCCGTTAACCGAAAGGTTGGAGGTTCGAGCCCTCCCAGGGGTGGTGTGTTGCTTTTTTTTTCTTTTTGCTGATAGCTTTGAAGATATGTTTGAGGGTGGTGAGAGTGGCGCACGACTGTCTCTGTGGCGCAATTCGCTAGCGCGTTCGGCCGTTAACCGAAAGGCTGGAGGTTCGAGCCCACCCGGTGGTGGTGTGGCGCTTTTTTTTTAGGGCTGATAGCTCTGAAGAAATGTTCTGACGGTGGTGAGAGCGGAGCACGACTGTCTCCGTGGCGCGATTGGCTAGCGCGATCGGCTGTTAACCAAAAGGTTGGAGGTTCGAGCCCACTCGGTGGAGGCGCGGCGCTTTTTTTCCTTTGGGCTGATAGCTCTGAGGAAATGTTCTGACGGTGGTGAGAGTGAAGCACGACTGTCTCCGTGGCGCAATTGGCTAGCGCGATCGGCTGTTAACCGAAATGTTGGAGGTTCGATCCCTCCCGGTAGTAGTGTGTTGCTTTTTTCTGTGCGCTGATAGCTTTGAAGATATGTTCTGATGGTGGGGAGATTGGAGCACGACTGTCTCCGTGGTACTATTGGCTAGCGCAATCGGCTGTTAACCGAAAGGTTAGTATTTCGAGCCCTCCCGGGAGTGGTGTGTTGCTTTTTTCTTTGTGCTGATAGCTTCGAAGATATGTTCTGATGGTGGTGAGAGTGGAGCACGACTGTCTCCGTGGCACAATTGGCTAGCGCGTTCGGCCGTTAACCGAAAGGCTGGAAGTTCGAGCCCACCCGGTGGTGGTGTGGCGCTTTCTTTTCTTTGGGCTGATAGCTCTGAAGAAATGTACTGACGGTGGTGAGAGCGGAGCACGACTGTCTCCGTGGCGCCATTGGCTAGCGCGATCGGCTGTAAACCGAGAGGTTGGAGGTTCGAGCCCACCCGGTGGTGGTGCGGCGTTTCTTTTTCTTTGGGCTGATAGCTCTGAAGAAATGTTCTGACAGTGGTGAGAGTGGAGCACGACTGCCTCCGTGGTCCGATTGGCTAGCGCGATCGGCTGTTAACCGAAAGGTTGGAGGTTCGAGCCCACCCGAGAGTGGCGTGTTGCTTTTTTCTTTGCGCTGATAGCTTTGAAGATATGTTCTGATGGTGGTGGGAGTGGAGCACGACTGTCTCCGTAGCGCAATTGGCTAGCGTGATCGGCTGTTAACCGAAAGGTTGGAGGTTCGAGCCCTCCCGGGAGTGGTGTGTTGCTTTTTTTTTTCTTTGCGCTGATAGATTTGAAGATATGTTCTGATGGTGGTGAGAGTGGAGCACAACTGTCTCCGTGGCGTAATTGGCTAGCGCGATGGGCTATTAACCGAAAGGTTGGAGGTTCGAGCCCACCCGGTGGTGGTGCGGCGCTTTTTTTTCTTTGGGCTGATAGCTCTGAAGAAATGTTCTGACGGTGGTGAGAGTGGAGCATGACTGTCTCCGTGGCGCGATTGGCTAGCGCGATGGGCTGTTAACCGAAAGGTTGGAGGTTCGAGCCCTCCCGGGATTGGTGTGTTGCCTTTTTCTTTGCGCTGATAGCTTTGAAGATATGTTCTTATGGTGGTGATAGTGGCGCACGACTGTCTCTGTGGCGCAATTCGCTAGCGCGTTCGGCCGTTAACCGAAAGGCTGGAGGTTCGAGCCCACCCGGTGGTGGTGTGGCGCTTTTTTTTCTTAGGGCTGATAGCTCTGAAGAAATGTTCTGACGGTGGTGAGAGCGGAGCACGACTGTCTCCGTGGCGCCATCGGCTAGCGCGATCGGCTGTTAACCAAAAGATTGGAGGTTCGAGCCCACCCGGTGGTGGTGCGGCGCTTTTTCTTCTTTGAGCTGATAGCTCTGAAGAAATGTTCTGACGGTGGTGAGAGTGGAGCACGACTGTCTCCATGGCGCAATTGGCTAGCGCGATCGGCTGTTAACCGAAAGGTTGTAGTTTCGAGCCTTCCCGGGAGTGGTGTGTTGCTTTTTTCTTTTCGCTGATAGCTTTGAAGATATGTTCTGATGATGGGGAGATTGGAGCACGACTGTCTCCGTGGCGCAATTGGCTGGCGCGATCGGCTGTTAACCGAAAGGTTGGAATTTCGAGCCCTCCCGTGAGTGGTGTGTTGCTTTTTTCTTTGCGCTGATAGCTTTGAAGATATGTTCTGATGGTGGTGAGAGTGGAGCACGACTGTCTCCGTGGCGCAATTGGCTAGCGCGTTCGGCCGTTAACCGAAAGGCTGGAGGTTCGAGCCCACCCGGTGGTGGTGTGGCGCTTTTTTTTCTTTGGGCTGATAGCTCTGAAGAAATGTTCTGACGGTGGTGAGAGCGGAGCACGACTGTCTCCGTGGCGCCATTGGCTAGCGCGACCGGCTGTTAACCGAGAGTTTTCAGGTTCGAGCCCAGCCGGTGGTGGTGCGGCGTTTCTTTTTCTTTGGGCTGATAGCTCTGAAGAAATGTTCTGACAGTGTGGTGAGAGTGGAGCACGACTGCCTCCGTGGCCCAATTGGCTAGCGCGATCGGCTGTTAACCGAAAGGTTGGAGGTTCGAGCCCACCCGGTGGTGGTGCGGCGCTTTTTCTTCTTTGAGCTGATAGCTCTGAAGAAATGTTCTGACGGTGGTGAGAGTGGAGCACGACTGTCTCCGTGGCGCAATTGGCTAGCGCGATCGGCGGTTAACCGAAAGGTTGTAGTTTCGAGCCTTCCCGGGAGTAGTGTGTTGCTCTTTTCTTTACGCTGATAGCTTTGGAGATATGTTCTGATGGTGGTGAGAGTGCAGCACGACTGTCTCCGTGGCGCAATTGGCTAGCGCGATCGGCTGTTAACCGAAAGGCTGGAGGTTCGAGCCCACCCGGTGGAGGTGCGGCGCTTTTTTTTTTCTTTGGGCTGATAGCTCTGAAGAAATGTTCTGACGGTGGTGAGAGCGGAGCACGACTGTCTCCGTGGCGCCATTGGCTAGCGCGACCGGCTGTTAGCCGAGAGGTTTGAGGTTCGAGCCCACCCGGTGGTGGTGCGGCGTTTCTTTTTCTTTGGGCTGATAGCTCTGAAGAAATGTTCTGACAGTGTGGTGAGAGTGGAGCACGACTGCCTCCTTGGCCCAATTGGCTAGCGCGATCGGCTGTTAACCGAAAGGTTGGAGGTTCGAGCCCACCCGGTGGTGGTGCGGCGCTTTTTTTTCTTTGAGCTGATAGCTCTGAAGAAATGTTCTGACGGTGGTGAGAGTGGAGCACGACTGTCTCCGTGGCGCAATTGGCGAGCGCGTTCGGCTGTTAACCGAAAGGTTGGAGGTTCGAGCCCACCCGGTGGTGGTGCGGCGCTTTTTTTCTTTGGGCTGATAGTCTGAAGAAATGTTCTGTGGTGGTGAGAGTGGTGCACGACTGTCCCCGTGGCGCAAATGGCTAGCGCAATGGGCCCTTAACCGAAAGGTTGGAGGTTCGAGCCCACTCGGTGGAGGCGCGGCGCTTTTTTCCCTTTGGGCTGATAGCTCTGAGGAAATGTTCTGACGGTGGTGAGAGTGAAGCACGACAGTCTCCGTGGCGCAATTGGCTAGCGCGATCGGCTGTTAACCGAAATGTTGGAGGTTCGATCCCTCCCGGTAGTGGTGTGTTGCTTTTTTCTTTGCGCTGATAGCTTTGAAGATATGTTCTGATGGTGGGGAGATTGGAGCACGACTGTCTCCGTGGTACTTTCGGCTAGCGCAATCGGCTGTTAACCGAAAAGTTAGTATTTCGAGCCCTCCCGGGAGTGGTGTGTTGCTTTTTTCTTTGTGCTGATAGCTTCGAAGATATGTTCTGATGGTGGTGAGAGTGGAGCACGACTGTCTCCGTGGCACAATTGGCTAGCGCGTTCGGCCGTTAACCGAAAGGCTGGAAGTTCGAGCCAACCCGGTGGTGGTGCGGCGTTTCTTTTTCTTTGGGCTGATAGCTCTGAAGAAATGTTCTGACAGTGTGGTGAGAGTGGAGCACGACTGCCTCCGTGGCCCAATTGGCTAGCGCGATCGGCTGTTAACCGAAAGGTTGGAGGTTCGAGCCCACCCGGTGGTGGTGCGGCGCTTTTTCTTCTTTGAGCTGATAGCTCTGAAGAAATGTTCTGACGGTGGTGAGAGTGGAGAAAGACTGTCTCCGTGGCGTAATTGGCTAGTGCGATCGGCCGTTAACCGAAAGGTTGGAGGTTCGAGCCCTCCCAGGGGTGGTGTGTTGCTTTTTTTTTCTTTTTGCTGATAGCTTTGAAGATATGTTTGAGGGTGGTGAGAGTGGCGCACGACTGTCTCTGTGGCGCAATTCGCTAGCGCGTTCGGCCGTTAACCGAAAGGCTGGAGGTTCGAGCCCACCCGGTGGTGGTGTGGCGCTTTTTTTTTAGGGCTGATAGCTCTGAAGAAATGTTCTGACGGTGGTGAGAGCGGAGCACGACTGTCTCCGTGGCGCGATTGGCTAGCGCGATCGGCTGTTAACCAAAAGGTTGGAGGTTCGAGCCCACTCGGTGGAGGCGCGGCGCTTTTTTTCCTTTGGGCTGATAGCTCTGAGGAAATGTTCTGACGGTGGTGAGAGTGAAGCACGACTGTCTCCGTGGCGCAATGGGCTAGCGCGATCGGCTGTTAACCGAAATGTTGGAGGTTCGATCCCTCCCGGTAGTAGTGTGTTGCTTTTTTCTGTGCGCTGATAGCTTTGAAGATATGTTCTGATGGTGGGGAGATTGGAGCACGACTGTCTCCGTGGTACTATTGGCTAGCGCAATCGGCTGTTAACCGAAAGGTTAGTATTTCGAGCCCTCCCGGGAGTGGTGTGTTGCTTTTTTCTTTGTGCTGATAGCTTCGAAGATATGTTCTGATGGTGGTGAGAGTGGAGCACGACTGTCTCCGTGGCACAATTGGCTAGCGCGTTCGGCCGTTAACCGAAAGGCTGGAAGTTCGAGCCCACCCGGTGGTGGTGTGGCGCTTTCTTTTCTTTGGGCTGATAGCTCTGAAGAAATGTACTGACGGTGGTGAGAGCGGAGCACGACTGTCTCCGTGGCGCCATTGGCTAGCGCGATCGGCTGTAAACCGAGAGGTTGGAGGTTCGAGCCCACCCGGTGGTGGTGCGGCGTTTCTTTTTCTTTGGGCTGATAGCTCTGAAGAAATGTTCTGACAGTGGTGAGAGTGGAGCACGACTGCCTCCGTGGTCCGATTGGCTAGCGCGATCGGCTGTTAACCGAAAGGTTGGAGGTTCGAGCCCACCCGAGAGTGGCGTGTTGCTTTTTTCTTTGCGCTGATAGCTTTGAAGATATGTTCTGATGGTGGTGGGAGTGGAGCACGACTGTCTCCGTAGCGCAATTGGCTAGCGTGATCGGCTGTTAACCGAAAGGTTGGAGGTTCGAGCCCTCCCGGGAGTGGTGTGTTGCTTTTTTTTTTCTTTGCGCTGATAGATTTGAAGATATGTTCTGATGGTGGTGAGAGTGGAGCACGACTGTCTCCGTGGCGTAATTGGCTAGCGCGATGGGCTATTAACCGAAAGGTTGGAGGTTCGAGCCCACCCGGTGGTGGTGCGGCGCTTTTTTTTCTTTGGGCTGATAGCTCTGAAGAAATGTTCTGACGGTGGTGAGAGTGGAGCATGACTGTCTCCGTGGCGCGATTGGCTAGCGCGATGGGCTGTTAACCGAAAGGTTGGAGGTTCGAGCCCTCCCGGGATTGGTGTGTTGCCTTTTTCTTTACGCTGATAGCTTTGAAGTTATGTTCTGATGGTGGTGAGAGTGGAGCACGACTGTCTCCGTGGCGTAATTGGCTAGTGCGATGGGCTGTTAACCGAAAGGTTGGAATTTCAAGCCCTCCCGGGAGTGGTGTGTTGCTTTTTTCTTTGCGCTGATAGCTTTGAAGATATGTTCTTATGGTGGTGATAGTGGCGCACGACTGTCTCTGTGGCGCAATTCGCTAGCGCGTTCGGCCGTTAACCGAAAGGCTGGAGGTTCGAGCCCACCCGGTGGTGGTGTGGCGCTTTTTTTCTTAGGGCTGATAGCTCTGAAGAAATGTTCTGACGGTGGTGAGAGCGGAGCACGACTGTCTCCGTGGCGCCATCGGCTAGCGCGATCGGCTGTTAACCAAAAGATTGGAGGTTCGAGCCCACCCGGTGGTGGTGCGGCGCTTTTTCTTCTTTGAGCTGATAGCTCTGAAGAAATGTTCTGACGGTGGTGAGAGTGGAGCACGACTGTCTCCATGGCGCAATTGGCTAGCGCGATCGGCTGTTAACCGAAAGGTTGTAGTTTCGAGCCTTCCCGGGAGTGGTGTGTTGCTCTTTTCTTTTCGCTGATAGCTTTGGAGATATGTTCTGATGGTGGTGAGAGTGGAGCACGACTGTCTCCGTGGCGCAATTGGCTAGCGCGTTCGGATGTTAACCGAAAGGTTGGAGGTTCGAGCCCAGCCGGTGGGGGTGCGGCGCTTTTTTTTCTTTGAGCTGATAGTCTGAAGAAATGTTCTGCGGTGGTGAGAGTGGTGCACGACTGTCTCCGTGGCGCAATTGGCTAGCGCTATGGGCCCTTAACCGAAAGGTTGGAGGTTCGAGACCACTCGGTGGAGGTGCGGCGCTTTTTTTCCTTTGGGCTGATAGCTCTAAGGAAATGTTCTGACGGTGGTGAGAGTGGAGCACGACTGTCTCCGTGGCGCAATTGGCTAGCGCGATCGGCTGTTAACCGAAAATTTGGAGGTTCAATCCCTCCCGGGAGTGGTGTGTTGCTTTTTTCTTTGCGCTGATAGCTTTGAAGATATGTTCTGATGGTGGGGAGATTGGAGCACGACTGTCTCTGTGGCGCAATTCGCTAGCGCGTTCGGCCGTTAACCGAAAGGCTGGAGGTTCGAGCCCACCCGGTGGTGGTGTGGCGCTTTTTTTTAGGGCTGATAGCTCTGAAGAAATGTTCTGACGGTGGTGAGAGCGGAGCACGACTGTCTCCGTGGCGCTATTGGCTAGCGCGATCGGCTGTTAACCGAAAGGTTGGAGGTTCGAGCCCACTCGGTGGAGGCGCGGCGCTTTTTTTCCTTTGGGCTGATAGCTCTGAGGAAATGTTTTGACGGTGGTGAGAGTGAAGCACGACTGTCTCCGTGGCGCAATTGGCTAGCGCGATCGGCTGTTAACCGAAATGTTGGAGGTTCGATCCCTCCCGGTAGTAGTGTGTTGCTTTTTTCTGTGCGCTGATAGCTTTGAAGATATGTTCTGATGGTGGGGAGATTGGAGCACGACTGTCTCCGTGGTACTATTGGCTAGCGCAATCGGCTGTTAACCGAAAGGTTAGTATTTCGAGCCCTCCCGGGAGTGGTGTGTTGCTTTTTTCTTTGTGCTGATAGCTTCGAAGATATGTTCTGATGGTGGTGAGAGTGGAGCACGACTGTCTCCGTGGCACAATTGGCTAGCGCGTTCGGCCGTTAACCGAAAGGCTAGAAGTTCGAGCCCACCCGGTGGTGGTGTGGCGCTTTCTTTTCTTTGGGCTGATAGCTCTGAAGAAATGTACTGACGGTGGTGAGAGCGGAGCACGACTGTCTCCGTGGCGCCATTGGCTAGCGCGATCGGCTGTAAACCGAGAGGTTGGAGGTTCGAGCCCACCCGGTGGTGGTGCGGCGTTTCTTTTTCTTTGGGCTGATAGCTCTGAAGAAATGTTCTGACAGTGGTGAGAGTGGAGCACGACTGCCTCCGTGGTCCGATTGGCTAGCGCGATCGGCTGTTAACCGAAAGGTTGGAGGTTCGAGCCCACCCGAGAGTGGCGTGTTGCTTTTTTCTTTGCGCTGATAGCTTTGAAGATATGTTCTGATGGTGGTGGGAGTGGAGCACGACTGTCTCCGTGGCGCAATTGGCTAGCGTGATCGGCTGTTAACCGAAAGGTTGGAGGTTCGAGCCCTCCCGGGAGTGGTGTGTTGCTTTTTTTTTCTTTGCGCTGATAGATTTGAAGATATGTTCTGATGGTGGTGAGAGTGGAGCACGACTGTCTCCGTGGCGTAATTGGCTAGCGCGATGGGCTATTAACCGAAAGGTTGGAGGTTCGAGCCCACCCGGTGGTGGTGCGGTGCTTTTTTTTCTTTGGGCTGATAGCTCTGAAGAAATGTTCTGACGGTGGTGAGAGTGGAGCATTACTGTCTCCGTGGCGCAATTGGCTAGCGCGATGGGCTGTTAACCGAAAGGTTGGAGGTTCGAGCCCTCCCGGGATTGGTGTGTTGCCTTTTTCTTTACGCTGATAGCTTTGAAGTAATGTTCTGATGGTGGTGAGAGTGGAGCACGACTGTCTCCGTGGCGTAATTGGCTAGTGCGATGGGCTGTTAACCGAAAGGTTGGAATTTCAAGCCCTCCCGGGAGTGGTGTGTTGCTTTTTTCTTTGCGCTGATAGCTTTGAAGATATGTTCTTATGGTGGTGATAGTGGCGCACGACTGTCTCTGTGGCGCAATTCGCTAGCGCGTTCGGCCGTTAACCGAAAGGCTGGAGGTTCGAGCCCACCCGGTGGTGGTGTGGCGCTTTTTTTTCTTAGGGCTGATAGCTCTGAAGAAATGTTCTGACGGTGCTGAGAGCGGAGCACGACTGTCTCCGTGGCGCCATCGGCTAGCGCGATCGGCTGTTAACCAAAAGATTGGAGGTTCGAGCCCACCCGGTGGTGGTGCGGCGCTTTTTCTTCTTTGAGCTGATAGCTCTGAAGAAATGTTCTGACGGTGGTGAGAGTGGAGCACGACTGTCTCCGTGGCGCAATTGGCTAGCGCGATCGGCTGTTAACCGAAAGGTTGTAGTTTCGAGCCTTCCCGGGAGTGGTGTGTTGCTCTTTTCTTTTCGCTGATAGCTTTGGAGATATGTTCTGATGGTGGTGAGAGTGGAGCACGACTGTCTCCGTGGCGCAATTGGCTAGCGCGTTCGGCTGTTAACCGAAAGGTTGGAGGTTCGAGCCCACCCGGTGGGGGTGCGGCGCTTTTTTTCTTTGAGCTGATAGTCTGAAGAAATGTTCTGCGGTGGTGAGAGTGGTGCACGACTGTCTCCGTGGCGCAATTGGCTGGCGCTATGGGCCCTTAACCGAAAGGTTGGAGGTTCGAGACCACTCGGTGGAGGTGCGGCGCTTTTTTTCCTTTGGGCTGATAGCTCTAAGGAAATGTTCTGACGGTGGTGAGAGTGGAGCACGACTGTCTCCGTGGCGCAATTGGCTAGCGCGATCGGCTCTTAACCGAAAAGTTGGAGGTTCAATCCCTCCCGGGAGTGGTGTGTTGCTTTTTTCTTTGCGCTGATAGCTTTGAAGATATGTTCTGACAGTGGTGAGAGTGGAGCACGACTGCCTCCGTGGCCCAATTGGCTAGCGCGATCGGCTGTTAACCGAAAGATTGGAGGTTCGAGCCCACCCGGTGGTGGTGCGGCGCTTTTTCTTCTTCTTTGAGCTGATAGCTCTGAAGAAATGTTCTGACGGTGGTGAGAGTGGAGCACGACTGTCTCCCTGGCGCAATTGGCTAGCGCGTTCGGCTGTTAACCGAAAGGTTGGAGGTTCGAGCCCACCCGGTGGTGGTGCGGCGCTTTTTTTCTTTGGGCTGATAGTCTGAAGAAATGTTCTGCGGTGGTGAGAGTAGTGCACGACTGTCTCCGTGGCGCAATTGGCTAGCGCAATGGGCCCTTAACCGAAAGGTTGGAGGTTCGAGACCACTCGGTGGAGGTGCGGCGCTTTTTTTCCTTTGGGCTGATAGCTCTGAGGAAATGTTCTGACGGTGGTGAGAGTGGAGCACGACTGTCTCCGTGGCGCAATTGGCTAGCGCGATCGGCTGTTAACCGAAAAGTTGGAGGTTCGATCCCTCCCGGGAGTGGTGTGTGCCTTTTTTCTTTTCGCTGATAGCTTTGAAGATATGTTCTGATGATGGGGAGATTGGAGCACGACTGTCTCCGTGGCGCAATTGGCTGGCGCGATCGGCTGTTAACCGAAAGGTTGGTATTTCGAGCCCTCCCGTGAGTGGTGTGTTGCTTTTTTCTTTGCGCTGATAGCTTTGAAGATATGTTCTGATGGTGGTGAGAGTGGAGCACGACTGTCTCCGTGGCGCAATTGGCTAGCGCGTTCGGCCGTTAACCGAAAGGCTGGAGGTTCGAGCCCACCCGGTGGTGGTGTGGCGCTTTTTTTTCTTTGGGCTGATAGCTCTGAAGAAATGTTCTGACGGTGGTGAGAGCGGAGCACGACTGTCTCCGTGGCGCCATTGGCTAGCGCGACCGGCTGTTAACCGAGAGTTTTCAGGTTCGAGCCCAGCCGGTGGTGGTGCGGCGTTTCTTTTTCTTTGGGCTGATAGCTCTGAAGAAATGTTCTGACAGTGTGGTGAGAGTGGAGCACGACTGCCTCCGTGGCCCAATTGGCTAGCGCGATCGGCTGTTAACCGAAAGGTTGGAGGTTCGAGCCCACCCGGTGGTGGTGCGGCGCTTTTTCTTCTTTGAGCTGATAGCTCTGAAGAAATGTTCTGACGGTGGTGAGAGTGAAGCACGACTGTCTCCGTGGCGCAATTGGCTAGCGCGATCGGCGGTTAACCGAAAGGTTGTAGTTTCGAGCCTTCCCGGGAGTAGTGTGTTGCTCTTTTCTTTACGCTGATAGCTTTGGAGATATGTTCTGATGGTGGTGAGAGTGCAGCACGACTGTCTCCGTGGCGCAATTGGCTAGCGCGATCGGCTGTTAACCGAAAGGCTGGAGGTTCGAGCCCACCCGATGGAGGTGCGGCGCTTTTTTTTTTCTTTGGGCTGATAGCTCTGAAGAAATGTTCTGACGGTGGTGAGAGCGGAGCACGACTGTCTCCGTGGCGCCATTGGCTAGCGCGACCGGCTGTTAGCCGAGAGGTTTGAGGTTCGAGCCCACCCGGTGGTGGTGCGGCGTTTCTTTTTCTTTGGGCTGATAGCTCTGAAGAAATGTTCTGACAGTGTGGTGAGAGTGGAGCACGACTGCCTCCTTGGCCCAATTGGCTAGCGCGATCGGCTGTTAACCGAAAGGTTGGAGGTTCGAGCCCACCCGGTGGTGGTGCGGCGCTTTTTCTTCTTTGAGCTGATAGCTCTGAAGAAATGTTCTGACGGTGGTGAGAGTGGAGCACGACTGTCTCCGTGGCGCAATTGGCGAGCGCGTTCGGCTGTTAACCGAAAGGTTGGAGGTTCGAGCCCACCCGGTGGTGGTGCGGCGCTTTTTTTCTTTGGGCTGATAGTCTGAAGAAATGTTCTGTGGTGGTGAGAGTGGTGCACGACTGTCCCCGTGGCGCAAATGGCTAGCACAATGGGCCCTTAACCGAAAGGTTGGAGGATCGAGCCCACTCGGTGGAGGCGCGGCGCTTTTTTCCCTTTGGGCTGATAGCTCTGAGGAAATGTTCTGACGGTGGTGAGAGTGAAGCACGACTGTCTCCGTGGCGCAATTGGCTAGCGCGATCGGCTGTTAACCGAAATGTTGGAGGTTCGATCCCTCCCGGTAGTGGTGTGTTGCTTTTTTCTTTGCGCTGATAGCTTTGAAGATATGTTCTGATGGTGGGGAGATTGGAGCACGACTGTCTCCGTGGTACTTTCGGCTAGCGCAATCGGCTGTTAACCGAAAAGTTAGTATTTCGAGCCCTCCCGGGAGTGGTGTGTTGCTTTTTTCTTTGTGCTGATAGCTTCGAAGATATGTTCTGATGGTGGTGAGAGTGGAGCACGACTGTCTCCGTGGCACAATTGGCTAGCGCGTTCGGCCGTTAACCGAAAGGCTGGAAGTTCGAGCCCACCCGGTGGTGGTGCGGCGTTTCTTTTTCTTTGGGCTGATAGCTCTGAAGAAATGTTCTGACAGTGTGGTGAGAGTGGAGCACGACTGCCTCCGTGGCCCAATTGGCTAGCGCGATCGGCTGTTAACCGAAAGGTTGGAGGTTCGAGCCCACCCGGTGGTGGTGCGGCGCTTTTTCTTCTTTGAGCTGATAGCTCTGAAGAAATGTTCTGACGGTGGTGAGAGTGGAGAAATACTGTCTCCGTGGCGTAATTGGCTAGTGCGATCGGCCGTTAACCGAAAGGTTGGAGGTTCGAGCCCTCCCAGGGGTGGTGTGTTGCTTTTTTTTTCTTTTTGCTGATAGCTTTGAAGATATGCTTGAGGGTGGTGAGAGTGGAGCAGGACTGTCTTCATGGCGCAATTGGCTAGCGCGATCGGCTTTTAAGCGAAAGGTTGGAGGTTCGAGCCCACCCGGTGGTGGTGCGGCGCTTTTTTTTCTTTGGGCTGATAGCTTTGAAGATATGTTTTGATGGTGGTGAGAGTGAAGCAGGACTGTCTCCGTGGCGGAAGTGATTAGAGCGATCGGCTGTTAACCGAAAGGTTGGAGGTTCGAGCCCACCCGAGAGTGGCGTGTTGCTTTTTTCTTTGCGCTGATAGCTTTGAAGATATGTTCTGATGGCGGTGGGAGTGGAGCACGACTGTCTCCGTGGCGCAATTGGCTAGCGTGATCGGCTGTTAACCGAAAGGTTGGAGGTTCGAGCCCTCCCGGGAGTGGTGTGTTGCTTTTTTTTCTTTGCGCTGATAGATTTGAAGATATGTTCTGATGGTGGTGAGAGTGGAGCACGACTGTCTCCGTGGCGTAATTGGCTAGTGCGATGGGCTGTTAACCGAAAGGTTGGAATTTCAAGCCCTCCCGGGAGTGGTGAGTTGCTTTTTTCTTTGCGCTGATAGCTTTGAAGATATGTTCTTATGGTGGTGATAGTGGCGCACGACTGTCTCTGTGGCGCAATTCGCTAGTGCGTTCGGCCGTTAACCGAAAGGCTGGAGGTTCGAGCCCACCCGGTGGTGGTGTGGCGCTTTTTTTAGGGCTGATAGCTCTGAAGAAATGTTCTGACGGTGGTGAGAGCGGAGCACGACTGTCTCCGTGGCGCGATTGGCTAGCGCGATCGGCTGTTAACCGAAAGGTTGGAGGTTCGAGCCCACTCGGTGGAGGCGCGGCGCTTTTTTTCCTTTGGGCTGATAGCTCTGAGGAAATGTTCTGACGGTGGTGAGAGTGAAGCACGACTGTCTCCGTGGCGCAATTGGCAAGCGCGATCGGCTGTTAACCGAAATGTTGGAGGTTCGATCCCTCCCGGTAGTAGTGTGTTGCTTTTTTCTGTGCGCTGATAGCTTTGAAGATATGTTCTGATGGTGGGGAGATTGGAGCACGACTGTCTCCGTGGTACTATTGGCTAGCGCAATCGGCTGTTAACCGAAAGGTTAGTATTTCGAGCCCTCCCGGGAGTGGTGTGTTGCTTTTTTCTTTGTGCTGATAGCTTCGAAGATATGTTCTGATGGTGGTGAGAGTGGAGCACGACTGTCTCCGTGGCACAATTGGCTAGCGCGTTCGGCCGTTAACCGAAAGGCTGGAAGTTCGAGCCCACCCGGTGGTGGTGTGGCGCTTTCTTTTCTTTGGGCTGATAGCTCTGAAGAAATGTACTGACGGTGGTGAGAGCGGAGCACGACTGTCTCCGTGGCGCCATTGGCTAGCGCGATCGGCTGTAAACCGAGAGGTTGGAGGTTCGAGCCCACCCGGTGGTGGTGCGGCGTTTCTTTTTCTTTGGGCTGATAGCTCTGAAGAAATGTTCTGACAGTGGTGAGAGTGGAGCACGACTGCCTCCGTGGTCCGATTGGCTAGCGCGATCGGCTGTTAACCGAAAGGTTGGAGGTTCGAGCCCACCCGAGAGTGGCGTGTTGCTTTTTTCTTTGCGCTGATAGCTTTGAAGATATGTTCTGATGGTGGTGGGAGTGGAGCACGACTGTCTCCGTAGCGCAATTGGCTAGCGTGATCGGCTGTTAACCGAAAGGTTGGAGGTTCGAGCCCTCCCGGGAGTGGTGTGTTGCTTTTTTTTTTCTTTGCGCTGATAGATTTGAAGATATGTTCTGATGGTGGTGAGAGTGGAGCACGACTGTCTCCGTGGCGTAATTGGCTAGCGCGATGGGCTATTAACCGAAAGGTTGGAGGTTCGAGCCCACCCGGTGGCGGTGCGGCGCTTTTTTTTCTTTGGGCTGATAGCTCTGAAGAAATGTTCTGACGGTGGTGAGAGTGGAGCATGACTGTCTCCGTGGCGCAATTGGCTAGCGCGATAGGCTGTTAACCGAAAGGTTGGAGGTTCGAGCCCTCCCGGGATTGGTGTGTTGCCTTTTTCTTTACGCTGATAGCTTTGAAGTTATGTTCTGATGGTGGTGAGAGTGGAGCACGACTGTCTCCGTGGCGTAATTGGCTAGTGCGATGGGCTGTTAACCGAAAGGTTGGAATTTCAAGCCCTCCCGGGAGTGGTGTGTTGCTTTTTTCTTTGCGCTGATAGCTTTGAAGATATGTTCTTATGGTGGTGATAGTGGCGCACGACTGTCTCTGTGGCGCAATTCGCTAGCGCGTTCGGCCGTTAACCGAAAGGCTGGAGGTTCGAGCCCACCCGGTGGTGGTGTGGCGCTTTTTTTTCTTAGGGCTGATAGCTCTGAAGAAATGTTCTGACGGTGGTGAGAGCGGAGCACGACTGTCTCCGTGGCGCCATCGGCTAGCGCGATCGGCTGTTAACCAAAAGATTGGAGGTTCGAGCCCACCCGGTGGTGGTGCGGCGCTTTTTCTTCTTTGAGATGATAGCTCTGAAGAAATGTTCTGACGGTGGTGAGAGTGGAGCACGACTGTCTCCATGGCGCAATTGGCTAGCGCGATCGGCTGTTAACCGAAAGGTTGTAGTTTCGAGCCTTCCCGGGAGTGGTGTGTTGCTCTTTTCTTTTCGCTGATAGCTTTGGAGATATGTTCTGATGGTGGTGAGAGTGGAGCACGACTGTCTCCGTGGCGCAATTGGCTAGCGCGTTCGGATGTTAACCGAAAGGTTGGAGGTTCGAGCCCAGCCGGTGGGGGTGCGGCGCTTTTTTTCTTTGAGCTGATAGTCTGAAGAAATGTTCTGCGGTGGTGAGAGTGGTGCACGACTGTCTCCGTGGCGCAATTGGCTAGCGCTATGGGCCCTTAACCGAAAGGTTGGAGGTTCGAGACCACTCGGTGGAGGTGCGGCGCTTTTTTTCCTTTGGGCTGATAGCTCTAAGGAAATGTTCTGACGGTGGTGAGAGTGGAGCACGACTGTCTCCGTGGCGCAATTGGCTAGCGCGATCGGCTGTTAACCGAAAAGTTGGAGGTTCAATCCCTCCCGGGAGTGGTGTGTTGCTTTTTTCTCTGCGCTGATAGCTTTGAAGATATGTTCTGATGGTGGGGAGATTGGAGCACGACTGTCTCTGTGGCGCAATTCGCTGGCGCGTTCGGCCGTTAACCGAAAGGCTGGAGGTTCGAGCCCACCCGGTGGTGGTGTGGCGCTTTTTTTTAGGGCTGATAGCTCTGAAGAAATGTTCTGACGGTGGTGAGAGTGGAGCACGACTGTCTCCGTGGCGCGATTGGCTAGCGCGATCGGCTGTTAACCGAAAGGTTGGAGGTTCGAGCCCACTCGGTGGAGGCGCGGCGCTTTTTTTCCTTTGGGCTGATAGCTCTGAGTAAATGTTTTGACGGTGGTGAGAGTGAAGCACGACTGTCTCCGTGGCGCAATTGGCTAGCGCGATCGGCTGTTAACCGAAATGTTGGAGGTTCGATCCCTCCCGGTAGTAGTGTGTTGCTTTTTTCTGTGCGCTGATAGCTTTGAAGATATGTTCTGATGGTGGGGAGATTGGAGCACGACTGTCTCCGTGGTACTATTGGCTAGCGCAATCGGCTGTTAACCGAAAGGTTAGTATTTCGAGCCCTCCCGGGAGTGGTGTGTTGCTTTTTTCTTTGTGCTGATAGCTTCGAAGATATGTTCTGATGGTGGTGAGAGTGGAGCACGACTGTCTCCGTGGCACAATTGGCTAGCGCGTTCGGCCGTTAACCGAAAGGCTGGAAGTTCGAGCCCACCCGGTGGTGGTGTGGCGCTTTCTTTTCTTTGGGCTGATAGCTCTGAAGAAATGTACTGACGGTGGTGAGAGCGGAGCACGACTGTCTCCGTGGCGCCATTGGCTTGCGCGATCGGCTGTAAACCGAGAGGTTGGAGGTTCGAGTCCACCCGGTGGTGGTGCGGCGTTTCTTTTTCTTTGGGCTGATAGCTCTGAAGAAATGTTCTGACAGTGGTGAGAGTGGAGCACGACTGCCTCCGTGGTCCGATTGGCTAGCGCGATCGGCTGTTAACCGAAAGGTTGGAGGTTCGAGCCCACCCGAGAGTGGCGTGTTGCTTTTTTCTTTGCGCTGATAGCTTTGAAGATATGTTCTGATGGTGGTGGGAGTGGAGCACGACTGTCTCCGTGGCGCAATTGGCTAGCGTGATCGGCTGTTAACCGAAAGGTTGGAGGTTCGAGCCCTCCCGGGAGTGGTGTGTTGCTTTTTTTTCTTTGCGCTGATAGATTTGAAGATATGTTCTGATGGTGGTGAGAGTGGAGCACGACTGTCTCCGTGGCGTAATTGGCTAGCGCGATGGGCTATTAACCGAAAGGTTGGAGGTTCGAGCCCACCCGGTGGTGGTGCGGCGCTTTTTTTTCTTTGGGCTGATAGCTCTGAAGAAATGTTCTGATGGTGGTGAGAGTGGAGCATGACTGTCTCCGTGGCGCAATTGGCAAGCGCGATGGGCTGTTAACCGAAAGGTTGGAGGTTCGAGCCCTCCCGGGATTGGTGTGTTGCCTTTTTCTTTACGCTGATAGCTTTGAAGTTATGTTCTGATGGTGGTGAGAGTGGAGCACGACTGTCTCCGTGGCGTAATTGGCTAGTGCGATGGGCTGTTAACCGAAAGGTTGGAATTTCAAGCCCTCCCGGGAGTGGTGTGTTGCTTTTTTCTTTGCGCTGATAGCTTTGAAGATATGTTCTTATGGTGGTGATAGTGGCGCACGACTGTCCCTGTGGCGCAATTCGCTAGCGCGTTCGGCCGTTAACCGAAAGGCTGGAGGTTCGAGCCCACCCGGTGGTGGTGTGGCGCTTTTTTTTCTTAGGGCTGATAGCTCTGAAGAAATGTTCTGACGGTGCTGAGAGCGGAGCACGACTGTCTCCGTGGCGCCATCGGCTAGCGCGATCGGCTGTTAACCAAAAGATTCGAGGTTCGAGCCCACCCGGTGGTGGTGCGGCGCTTTTTCTTCTTTGAGCTGATAGCTCTGAAGAAATGTTCTGACGGTGGTGAGAGTGGAGCACGACTGTCTCCGTGGCGCAATTGGCTAGCGCGATCGGCTGTTAACCGAAAGGTTGTAGTTTCGAGCCTTCCCGGGAGTGGTGTGTTGCTCTTTTCTTTTCGCTGATAGCTTTGGAGATATGTTCTGATGGTGGTGAGAGTGTAGCACGACTGTCTCCGTGGCGCAATTGGCTAGCGCGTTCGGCTGTTAACCGAAAGGTTGGAGGTTCGAGCCCACCCGGTGGGGGTGCGGCGCTTTTTTTCTTTGAGCTGATAGTCTGAAGAAATGTTCTGCGGTGGTGAGAGTGGTGCACGACTGTCTCCGTGGCGCAATTGGCTGGCGCTATGGGCCCTTAACCGAAAGGTTGGAGGTTCGAGACCACTCGGTGGAGGTGCGGCGCTTTTTTTCCTTTGGGCTGATAGCTCTAAGGAAATGTTCTGACGGTGGTGAGAGTGGAGCACGACTGTCTCCGTGGCGCAATTGGCTAGCGCGATCGGCTGTTAACCGAAAAGTTGGAGGTTCAATCCCTCCCGGGAGTGGTGTGTTGCTTTTTTCTTTGCGCTGATAGCTTTGAAGATATGTTCTGATGGTGGTGAGAGTGGAGCACGACTGTCTCCGTGGCGCAATTGGCTAGCGCGTTCGGCCGTTAACCGAAAGGCTGGAGGTTCGAGCCCACCCGGTGGTGGTGTGGCGCTTTATTTTCTTTGGGCTGATAGCTCTGAAGAAATGTTCTGACGGTGGTGAGAGCGGAGCACGACACTCTCCGTGGCGCCATTGGCTAGCGCGATCGGATGTTAACCGAAAGGTTGGAGGTTCGAGCCCACCCGGTGGAGGTGCGGCGCTTTTTATTCTTTGAGCTGATAGCTCTGGAGAAATGTTCTGACGGTGGTGAGAGTGGAGCACGACTGTCTCCGTGGCGCAATTGGCTAGCGCGATCGGCTGTTAACCGAAACGTTGTAGTTTCGAGCCTTCCCGGGAGTGGTGTGTTGCTCTTTTCTTTTCGCTGATAGCTTTGGAGATATGTTCTGATGGTGGTGAGAGTGGAGCACGATTGTCTCCGTGGCGCAATTGGCTAGCGCGATCGGCTGTTAACCGAAAGGCTGGAGGTTCGAGCCCACCCGGTGGAGGTGCGACGCTTTTTTTTTCTTTGGGCTGATAGCTCTGAAGAAATGTTCTGACGGTGGTGAGAGCGGAGCACGACTGTCTCCGTGGCGCCATTGGCTAGCGCGACCGGCTGTTAACCGAAAGGTTTGAGGTTCGAGCCAACCCGGTGGTGGTGCGGCGTTTCTTTTTCATTGGGCTGATAGCTCTGAAGAAATGTTCTGACAGTGTGGTGAGAGTGGAGCACGACTGCCTCCGTGGCCCAATTGGCTAGCGCGATCGGCTGTTAACCGAAAGGTTGGAGGTTCGAGCCCATCCGGTGGTGGTGCGGCGCTTTTTCTTACTTGAGCTGATAGCTCTGAAGAAATGTTCTGACGGTGGTGAGAGTGGAGCACGACTGTCTCCGTGGCGCAATTGGCTAGCGCGTTCGGCTGTTAACCGAAAGGTTGGAGGTTCGAGCCCACCCGGTGGTGGTGCGGCGCTTTTTTTCTTTGGGCTGATAGTGTGAAGAAATGTTCTGCGGTGGTGAGAGTGGTGCACGACTGTCTCCGTGGCGCAATTGGCTAGCGCAACGGGCCCTTAACCGAAAGGTTGGAGGTTCGAGACCACTCGGTGGAGGTGCGGCGCTTTTTTTCCTTTGGGCTTATAGCTCTGAGGAAATGTTCTGACGGTGGTGAGAGTGGAGCACGACTGTCTCCGTGGCGCAAATGGCTAGCTCGATCGGCTGTTAACCGAAAAGTTGGAGGTTCGATCCCTCCCGGGAGTGGTGTGTTGCTTTTTTCTTTGCGGTGATAGCTTTGAAGATATGTTCTGATGGTGGTGAGAGTGGAGCACGACTGTCTCCGTGGCGCAATTGGCTAGCGCGTTCGGCCGTTAACCGAAAGGCTGGAGGTTCGAGCCCACCCGGTGGTGGTGTGGCGCTTTTTTTTCTTTGGGCTGATAGCTCTGAAGAAATGTTCTGACGGTGGTGAGAGCGGAGCACGACTGTCTCCGTGGCGCCATTGGCTAGCGCGACCGGCTGTTAACCGAGAGTTTTCAGGTTCGAGCCCACCCGGTGGTGGTGCGGCGTTTCTTTTTCTTTGGGCTGATAGCTCTGAAGAAATGTTCTGACAGTGTGGTGAGAGTGGAGCACGACTGCCTCCGTGGTCCAATTGGCAAGCGCGATCGGCTGTTAACCGAAAGGTTCGAGGTTCAAGCGCTCCCGGGAGTGGTGTGTTGCTCTTTTCTTTTCGCTGATAGCTTTGGAGATATGTTCTGATGGTGGTGAGAGTGGAGCACGACTGTCTCCGTGGCGCAATTGGCTAGCGCGATCGGCTGTTAACCGAAAGGCTGGAGGTTCGAGCCCACCCGGTGGAGGTGCGGCGCTTTTTTTTTCTTTCGGCTGATAGCTCTGAAGAAATGTTCTGACGGTGGTGAGAGCGGAGCACGACTGTCTCCGTGGCGCCATTGGCTAGCGCGATCGGATGTTAACCGAAAGGCTGGAGGTTCGAGCCCACCCGGTGGTGGTGTGGCGCTTTTTTTTAGGGCTGATAGCTCTGAAGAAATGTTCTGACGGTGGTGAGAGCGGAGCACGACTGTCTCCGTGGCGCGATTGGCTAGCGCGATCGGCTGTTAACCGAAAGGTTGGAGGTTCGAGCCCACTCGGTGGAGGCGCGGCGCTTTTTTTCCTTTGGGCTGATAGCTCTGAGGAAATGTTCTGACGGTGGTGAGAGTGAAGCACGACTGTCTCCGTGGCGCAATTGGCTAGCGCGATCGGCTGTTAACCGAAATGTTGGAGGTTCGATCCCTCCCGGTAGTAGTGTGTTGCTTTTGTCTGTGCGCTGATAGCTTTGAAGATATGTTGTGATGGTGGGGAGATTGGAGCACGACTGTCTCCGTGGTACTATTGGCTAGCGCAATCGGCTGTTAACCGAAAGGTTAGTATTTCGAGCCCTCCCGGGAGTGGTGTGTTGCTTTTTTCTCTGTGCTGATAGCTTCGAAGATATGTTCTGATGGTGGTGAGAGTGGAGCACGACTGTCTCCGTGGCACAATTGGATAGCGCGTTCGGCCGTTAACCGAAAGGCTGGAAGTTCGAGCCCACCCGGTGGTGGTGTGGCGCTTTCTTTTCTTTGGGCTGATAGCTCTGAAGAAATGTACTGACGGTGGTGAGAGCGGAGCACGACTGTCTCCGTGGCGCCATTGGCTAGCGCGATCGGCTGTAAACCGAGAGGTTGGAGGTTCGAGCCCACCCGGTGGTGGTGCGGCGTTTCTTTTTCTTTGGGCTGATAGCTCTGAAGAAATGTTCTGACAGTGGTGAGAGTGGAGCACGACTGCCTCCGTGGTCCGATTGGCTAGCGCGATCGGCTGTTAACCGAAAGGTTGGAGGTTCGAGCCCACCCGAGAGTGGCGTGTTGCTTTTTTCTTTGCGCTGATAGCTTTGAAGATATGTTCTGATGGTGGTGGGAGTGGAGCACGACTGTCTCCGTAGCGCAATTGGCTAGCGTGATCGGCTGTTAACCGAAAGGTTGGAGGTTCGAGCCCTCCCGGGAGTGGTGTGTTGTTTTTTTTTGTCTTTGCGCTGATAGATTTGAAGATATGTTCTGATGGTGGTGAGAGTGGAGCACGACTGTCTCCGTGGCGTAATTGGCTAGCGCGATGGGCTATTAACCGAAAGGTTGGAGGTTCGAGCCCACCCGGTGGCGGTGCGGCGCTTTTTTTTCTTTGGGCTGATAGCTCTGAAGAAATGTTCTGACGGTGGTGAGAGTGGAGCATGACTGTCTCCGTGGCGCAATTGGCTAGCGCGATGGGCTGTTAACCGAAAGGTTGGAGGTTCGAGCCCTCCCGGGATTGGTGTGTTGCCTTTTTCTTTACGCTGATAGCTTTGAAGTTATGTTCTGATGGTGGTGAGAGTGGAGCACGACTGTCTCCGTGGCGTAATTGGCTAGTGCGATGGGCTGTTAACCGAAAGGTTGGAATTTCAAGCCCTCCCGGGAGTGGTGTGTTGCTTTTTTCTTTGCGCTGATAGCTTTGAAGATATGTTCTTATGGTGGTGATAGTGGCGCACGACTGTCTCTGAGGCGCAATTCGCTAGCGCGTTCGGCCGTTAACCGAAAGGCTGGAGGTTCGAGCCCACCCGGTGGTGGTGTGGCGCTTTTTTTTCTTAGGGCTGATAGCTCTGAAGAAATGTTCTGACGGTGGTGAGAGCGGAGCACGACTGTCTCCGTGGCGCCATCGGCTAGCGCGATCGGCTGTTAACCAAAAGATTGGAGGTTCGAGCCCACCCGGTGGTGGTGCGGCGCTTTTTCTTCTTTGAGCTGATAGCTCTGAAGAAATGTTCTGACGGTGGTGAGAGTGGAGCACGACTGTCTCCGTGGCGCAATTGGCTAGCGCGATCGGCTGTTAACCGAAAGGTTGTAGTTTCGAGCCTTCCCGGGAGTGGTGTGTTGCTCTTTTCTTTTCGCTGATAGCTTTGGAGATATGTTCTGATGGTGGTGAGAGTGGAGCACGACTGTCTCCGTGGCGCAATTGGCTAGCGCGTTCGCCTGTTAACCGAAAGGTTGGAGGTTCGAGCCCACCCGGTGGGGGTGCGGCGCTTTTTTTCTTTGAGCTGATAGTCTGAAGAAATGTTCTGCGGTGGTGAGAGTGGTGCACGACTGTCTCCGTGGCGCAATTGGCTGGCGCTATGGGGCCTTAACCGAAAGGTTGGAGGTTCGAGACCACTCGGTGGAGGTGCGGCGCTTTTTTTCCTTTGGGCTGATAGCTCTAAGGAAATGTTCTGACGGTGGTGAGAGTGGAGCACGACTATCTCCGTGGCGCAATTGGCTAGCGCGATCGGTTGTTAACCGAAAAGTTGGAGGTTCAATCCCTCCCGGGAGTGGTGTGTTGCTTTTTTCTTTGCGCTGATAGCTTTGAAGATATGTTCTGATGGTGGGGAGATTGGAGCACGACTGTCTCCGTGGCGCAATTGGCTAGCGCGATCGGCTGTTAATCGAAAGGTTGAAATTTCGAGCCCTCCCGTGAGTGGTGTGTTGCTTTTTTCTTTGCGCTGATTGCTTTGAAGATATGTTCTGATGGTGGTGAGAGTGGAGCACGACTGTCTCCGTGGCGCAATTGGCTAGCGCGTTCGGCCGTTAACCGAAAGGCTGGAGGTTCGAGCCCACCCGGTGGTGGTGTGGCGCTTTATTTTCTTTGGGCTGATAGCTCTGAAGAAATGTTCTGACGGTGGTGAGAGCGGAGCACGACTGTCTCCGTGGCGCCATTGGCTAGCGCGATCGGATGTTAACCGAAAGGTTGGAGGTTCGAGCCCACCCGGTGGAGGTGCGGCGCTTTTTATTCTTTGAGCTGATAGCTCTGAAGAAATGTTCTGACGGTGGTGAGAGTGGAGCACGACTGTCTCCGTGGCGCAATTGGCTAGCGCGATCGGCTGTTAACCGAAACGTTGTAGTTTCGAGCCTTCCCGGGAGTGGTGTGTTGCTCTTTTTTTTTGCTGATAGCTTTGGAGATATGTTCTGATGGTGGTGAGAGTGGAGCACGATTGTCTCCGTGGCGCAATTGGCTAGCGCGATCGGCTGTTAACCGAAAGGCTGGAGGTTCGAGCCCACCCGGTGGAGGTGCGACGCTTTTTTTTTCTTTGGGCTGATAGCTCTGAAGAAATGTTCTGACGGTGGTGAGAGCGGAGCACGACTGTCTCCGTGGCGCCATTGGCTAGCGCGACCGGCTGTTAACCGAAAGGTTTGAGGTTCGAGCCCACCCGGTGGTGGTGCGGCGTTTCTTTTTCATTGGGCTGATAGCTCTGAAGAAATGTTCTGACAGTGTGGTGAGAGTGGAGCACGACTGCCTCCGTGGCCCAATTGGCTAGCGCGATCGGCTGTTAACCGAAAGGTTGGAGGTTCGAGCCCATCCGGTGGTGGTGCGGCGCTTTTTCTTACTTGAGCTGATAGCTCTGAAGAAATGTTCTGACGGTGGTGAGAGTGGAGCACGACTGTCTCCATGGCGCAATTGGCTAGCGCGTTCGGCTGTTAACCGAAAGGTTGGAGGTTCGAGCCCACCCGGTGGTGGTGCGGCGCTTTTTTTCTTTGGGCTGATAGTGTGAAGAAATGTTCTGCGGTGGTGAGAGTGGTGCACGACTGTCTCCGTGGCGCAATTGGCTAGCGCAACGGGCCCTTAACCGAAAGGTTGGAGGTTCGAGACCACTCGGTGGAGGTGCGGCGCTTTTTTTCCTTTGGGCTTATAGCTCTGAGGAAATGTTCTGACGGTGGTGAGAGTGGAGCACGACTGTCTCCGTGGCGCAAATGGCTAGCTCGATCGGCTGTTAACCGAAAAGTTGGAGGTTCGATCCCTCCCGGGAGTGGTGTGTTGCTTTTTTCTTTGCGGTGATAGCTTTGAAGATATGTTCTGATGGTGGTGAGAGTGGAGCACGACTGTCTCCGTGGCGCAATTGGCTAGCGCGTTCGGCCGTTAACCGAAAGGCTGAAGGTTCGAGCCCACCCGGTGGTGGTGTGGCGCTTTTTTTTCTTTGGGCTGATAGCTCTGAAGAAATGTTCTGACGGTGGTGAGAGCGGAGCACGACTGTCTCCGTGGCGCCATTGGCTAGCGCGACCGGCTGTTAACCGAGAGTTTTCAGGTTCGAGCCCACCCGGTGGTGGTGCAGCGTTTCTTTTTCTTTGGGCTGATAGCTCTGAAGAAATGTTCTGACAGTGTGGTGAGAGTGGAGCACGACTGCCTCCGTGGTCCAATTGGCTAGCGCGATCGGCTGTTAACCGAAAGGTTCGAGGTTCAAGCGCTCCCGGGAGTGGTGTGTTGCTCTTTTCTTTTCGCTGATAGCTTTGGAGATATGTTCTGATGGTGGTGAGAGTGGAGCACGACTGTCTCCGTGGCGCAATTGGCTAGCGCGATCGGCTGTTAACCGAAAGGCTGGAGGTTCGAGCCCACCCGGTGGAGGTGCGGCGCTTTTTTTTTCTTTCGGCTGATAGCTCTGAAGAAATGTTCTGACGGTGGTGAGAGCGGAGCACGACTGTCTCCGTGGCGCCATTGGCTAGCGCGACCAGCTGTTAACCGAGAGGTTTGAGGTTCGAGCCCACCCGGTGGTGGTGCGGCGTTTCTTTTTCTTTGGGCTGATAGCTCTGAATAAATGTTCTGACAGTGTGGTGAGAGTGGTGCACGACTGTCTCCGTGGCGCAATTGGCTGGCGCTATGGGGCCTTAACCGAAAGGTTGGAGGTTCGAGACCACTCGGTGGAGGTGCGGCGCTTTTTTTCCTTTGGGCTGATAGCTCTAAGGAAATGTTCTGACGGTGGTGAGAGTGGAGCACGACTATCTCCGTGGCGCAATTGGCTAGCGCGATCGGTTGTTAACCGAAAAGTTGGAGGTTCAATCCCTCCCGGGAGTGGTGTGTTGCTTTTTTCTTTGCGCTGATAGCTTTGAAGATATGTTCTGATGGTGGGGAGATTGGAGCACGACTGTCTCCGTGGCGCAATTGGCTAGCGCGATCGGCTGTTAACCGAAAGGTTGAAATTTCGAGCCCTCCCGTGAGTGGTGTGTTGCTTTTTTCTTTGCGCTGATTGCTTTGAAG
Organism: Rhipicephalus microplus; assembly: GCF_043290135.1. Lineage (NCBI taxonomy): Eukaryota > Metazoa > Arthropoda > Arachnida > Ixodida > Ixodidae > Rhipicephalus > Rhipicephalus microplus. Next base: position 130,640 of record NW_027464750.1, on the reverse strand, counting down.
ATATGTTCTGATGGTGGTGAGAGTGGAGCACGACTGTCTCCGTGGCGCAATTGGCTAGCGCGTTCGGCCGTTAACCGAAAGGCTGGAGGTTCGAGCCCACCCGGTGGTGGTGTGGCGCTTTATTTTCTTTGGGCTGATAGCTCTGAAGAAATGTTCTGACGGTGGTGAGAGCGGAGCACGACTGTCTCCGTGGCGCCATTGGCTAGCGCGATCGGATGTTAACCGAAAGGTTGGAGGTTCGAGCCCACCCGGTGGAGGTGCGGCGCTTTTTATTCTTTGAGCTGATAGCTCTGAAGAAATGTTCTGACGGTGGTGAGAGTGGAGCACGACTGTCTCCGTGGCGCAATTGGCTAGCGCGATCGGCTGTTAACCGAAACGTTGTAGTTTCGAGCCTTCCCGGGAGTGGTGTGTTGCTCTTTTTTTTGCTGATAGCTTTGGAGATATGTTCTGATGGTGGTGAGAGTGGAGCACGATTGTCTCCGTGGCGCAATTGGCTAGCGCGATCGGCTGTTAACCGAAAGGCTGGAGGTTCGAGCCCACCCGGTGGAGGTGCGACGCTTTTTTTTTCTTTGGGCTGATAGCTCTGAAGAAATGTTCTGACGGTGGTGAGAGCGGAGCACGACTGTCTCCGTGGCGCCATTGGCTAGCGCGACCGGCTGTTAACCGAAAGGTTTGAGGTTCGAGCCCACCCGGTGGTGGTGCGGCGTTTCTTTTTCATTGGGCTGATAGCTCTGAAGAAATGTTCTGACAGTGTGGTGAGAGTGGAGCACGACTGCCTCCGTGGCCCAATTGGCTAGCGCGATCGGCTGTTAACCGAAAGGTTGGAGGTTCGAGCCCATCCGGTGGTGGTGCGGCGCTTTTTCTTACTTGAGCTGATAGCTCTGAAGAAATGTTCTGACGGTGGTGAGAGTGGAGCACGACTGTCTCCATGGCGCAATTGGCTAGCGCGTTCGGCTGTTAACCGAAAGGTTGGAGGTTCGAGCCCACCCGGTGGTGGTGCGGCGCTTTTTTTCTTTGGGCTGATAGTGTGAAGAAATGTTCTGCGGTGGTGAGAGTGGTGCACGACTGTCTCCGTGGCGCAATTGGCTAGCGCAACGGGCCCTTAACCGAAAGGTTGGAGGTTCGAGACCACTCGGTGGAGGTGCGGCGCTTTTTTTCCTTTGGGCTTATAGCTCTGAGGAAATGTTCTGACGGTGGTGAGAGTGGAGCACGACTGTCTCCGTGGCGCAAATGGCTAGCTCGATCGGCTGTTAACCGAAAAGTTGGAGGTTCGATCCCTCCCGGGAGTGGTGTGTTGCTTTTTTCTTTGCGGTGATAGCTTTGAAGATATGTTCTGATGGTGGTGAGAGTGGAGCACGACTGTCTCCGTGGCGCAATTGGCTAGCGCGTTCGGCCGTTAACCGAAAGGCTGGAGGTTCGAGCCCACCCGGTGGTGGTGTGGCGCTTTTTTTTCTTTGGGCTGATAGCTCTGAAGAAATGTTCTGACGGTGGTGAGAGTGGAGCACTACTGTCTCCGTGGCGCCATTGGCTAGCGCGACCGGCTGTTAACCGAGAGTTTTCAGGTTCGAGCCCACCCGGTGGTGGTGCAGCGTTTCTTTTTCTTTGGGCTGATAGCTCTGAAGAAATGTTCTGACAGTGTGGTGAGAGTGGAGCACGACTGCCTCCGTGGTCCGATTGGCTAGCGCGATCGGCTGTTAACCGAAAGGTTCGAGGTTCAAGCGCTCCCGGGAGTGGTGTGTTGCTCTTTTCTTTTCGCTGATAGCTTTGGAGATATGTTCTGATGGTGGTGAGAGTGGAGCACGACTGTCTCCGTGGCGCAATTGGCTAGCGCGATCGGCTGTTAACCGAAAGGCTGGAGGTTCGAGCCCACCCGGTGGAGGTGCGGCGCTTTTTTTTTCTTTCGGCTGATAGCTCTGAAGAAATGTTCTGACGGTGGTGAGAGCGGAGCACGACTGTCTCCGTGGCGCCATTGGCTAGCGCGACCAGCTGTTAACCGAGAGGTTTGAGGTTCGAGCCCACCCGGTGGTGGTGCGGCGTTTCTTTTTCTTTGGGCTGATAGCTCTGAATAAATGTTCTGACAGTGTGGTGAGAGTGGAGCACGACTGCCTCCGTGGCCCAATTGGCTAGCGCGATCGGCTGTTAACCGAATGGTTGGAGGTTCGAGCCCACCCGGTGGTGGTGCGGCGCTTTTTCTTCTTTGAGCTGATAGCTCTGAAGAAATGTTCTGACGGTGGTGAGAGTGGAGCACGATTGTCTCCGTGGCGCGATTGGCTAGCGCGTTCGGCTGTTAACCGAAAGGTTGGAGGTTCGAGCCCACCCGGTGGTGGTGCGGCGCTTTTTTTTCTTTGGGCTGATAGTCTGAAGAAATGTTCTGTGGTGGTGAGAGTGGTGCACGACTGTCTCCGTGGCGCAAATGGCTAGCACAATGGGCCCTTAACCGAAAGGTTGGAGGATCGAGCCCACTCGGTTGAGGCGCGGCGCTTTTTTTCCTTTGGGCTGATAGCTCTGAGGAAATGTTCTGACGGTGGTGAGAGTGGAGCACGACTGTCTCCGTGGCGCAATTGGCTAGCGCGATCGGCTGTTAACCGAAATGTTGGAGGTTCGATCCCTCCCGGGAGTGATGTGTTGCTTTTTTCTTTGCGCTGATAGCTTTGAAGATATGTTCTGATGGTGGTGAGAGTGGAGCACGACTGTCTCCGTGGCACAAATGGCTAGCGCGTTCGGCCGTTAACCGAAAGGCTGGAAGTTCGAGCCCACCCGGTGCTGGTGGGGCGCTTTTTTTTCTTTGGGCTGATAGCTCTGAAGAAATGTACTGACGGTGGTGAGAGTGGTTCACGACTGTCCCCGTGGCGCAATTGGCTAGCGCAATGGGCCCTTAACCGAAAGGTTGGAGGTTCGAGACCACTCGGTGGAGGTGCGGCGCTTTTTTTCCTTTGGGCTGATAGCTCTAAGGAAATGTTCTGACGGTGGTGAGAGTGGAGCACGACTGTCTCCGTGGCGCAATTGGCTAGCGCGATCGGCTGTTAACCGAAAAGTTGGAGGTTCAATCCCTCCCGGAAGTGGTGTGTTGCTTTTTTCTTTGCGCTGATAGCTTTGAAGATATGTTCTGATGGTGGGGAGATTGGAGCACGACTGTCTCCGTGGCGCGATCGGCTGTTAACCGAAAGGTTGGAATTTCGAGCCCTCCCGTGAGTGGTGTGTTGCTTTTTTTCTTTGCGCTGATTGCTTTGAAGATATGTTCTGATGGTGGTGAGAGTGGAGCACGACTGTCTCCGTGGCGCAATTGGCTAGCGCGTTCGGCCGTTAACCGAAAGGCTGGAGGTTCGAGCCCACCCGGTGGTGGTGTGGCGCTTTATTTTCTTTGGGCTGATAGCTCTGAAGAAATGTTCTGACGGTGGTGAGAGCGGAGCACGACTGTCTCCGTGGCGCCATTGGCTAGCGCGATCAGCTGTTAACCGAAAGGTTGGAGGTTCGAGCCCACCCGGTGGTGGTGCGGCGCTTTTTATTCTTTGAGCTGATAGCTCTGAAGAAATGTTCTGACGGTGGTGAGAGTGGAGCACGACTGTCTCCATGGCGCAATTGGCTAGCACGATCGGCTGTTAACCGAAAGGTTGTAGTTTCGAGCCTTCCCGGGAGTGGTGTGTTGCTCTTTTCTTTTCGCTGATAGCTTTGGAGATATGTTCTGATGGTGGTGAGAGTGGAGCACGATTGTCTCCGTGGCGCAATTGGCTAGCGCGATCGGCTGTTAACCGAAAGGCTGAAGGTTCAAGCCCACCCGGTGGAGGTGCGACGCTTTGATTTTCTTTGGGCTGATAGCTCTGAAGAAATGTTCTGACGGTGGTGAGAGCGGAGCACGACTGTCTCCGTGGCGCCATTGGCTAGCGCGACCGGCTGTTAACCGAAAGGTTTCAGGTTCGAGCCCACCCGGTGGTGGTGCAGCGTTTCTTTTTCATTGGGCTGATAGCTCTGAAGAAATGTTCTGACAGTGTGGTGAGAGTGGAGCACGACTGCCTCCGTGGCCCAATTGGCTAGCGCGATCGGCTGTTAACCGAAAAGTTGGAGGTTCGAGCCCTCCCGGGAGTGGTGTGTTGCTTTTTTTTTCTTTGCGCTGATAGATTTGAAGATATGTTCTGATGGTGGTGCGAGTGGAGCACGACTGTCTCCGTGGCGTAATTGGCTAGTGCGATGGGCTGTTAACCGAAAGGTTGGAATTTCAAGCCCTCCCGGGAGTGGTGTGTTGCTTTTTTCTTTGCGCTGATAGCTTTGAAGATATGCTCTTATGGTGGTGATAGTGGCGCACGACTGTCTCTGTGGCGCAATTCGCTAGCGCGTTCGGCCGTTAACCGAAAGGCTGGAGGTTCGAGCCCACCCGGTGGTGGTGTGGCGCTTTTTTTAGGGCTGATAGCTCTGAAGAAATGTTCTGACGGTGGTGAGAGCGGAGCACGACTGTCTCCGTGGCGCGATTGGCTAGCGCGATCGGCTGTTAACCGAAAGGTTGGAGGTTCGAGCCCACTCGGTGGAGGCGCGGCGCTTTTTTTCCTTTGGGCTGATAGCTCTGAGGAAATGTTCTGACGGTGGTGAGAGTGAAGCACGACTGTCTCCGTGGCGCAATTGGCAAGCGCGATCGGCTGTTAACCGAAATGTTGGAGGTTCGATCCCTCCCGGTAGTAGTGTGTTGCTTTTTTCTGTGCGCTGATAGCTTTGAAGATATGTTCTGATGGTGGAGAGACTGGAGCACGACTGTCTCCGTGGTACCATTGGCTAGCGCAATCGGCTGTTAACCGAAAGGTTAGTATTTCGAGCCCTCCCGGGAGTGGTGTGTTGCTTTTTTCTTTGTGCTGATAGCTTCGAAGATATGTTCTGATGGTGGTGAGAGTGGAGCACGACTGTCTCCGTGGCACAATTGGCTAGCGCGTTCGGCCGTTAACCGAAAGGCTGGAAGTTCGAGCCCACCCGGTGGTGGTGTGGCGCTTTCTTTTCTTTGGGCTGATAGCTCTGAAGAAATGTACTGACGGTGGTGAGAGCGGAGCACGACTGTCTCCGTGGCGCCATTGGCTAGCGCGATCGGCTGTAAACCGAGAGGTTGGAGGTTCGAGCCCACCCGGTGGTGGTGCGGCGTTTCTTTTCCTTTGGGCTGATAGCTCTGAAGAAATGTTCTGACAGTGGTGAGAGTGGAGCACGACTGCCTCCGTGGTCCAATTGGCTAGCGCGATCGGCTGTTAACCGAAAGGTTGGAGGTTCGAGCCCACCCGGTGGTGGTGCGGCGCTTTTTCTTCTTTGAGCTGATAGCTCTGAAGAAATGTTCTGACGGTGGTGAGAGTGGAGCACGATTGTCTCCGTGGCGCGATTGGCTAGCGCGTTCGGCTGTTAACCGAAAGGTTGGAGGTTCGAGCCCACCCGGTGGTGGTGCGGCGCTTTTTTTTCTTTGGGCTGATAGTCTGAAGAAATGTTCTGTGGTGGTGAGAGTGGTGCACGACTGTCTCCGTGGCGCAAATGGCTAGCACAATGGGCCCTTAACCGAAAGGTTGGAGGATCGAGCCCACTCGGTGGAGGCGCGGCGCTTTTTTTCCTTTGGGCTGATAGCTCTGAGGAAATGTTCTGACGGTGGTGAGAGTGGAGCACGACTGTCTCCGTGGCGCAATTGGCTAGCGCGATCGGCTGTTAACCGAAATGTTGGAGGTTCGATCCCTCCCGGGAGTGATGTGTTGCTTTTTTCTTTGCGCTGATAGCTTTGAAGATATGTTCTGATGGTGGTGAGAGTGGAGCACGACTGTCTCCGTTGCACAAATGGCTAGCGCGTTCGGCCGTTAACCGAAAGGCTGGAAGTTCGAGCCCACCTGGTGCTGGTGTGGCGCTTTTTTTTCTTTGGGCTGATAGCTCTGAAGAAATGTACTGACGGTGGTGAGAGTGGTTCACGACTGTCCCCGTGGCGCAATTGGCCAGCGCAATGGGCCCTTAACCGAAAGGTTGGAGGTTCGAGACCACTCGGTGGAGGTGCGGCGCTTTTTTTCCTTTAGGCTGATAGCTCTAAGGAAATGTTCTGACGGTGGTGAGAGTGGAGCACGACTGTCTCCGTGGCGCAATTGGCTAGCGCGATAGGCTGTTAACCGAAAAGTTGGAGGTTCAATCCCTCCCGGAAGTGGTGTGTTGCTTTTTTCTTTGCGCTGATAGCTTTGAAGATATGTTCTGATGGTGGGGAGATTGGAGCACGGCTGTCTCCGTGGCGCAATTGGCTAGCGCGATCGGCTGTTAACCGAAAGGTTGGAATTTCGAGCCCTCCCGTGAGTGGTGTGTTGCTTTTTTTCTTTGCGCTGATTGCTTTGAAGATATGTTCTGATGGTGGTGAGAGTGGAGCACGACTGTCTCCGTGGCGCAATTGGCTAGCGCGTTCGGCCGTTAACCGAAAGGCTGGAGGTTCGTGCCCACCCGGTGGTGGTGTGGCGCTTTATTTTCTTTGGGCTGATAGCTCTGAAGAAATGTTCTGACGGTGGTGAGAGCGGAGCACGACTGTCTCCGTGGCGCCATTGGCTAGCGCGATCAGCTGTTAACCGAAAGGTTGGAGGTTCGAGCCCACCCGGTGGTGGTGCGGCGCTTTTTATTCTTTGAGCTGATAGCTCTGAAGAAATGTTCTGACGGTGGTGAGAGTGGAGCACGACTGTCTCCATGGCGCAATTGGCTAGCACGATCGGCTGTTAACCGAAAGGTTGTAGTTTCGAGCCTTCCCGGGAGTGGTGTGTTGCTCTTTTCTTTTCGCTGATAGCTTTGGAGATATGTTCTGATGGTGGTGAGAGTGGAGCACGATTGTCTCCGTGGCGCAATTGGCTAGCGCGATCGGCTGTTAACCGAAAGGCTGGAGGTTCAAGCCCACCCGGTGGAGGTGCGACGCTTTTATTTTCTTTGGGCTGATAGCTCTGAAGAAATGTTCTGACGGTGGTGAGAGCGGAGCACGACTGTCTCCGTGGCGCCATTGGCTAGCGCGACCGGCTGTTAACCGAAAGGTTTGAGGTTCGAGCCCACCCGGTGGTGGTGCAGCGTTTCTTTTTCATTGGGCTGATAGCTCTGAAGAAATGTTCTGACAGTGTGGTGAGAGTGGAGCACGACTGCCTCCGTGGCCAGATTGGCTAGCGCGATCGGCTGTTAACCGAAAGGTTGGAGGTTCGAGCCCTCCCGGGAGTGGTGTGTTGCTTTTTTTTTTCTTTGCGCTGATAGATTTGAAGATATGTTCTGATGGTGGTGAGAGTGGAGCACGACTGTCTCCGTGGCGTAATTGGCTAGTGCGATGGGCTGTTAACCGAAAGGTTGGAATTTCAAGCCCTCCCGGGAGTGGTGTGTTGCTTTTTTCTTTGCGCTGATAGCTTTGAAGATATGTTCTTATGGTGGTGATAGTGGCGCACGACTGTCTCCGTGGCGCAATTGGCTAGCGCGTTCGGCTGTTAACCGAAAGGTTGGAGGTTCGAGCCCACCCGGTGGGGGTGCGGCGCTTTTTTTCTTTGAGCTGATAGTCTGAAGAAATGTTCTGCGGTGGTGAGAGTGGTGCACGACTGTCTCCGTGGCGCAATTGGCTAGCGCTATGGGCCCTTAACCGAATGGTTGGAGGTTCGAGACCACTCGGTGGAGGTGCGGCGCTTTTTTTCCTTTGGGCTGATAGCTCTAATGAAATGTTCTGACGGTGGTGAGAGTGGAGCACGACTGTCTCCGTGGCGCAATTGGCTAGCGCGATCGGCTGTTAACCGAAAAGTTGGAGGTTCAATCCCTCCCGGGAGTGGTGTGTTGCTTTTTATTTTGCGCTGATAGCTTTGAAGATATGTTCTGATGGTGGGGACATTGGAGCACGACTGTCTCCGTGGCGCAATTGGCTAGCGCGATCGGCTGTTAACCGAAAGGTTGGAATTTCGAGCCCTCCCGTGAGTGGTGTGTTGCTTTTTTCTTTGCGCTGATTGCTTTTAAGATATGTTCTGATGGTGGTGAGAGTGGAGCACGACTGTCTCCGTGGCGCAATTGGCTAGCGCGTTCGGCCGTTAACCGAAAGGCTGGAGGTTCGAGCCCACCCGGTGGTGGTGTGGCGCTTTATTTTCTTTGGGCTGATAGCTCTGAAGAAATGTTCTGACGGTGGTGAGAGCGGAGCACGACTGTCTCCGTGGCGCCATTGGCTAGCGCGATCGGCTGTTAACCGAAAGGTTGGAGGTTCGAGCCCACCCGGTGGAGGTGCGGCGCTTTTCATTCTTTGAGCTGATAGCTCTGAAGAAATGTTCTGACGGTGGTGAGAGTGGAGCACGACTGTTTCCGTGGCGCAATTGGCTAGCGCGATCGGCTGTTAACCGAAAGGTTGTATTATCGAGCCTTCCCGGGAGTGGTGTGTTGCTCTTTTCTTTTCGCTGATAGCTTTGGAGATATGTTCTGATGGTGGTGAGAGTGGAGTACGATTGTCTCCGTGGCGCAATTGGCTAGCGCGATCGGCTGTTAACCGAAAGGCTGGAGGTTCGAGCCCACCCAGTGGAGGTGCGACGCTTTTTTTTTCTTTGGGCTGATAGCTCTGAAGAAATGTTCTGACGGTGGTGAGAGCGGAGCACGACTGTCTCCGTGGCGCCATTGGCTAGCGCGACCGGCTGTTAACCGAAAGGTTTGAGGTTCGAGCCCACCCGGTGGTGGTGCGGCGTTTCTTTTTCATTGGGCTGATAGCTCTGAAGAAATGTTCTGACAGTGTGGTGAGAGTGGAGCACGACTGCCTCCGTGGCCCAATTGGCTAGCGCGATCGTCTGTTAACCGAAAGGTTGGAGGTTCGAGCCCATCCGGTGGTGGTGCGGCGCTTTTTCTTACTTGAGCTGATAGCTCTGAAGAAATGTTCTGACGGTGGTGAGAGTGGAGCACGACTGTCTCCGTGGCGCAATTGGCTAGCGCGTTCGGCTGTTAACCGAAAGGTTGGAGGTTCGAGCCCACCCGATGGTGGTGCGGCGCTTTTTTTCTTTGGGCTGATAGTCTGAAGAAATGTTCTGCGGTGGTGAGAGTGGTGCACGACTGTCTCCGTGGCGCAATTGGCTAGCGCAACGGGCCCTTACCCGAAAGGTTGGAGGTTCGAGACCACTCGGTGGAGGTGCGGCGCTTTTTTTCCTTTGGGCTTATAGCTCTGAGGAAATGTTCTGTGGTGGTGAGAATGGTGCACGACTGTCTCCGTGGCACAAATGGCTAGCGCGTTCGGCTGTTAACTGAAAGGCTGGAAGTTCGAGCCCACCCGGTGCTGGTGTGGCGCTTTTTTTTCTTTGGGCTGATAGCTCTGAAGAAATGTACTGACGGTGGTGAGAGTGGTGCACGACTGTCCCCGTGGCGCAATTGGCTAGCGCAATGGGCCCTTAACCGAAAGGTTGGAGGTTCGAGACCACTCGGTGGAGGTGCGGCGCTTTTTTTCCTTTGGGCTGATAGCTCTAAGGAAATGTTCTGACGGTGGTGAGAGTGGAGCACGACTGTCTCCGTGGCGCAATTGGCTAGCGCGATCGGCTGTTAACCGAAAAGTTGGAGGTTCAATCCCTCCCGGAAGTGGTGTGTTGCTTTTTTCTTTGCGCTGATAGCTTTGAAAATATGTTCTGATGGTGGGGAGATTGGAGCACGACTGTCTCCGTGGCGCAATTGGCTAGCGCGATCGGCTGTTAACCGAAAGGTTGGAATTTCGAGCCCTCCCGTGAGTGGTGTGTTGCTTTTTTTCTTTGCGCTGATTGCTTTGAAGATATGTTCTGATGGTGGTGAGAGTGGAGCACGACTGTCTCCGTGGCGCAATTGGCTAGCGCGTTCGGCCGTTAACCGAAAGGCTGGCGGTTCGAGCCCACCCGGTGGTGGTGTGGCGCTTTATTTTCTTTGGGCTGATAGCTCTGAAGAAATGTTCTGACGGTGGTGAGAGCGGAGCACGACTGTCTCCGTGGCGCCATTGGCTAGCGCGATCAGCTGTTAACAGAAAGGTTGGAGGTTCGAGCCCACCCGGTGGTGGTGCGGCGCTTTTTATTCTTTGAGCTGATAGCTCTGAAGAAATGTTCTGACGGTGGTGAGAGTGGAGCACGACTGTCTCCATGGCGCAATTGGCTAGCGCGATCGGCTGTTAACCGAAAGGTTGTAGTTTCGAGCCTTCCCGGGAGTGGTGTGTTGCTCTTTTCTTTTCGCTGATAGCTTTGGAGATATGTTCTGATGGTGGTGAGAGTGGAGCACGATTGTCTCCGTGGCGCAATTGGCTAGCGCGATCGGCTGTTAACCGAAAGGCTGGAGGTTCAAGCCCACCCGGTGGAGGTGCGACGCTTTTATTTTCTTTGGGCTGATAGCTCTGAAGAAATGTTCTGACGGTGGTGAGAGCGGAGCACGACTGTCTCCATGGCGCCATTGGCTAGCGCGACCGGCTGTTAACCGAAAGGTTTGAGGTTCGAGCCCACCCGGTGGTGGTGCAGCGTTTCTTTTTCATTGGGCTGATAGCTCTGAAGAAATGTTCTGACAGTGTGGTGAGAGTGGAGCACAACTGCCTCCGTGGCCCAATTGGCTAGCGCGATCGGCTGTTAACCGAAAGGTTGGAGGTTTGAGCCCACCCCGTGGTGGTGCGGCGCTTTTTCTTACTTGAGCTGATAGCTCTGAAGAAACGTTCTGACGGTGGTGAGAGGGGAGCACGACTGTCTCCGTGGCGCAATTGGCTAGCGCGTTCGGCTGTTAACCGAAAGGTTGGAGGTTCGAGCCCACCCGGTGGTGGTGCGGCGCTTTTTTTCTTTGGGCTGATAGTCTGAAGAAATGTTTTGCGGTGGTGAGAGTGGTGCTCGACTGTCTCCGTGGCGCAATTGGCTAGCGCAATGGGCCCTTAACCGAAAGGTTAGAGGTTCGAGCCCACTCGGTGGAGGCGCGGCGCTTGTTTTCCTTTGGGCTGATAGCTCTGAGGAAATGTTCTGACGGTGGTGAGAGTTTAGCAAGACTGTCTCCGTGGCGCAACTGGCTAGCGCGATCGGCTGTTAACCGAAAAGTTGGAGGTTCGATCCCTCCCGGGAGTGGTGTGTTGCTTATTTCTTTGCGCTGATAGCTTTGAAGATATGTTCTGATGGTGGGGAGATTGGAGCACGACTGTCTCCGTGGCGCTATTGGCTAGCGCAATCGGCTGTTAACCGAAAGGTTAGAATTTCGAGCCCTCCCGGGAGTGGTGTGTTGCTTTTTTCTTTGTGCTGATAGCTTTGAAGATATGTTCTGATGGTGGTGAGAGCGGAGCACGACTGTCTCCGTGGCGCCATTGGCTAGCGCGATCGGCTGTTAACCGAGAGGTTGGAGGTTCGAGCCCACCCGGTGGTGGTGCGGCGTTTCTTTTTCTTCGGGCTGATAGCTCTGAAGAAATGTTCTGACAGTGGTCAGAGTGGAGCACGACTGCCTCCGTGGTCCAATTGGCTAGCGCGATCGGCTGTTAACCGAAAGGTTGGAGGTTCGAGCCCACCCGGTGGTGGTGCGGCGCTTTTTCTTCTTTGAGCTGATAGCTCTGAAGAAATGTTCTGACGGTGGTGAGAGTGTAGAAAGACTGTCTCCGTGGCGTAATTCGCTAGCACGATCGGCTGTTAACTGAAAGGTTGGAGGTTCGAGCCCTCCCGGGAGTGGTGTTGCTTTTTTTTCTTTGGGCTGATAGCTTTGAAGATATGTTCTGATGGTGGTGAGAGTAGAGCACGACTGTCTCCGTGGCGCAATTGGCTAGCGCGTTCGGCTGTTAACCGAAAGGTTGGAGGTTCGAGCCCACCCGGTGGTGGTGCGGTGCTTTTTTTCCTTTGGGCTTATAGCTCTGAGGAAATGTTCTGACGGTGGTGAGAGTGGAGCACGACTGTCTCCGTGGCGCAATTGGCTAGCGCGATCGGCTGTTAACCGAAAAGTTGGAGGTTCGATCCCTCCCGGGAGTGGTGTGTTGCTTTTTTCTTTGCGCTGATAGCTTTGAAGATATGTTCTGATGGTGGGGAGATTGGAGCACGACTGTCTCCGTGGCGCAATTGGCTAGCGCGATCGGCTGTTAACCGAAAGGTTGGAATTTCGAGCCCTCCCGTGAGTAGTGTGTTGCTTTTTTCTTTGCGCTGATAGCTTTGAAGATACGTTCTGATGGTGGTGAGAGTGGAGCACGACTGTCTCCGTGGCGCAATTGGCTAGCGCGTTCGGCCGTTAACCGAAAGGCTGGAGGTTCGAGCCCACCCGGTGGTGGTGTGGCGCTTTTTTTTCTTTGGGCTGATAGCTCTGAAGAAATGTTCTGACGGTGGTGAGAGCGGAGCACGACTGTCTCCGTGGCGCCATTGGCTAGCGCGACCGGCTGTTAACCGAGAGTTTTCAGGTTCGAGCCCACCCGGTGGTGGTGCGGCGTTTCTTTTTCTTTGGGCTGATAGCTCTGAAGAAATGTTCTGACAGTGTGGTGAGAGTGGAGCACGACTGCCTCCGTGGCCCAATTGGCTAGCGCGATCGGCTGTTAACCGAAAGGTTCGAGGTTCAAGCGCTCCCGGGAGTGGTGTGTTGCTCTTTTCTTTTCGCTGATAGCTTTGGAGATATGTTCTGATGGTGGTGAGAGTGGAGCACGACTGTCTCCGTGGCGCAATTGGCTAGCGCGATCGGCTGTTAACCGAAAGGCTGGAGGTTCGAGCCCACCCGGTGGAGGTGCGGCGCTTTTTTTTCTTTCGGCTGATAGCTCTGAAGAAATGTTCTGACGGTGGTGAGAGCGGAGCACGACTGTCTCCGTGGCGCCATTGGCTAGCGCGACCAGCTGTTAACCGAGAGGTTTGAGGTTCGAGCCCACCCGGTGGTGGTGCGGCGTTTCTTTTTCTTTGGGCTGATAGCTCTGAATAAATGTTCTGACAGTGTGGTGAGAGTGGAGCACGACTGCCTCCGTGGCCCAATTGGCTAGCGCGATCGGCTGTTAACCGAAAAGTAGGAGGTTCGATCCCTCCCGGGAGTGGTGTGTTGCTTTTTTCTTTGCGGTGATAGCTTTGAAGATATGTTCTGATGGTGTTGAGAGTGGAGCACGACTGTCTCCGTGGCGCAATTGGCTAGCGCGTTCGGCCGTTAACCGAAAGGCTGGAGGTTCGAGCCCACCCGGTGGTGGTGTGGCGCTTTTTTTTCTTTGGGCTGATAGCTCTGAAGAAATGTTCTGACGGTGGTGAGAGCGGAGCACGACTGTCTCCGTGGCGCCATTGGCTAGCGCGACCGGCTGTTAACCGAGAGTTTTCAGGTTCGAGCCCACCCGGTGGTGGTGCGGCGTTTCTTTTTCTTTGGGCTGATAGCTCTGAAGAAATGTTCTGACAGTGTGGTGAGAGTGGACCACGACTGCCTCCGTGGCCCAATTGGCTAGCGCGATCGGCTGTTAACCGAAAGGTTCGAGGTTCAAGCGCTCCCGGGAGTGGTGTGTTGCTCTTTTCTTTTCGCTGATAGCTTTGGAGATATGTTCTGATGGTGGTGAGAGTGGAGCACGACTGTCTCCGTGGCGCAATTGGCTAGCGCGATCGGCTGTTAACCGAAAGGCTGGAGGTTCGAGCCCACCCGGTGGAGGTGCGGCGCTTTTTTTTTCTTTCGGCTGATAGCTCTGAAGAAATGTTCTGACGGTGGTGAGAGCGGAGCACGACTGTCTCCGTGGCGCCATTGGCTAGCGCGACCAGCTGTTAACCGAGAGGTTTGAGGTTCGAGCCCACCCGGTGGTGGTGCGGCGTTTCTTTTTCTTTGGGCTGATAGCTCTGAATAAATGTTCTGACAGTGTGGTGAGAGTGGAGCACGACTGTCTCCGTGGCCCAATTGGCTAGCGCGATCGGCTGTTAACCGAATGGTTGGAGGTTCGAGCCCACCCGGTGGTGGTGCGGCGCTTTTTCTTCTTTGAGCTGATAGCTCTGAAGAAATGTTCTGACGGTGGTGAGAGCGGAGCACGACTGTCTCCGTGGCGCCATTGGCTAGCGCGATCGGCTGTTAACCGAAAGGTTGGAGGTTCGAGCCCACCCGGTGGAGGTGCGGCGCTTTTTATTCTTTGAGCTGATAGCTCTGAAGAAATGTTCTGACGGTGGTGAGAGTGGAGCACGACTGTCTCCGTGGCGCAATTGGCTAGCGCGATCGGCTGTTAACCGAAAGGTTGTAGTATCGAGCCTTCCCGGGAGCGGTGTGTTGCTCTTTTCTTTTCGCTGATAGCTTTGGAGATATGTTCTGATGGTGGTGAGAGTGGAGTACGATTGTCTCCGTGGCGCAATTGGCTAGCGCGATCGGCTGTTAACCGAAAGGCTGGAGGTTCGAGCCCACCCGGTGGAGGTGCGACGCTTTTTTTTTCTTTGGGCTGATAGCTCTGAAGAAATGTTCTGACGGTGGTGAGAGCGGAGCACGACTGTCTCCGTGGCGCCATTGGCTAGCGCGACCGGCTGTTAACCGAAAGGTTTGAGGTTCGAGCCCACCCGATGGTGGTGCGGCGTTTCTTTTTCATTGGGCTGATAGCTCTGAAGAAATGTTCTGACAGTGTGGTGAGAGTGGAGCACGACTGCCTCCGTGGCCCAATTGGCTAGCGCGATCGGCTGTTAACCGAAAGGTTGGAGGTTCGAGCCCATCCGGTGGTGGTGCGGCGCTTTTTCTTACTTGAGCTGATAGCTCTGAAGAAATGTTCTGACGGTGGTGAGAGTGGAGCACGATTGTCTCCGTGGCGCGATTGGCTAGCGCGTTCGGCTGTTAACCGAAAGGTTGGAGGTTCGAGCCCACCCGGTGGTGGTGCGGCGCTTTTTTTTCTTTGGGCTGATAGTCTGAAGAAATGTTCTGTTGTGGTGAGAGTGGTGCACGACTGTCTCCGTGGCGCAAATGGCTAGCACAATGGGCCCTTAACCGAAAGGTTGGAGGATCGAGCCCACTCGGTGGAGGCGTGGCGCTTTTTTTCCTTTGGGCTGATAGCTCTGAGGAATGGTTCTGACGGTGGTGAGAGTGGAGCACGACTGTCTCCGTGGCGCAATTGGCTAGCGCGATCGGCTGTTAACCGAAATGTTGGAGGTTCGATCCCTCCCGGGAGTGATGTGTTGCTTTTTTCTTTGCGCTGATAGCTTTGAAGATATGTTCTGATGGTGGTGAGAGTGGAGCACGACTGTCTCCGTGGCACAAATGGCTAGCGCGTTCGGCCGTTATCCGAAAGGCTGGAAGTTCGAGCCCACCCGGTGCTGGTGTGGCGCTTTTTTTTTTCTTTGGGCTGATAGCTCTGAAGAAATGTACTGACGGTGGTGAGAGTGGTGCACGACTGTCCCCGTGGCGCAATTGGCTAGCGCAATGGGCCCTTAACCGAAAGGTTGGAGGTTCGAGACCACTCGGTGGAGGTGCGGCGCTTTTTTTCCTTTGGGCTGATAGCTCTAAGGAAATGTTCTGACGGTGGTGAGAGTGGAGCACGACTGTCTCCGTGGCGCAATTGGCTAGCGCGATCGGCTGTTAACCGAAAAGTTGGAGGTTCAATCCCTCCCGGAAGTGGTGTGTTGCTTTTTTTTTGCGCTGATAGCTTTGAAAATATGTTCTGATGGTGGGGAGATTGGAGCACGACTGTCTCCGTGGCGCAATTGGCTAGCGCGATCGGCTGTTAACCGAAAGGTTGGAATTTCGAGCCCTCCCGTGAGTGGTGTGTTGCTTTTTTTCTTTGCGCTGATTGCTTTGAAGATATGTTCTGATGGTGGTGAGAGTGGAGCACGACTGTCTCCGTGGCGCAATTGGCTAGCGCGTTCGGCCGTTAACCGAGAGTTTTCAGGTTCGAGCCCACCCGGTGGTGGTGCGGCGTTTCTTTTTCTTTGGGCTGATAGCTCTGAAGAAATGTTCTGACAGTGTGGTGAGAGTGGAGCACGACTGCCTCCGTGGCCCAATTGGCTAGCGCGATCGGCTGTTAACCGAAAGGTTCGAGGTTCAAGCGCTCCCGGGAGTGGTGTGTTGCTCTTTTCTTTTCGCTGATAGCTTTGGAGATATGTTCTGATGGTGGTGAGAGTGGAGCACGACTGTCTCCGTGGCGCAATTGGCTAGCGCGATCGGCTGTTAACCGAAAGGCTGGAGGTTCGAGCCCACCCGGTGGAGGTGCGGCGCTTTTTTTTCTTTCGGCTGATAGCTCTGAAGAAATGTTCTGACGGTGGTGAGAGCGGAGCACGACTGTCTCCGTGGCGCCATTGGCTAGCGCGACCAGCTGTTAACCGAGAGGTTTGAGGTTCGAGCCCACCCGGTGGTGGTGCGGCGTTTCTTTTTCTTTGGGCTGATAGCTCTGAATAAATGTTCTGACAGTGTGGTGAGAGTGGAGCACGACTGCCTCCGTGGCCCAATTGGCTAGCGCGATCGGCTGTTAACCGAAAAGTAGGAGGTTCGATCCCTCCCGGGAGTGGTGTGTTGCTTTTTTCTTTGCGGTGATAGCTTTGAAGATATGTTCTGATGGTGTTGAGAGTGGAGCACGACTGTCTCCGTGGCGCAATTGGCTAGCGCGTTCGGCCGTTAACCGAAAGGCTGGAGGTTCGAGGCCACCCGGTGGTGGTGTGGCGCTTTTTTTTCTTTGGGCTGATAGCTCTGAAGAAATGTTCTGACGGTGGTGAGAGCGGAGCACGACTGTCTCCGTGGCGCCATTGGCTAGCGCGACCGGCTGTTAACCGAGAGTTTTCAGGTTCGAGCCCACCCGGTGGTGGTGCGGCGTTTCTTTTTCTTTGGGCTGATAGCTCTGAAGAAATGTTCTGACAGTGTGGTGAGAGTGGAGCACGACTGCCTCCGTGGCCCAATTGGCTAGCGCGATCGGCTGTTAACCGAAAGGTTCGAGGTTCAAGCGCTCCCGGGAGTGGTGTGTTGCTCTTTTCTTTTCGCTGATAGCTTTGGAGATATGTTCTGATGGTGGTGAGAGTGGAGCACGACTGTCTCCGTGGCGCAATTGGCTAGCGCGATCGGCTGTTAACCGAAAGGCTGGAGGTTCGAGCCCACCCGGTGGAGGTGCGGCGCTTTTTTTTTCTTTCGGCTGATAGCTCTGAAGAAATGTTCTGACGGTGGTAAGAGCGGAGCACGACTGTCTCCGTGGCGCCATTGGCTAGCGCGACCAGCTGTTAACCGAGAGGTTTGAGGTTCGAGCCCACCCGGTGGTGGTGCGGCGTTTCTTTTTCTTTGGGCTGATAGCTCTGAATAAATGTTCTGACAGTGTGGTGAGAGTGGAGCACGACTGTCTCCGTGGCCCAATTGGCTAGCGCGATCGGCTGTTAACCGAATGGTTGGAGGTTCGAGCCCACCCGGTGGTGGTGCGGCGCTTTTTCTTCTTTGAGCTGATAGCTCTGAAGAAATGTTCTGACGGTGGTGAGAGCGGAGCACGACTGTCTCCGTGGCGCCATTGGCTAGCGCGATCGGCTGTTAACCGAAAGGTTGGAGGTTCGAGCCCACCCGGTGGAGGTGCGGCGCTTTTTATTCTTTGAGCTGATAGCTCTGAAGAAATGTTCTGACGGTGGTGAGAGTGGAGCACGACTGTCTCCGTGGCGCAATTGGCTAGCGCGATCGGCTGTTAACCGAAAGGTTGTAGTATCGAGCCTTCCCGGGAGCGGTGTGTTGCTCTTTTCTTTTCGCTGATAGCTTTGGAGATATGTTCTGATGGTGGTGAGAGTGGAGTACGATTGTCTCCGTGGCGCAATTGGCTAGCGCGATCGGCTGTTAACCGAAAGGCTGGAGGTTCGAGCCCACCCGGTGGAGGTGCGACGCTTTTTTTTTCTTTGGGCTGATAGCTCTGAAGAAATGTTCTGACGGTGGTGAGAGCGGAGCACGACTGTCTCCGTGGCGCCATTGGCTAGCGCGACCGGCTGTTAACCGAAAGGTTTGAGGTTCGAGCCCACCCGATGGTGGTGCGGCGTTTCTTTTTCATTGGGCTGATAGCTCTGAAGAAATGTTCTGACAGTGTGGTGAGAGTGGAGCACGACTGCCTCCGTGGCCCAATTGGCTAGCGCGATCGGCTGTTAACCGAAAGGTTGGAGGTTCGAGCCCATCCGGTGGTGGTGCGGCGCTTTTTCTTACTTGAGCTGATAGCTCTGAAGAAATGTTCTGACGGTGGTGAGAGTGGAGCACGATTGTCTCCGTGGCGCGATTGGCTAGCGCGTTCGGCTGTTAACCGAAAGGTTGGAGGTTCGAGCCCACCCGGTGGTGGTGCGGCGCTTTTTTTTCTTTGGGCTGATAGTCTGAAGAAATGTTCTGTGGTGGTGAGAGTGGTGCACGACTGTCTCCGTGGCGCAAATGGCTAGCACAATGGGCCCTTAACCGAAAGGTTGGAGGATCGAGCCCACTCGGTGGAGGCGTGGCGCTTTTTTTCCTTTGGGCTGATAGCTCTGAGGAATGGTTCTGACGGTGGTGAGAGTGGAGCACGACTGTCTCCGTGGCGCAATTGGCTAGCGCGATCGGCTGTTAACCGAAATGTTGGAGGTTCGATCCCTCCCGGGAGTGATGTGTTGCTTTTTTCTTTGCGCTGATAGCTTTGAAGATATGTTCTGATGGTGGTGAGAGTGGAGCACGACTGTCTCCGTGGCACAAATGGCTAGCGCGTTCGGCCGTTAACCGAAAGGCTGGAAGTTCGAGCCCACCCGGTGCTGGTGTGGCGCTTTTTTTTTTCTTTGGGCTGATAGCTCTGAAGAAATGTACTGACGGTGGTGAGAGTGGTGCACGACCGTCCCCGTGGCGCAATTGGCTAGCGCAATGGGCCCTTAACCGAAAGGTTGGAGGTTCGAGACCACTCGGTGGAGGTGCGGCGCTTTTTTTCCTTTGGGCTGATAGCTCTAAGGAAATGTTCTGACGGTGGTGAGAGTGGAGCACGACTGTCTCCGTGGCGCAATTGGCTAGCGCGATCGGCTGTTAACCGAAAAGTTGGAGGTTCAATCCCTCCCGGAAGTGGTGTGTTGCTTTTTTTTTGCGCTGATAGCTTTGAAAATATGTTCTGATGGTGGGGAGATTGGAGCACGACTGTCTCCGTGGCGCAATTGGCTAGCGCGATCGGCTGTTAACCGAAAGGTTGGAATTTCGAGCCCTCCCGTGAGTGGTGTGTTGCTTTTTTTCTTTGCGCTGATTGCTTTGAAGATATGTTCTGATGGTGGTGAGAGTGGAGCACGACTGTCTCCGTGGCGCAATTGGCTAGCGCGTTCGGCCGTTAACCGAAAGGCTGGAGGTTCGAGCCCACCCGGTGGTGGTGTGGCGCTTTATTTTCTTTGGGCTGATAGCTCTGAAGAAATGTTGTGACGGTGGTGAGAGCGGAGCACGACTGTCTCCGTGGCGCCATTGGCTAGCGCGATCAGCTGTTAACCGAAAGGTTGGAGGTTCGAGCCCACCCGGTGGTGGTGCGGCGCTTTTTATTCTTTGAGCTGATAGCTCTGAAGAAATGTTCTGACGGTGGTGAGAGTGGAGCACGACTGTCTCCATGGCGCAATTGGCTAGCGCGATCGGCTGTTAACCGAAAGGTTGTAGTTTGGAGCCTTCCCGGGAGTGGTGTGTTGCTCTTTTCTTTTCGCTGATAGCTTTGGAGATATGTTCTGATGGTGGTGAGAGTGGAGCACGATTGTCTCCGTGGCGCAATTGGCTAGCGCGATCGGCTGTTAACCGAAAGGCTGGAGGTTCAAGCCCACCCGGTGGAGGTGCGACGCTTTTATTTTCTTTGGGCTGATAGCTCTGAAGAAATGTTCTGACGGTGGTGAGAGCGGAGCACGACTGTCTCCGTGGCGCCATTGGCTAGCGCGACCGGCTGTTAACCGAAAGGTTTGAGGTTCGAGCCCACCCGGTGGTGGTGCAGCGTTTCTTTTTCATTGGGCTGATAGCTCTGAAGAAATGTTCTGACAGTGTGGTGAGAGTGGAGCACGACTGCCTCCGTGGCCCAATTGGCTAGCGCGATCGGCTGTTAACCGAAAGGTTGGAGGTTCGAGCCCACCCCGTGGTGGTGCGGCGCTTTTTCTTCTTTGAGCTGATAGCTCTGAAGAAATGTTCTGACGGTGGTGAGAGTGGAGAAAGACTGTCTCCGTGGCGTAATTCGCTAGCACGATCGGCTGTTAACTGAAAGGTTGGAGGTTCGAGCCCTCCCGGGAGTGGTGTTGCTTTTTTTTTGGGCTGATAGCTTTGAAGATATGTTCTGATGGTGGTGAGAGTGGAGCACGACTGTCTCCGTGGCGCAATTGGCTAGCGCGTTCGGCTGTTAACCGAAAGGTTGGAGGTTCGAGCCCACCCGGTGGTGGTGCGGCGCTTTTTTTCTTTGGGCTGATAGTCTGAAGAAATGTTCTGCGGTGGTGAGAGTGGTGCACGACTGTCTCCGTGGCGCAATTGGCTAGCGCAACGGGCCCTTAACCGAAAGGTTAGAGGTTCGAGCCCACTCGGTGGAGGCGCGGCGCTTTTTTTCCTTTGGGCTGATAGCTCTGAGGAAATGTTCTGACGGTGGTGAGAGTTTAGCACGACTGTCTCCGTGGCGCAATTGGCTAGTGCGATCGGCTGTTAACCGAAAAGTTGGAGGTTCGATTCCTCCCGGGAGTGGTGTGTTGCTTATTTCTTTGCGCTGATAGCTTTGAAGAGATGTTCTGATGGTGGGGAGATTGGAGCACGACTGTCTCCGTGGCGCTATTGGCTAGCGCAATCGGCTGTTAACCGAAAGGTTAGAATTTCGAGCCCTCCCGGGAGATGTGTGTTGCTTTTTTCTTTGTGCTGATAGCTTTGAAGATATGTTCTGATGGTGGTGAGAGTGGAGCACGACTGTCTCCGTGGCACAATTGGCTAGCGCGTTCGGCCGTTAACCGAAAGGCTGGAAGTTCGAGCCCACCCGGTGGTGGTGTGGCGCTTTTTTTCTTTGGGCTGATAGCTCTGAAGAAATGTACTGACGGTGGTGAGAGCGGAGCACGACTGTCTCCGTGGCGCCATTGGCTAGCGCGATCGGCTGTTAACCGAGAGGTTGGAGGTTCGAGCCCACCCGGTGGTGGTGCGGCGTTTCTTTTTCTTCGGGCTGATAGCTCTGAAGAAATGTTCTGACAGTGGTCAGAGTGGAGCACGACTGCCTCCGTGGTCCAATTGGCTAGCGCGATCGGCTGTTAACCGAAAGGTTGGAGGTTCGAGCCCACCCGGTGGTGGTGCGGCGCTTTTTCTTCTTTGAGCTGATAGCTCTGAAGAAATGTTCTGACGGTGGTGAGAGTGGAGAAAGACTGTCTCCGTGGCGTAATTCGCTAGCACGATCGGCTGTTAACTAAAAAAGGTTGGAGGTTCGAGCCCTCCCGGGAGTGGTGTTGCTTTTTTTTTTGGGCTGATAGCTTTGAAGATATGTTCTGATGGTGGTGAGAGTGGAGCACGACTGTCTCCGTGGCGCAATTGGCTAGCGCGTTCGGCTGTTAACCGAAAGGTTGGAGGTTCGAGCCCACCCGGTGGTGGTGCGGCGCTTTTTTTCTTTGGGCTGATAGTCTGAAGAAATGTTCTGCGGTGGTGAGAGTGGTGCACGACTGTCTCCGTGGCGCAATTGGCTAGCGCAACGGGCCCTTAACCGAAAGGTTGGAGGTTCGAGACCACTCGGTGGAGGTGCGGCGCTTTTTTTCCTTTGGGCTTATAGCTCTGAGGAAATGTTCTGACGGTGGGGAGATTGGAGCACGACTGTCTCCGTGGCGCAATTGGCTAGCGCGATCGGCTGTTAACCAAAAGGTTGGAATTTCGAGCCCTCCCGTGAGTAGTGTGTTGCTTTTTTCTTTGCGCTGATAGCTTTGAAGATACCTTCTGATGGTGGTGAGAGTGGAGCACGACTGTCTCCGTTGCGCAATTGGCTAGCGCGTTCGGCCGTTAACCGAAAGGCTGGAGGTTCGAGCCCACCCGGTGGTGGTGTGGCGCTTTTTTTTCTTTGGGCTGATAGCTCTGAAGAAATGTTCTGACGGTGGTGAGAGCGGAGCACGACTGTCTCCGTGGCGCCATTGGCTA
The DNA here is from genome assembly GCF_043290135.1 of Rhipicephalus microplus. Classification (NCBI taxonomy): domain Eukaryota; kingdom Metazoa; phylum Arthropoda; class Arachnida; order Ixodida; family Ixodidae; genus Rhipicephalus; species Rhipicephalus microplus. The sequence continues at coordinate 108,764 of NW_027464750.1, read as the reverse complement.
GCGCGACCGGCTGTTAACCGAGAGTTTTCAGGTTCGAGCCCACCCGGTGGTGGTGCGGCGTTTCTTTTTCTTTGGGCTGATAGCTCTGAAGAAATGTTCTGACAGTGTGGTGAGAGTGGAGCACGACTGCCTCCGTGGCCCAATTGGCTAGCGCGATCGGCTGTTAACCGAAAGGTTCGAGGTTCAAGCGCTCCCGGGAGTGATGTGTTGCTCTTTTCTTTTCGCTGATAGCTCTGAAGAAATGTTCTGACGATGGTGAGAGCGGAGCAAGACTGTCTCCGTGGCGCCATTGGCTAGCGCGACCAGCTGTTAACCGAGAGGTTTGAGGTTCGAGCCCACCCGGTGGTGGTGCGGCATTTCTTTTTCTTTGGGCTGATAGCTCTGAATAAATGTTCTGACAGTGTGGTGAGAGTGGAGCACGACTGCCTCCGTAGCCCAATTGGCTAGCGCGATCGGCTGTTAACCGAAAAGTTGGAGGTTCGATCCCTCCCGGGAGTGGTGCGGCGTTTCTTTTTCTTTGGGCTGATAGCTCTGAATAAATGTTCTGACAGTGTGGTGAGAGTGGAGCACGACTGCCTCCGTGGCCCAATTGGCTAGCGCGATCGGCTGTTAACCGAAAAGTTGGAGGTTCGATCCCTCCCGGGAGTGGTGTGTTGCTTTTTTCTTTGCGGTGATAGCTTTGAAGATATGTTCTGATGGTGTTGAGAGTGGAGCACGACTGTCTCCGTGGCGCAATTGGCTAGCGCGTTCGGCCGTTAACCGAAAGGCTGGAGGTTCGAGCCCACCCGGTGGTGGTGTGGCGCTTTTTTTTCTTTGGGCTGATAGCTCTGAAGAAATGTTCTGACGGTGGTGAGAGCGGAGCACGACTGTCTCCGTGGCGCCATTGGCTAGCGCGACCGGCTGTTAACCGAGAGTTTTCAGGTTCGAGCCCACCCGGTGGTGGTGCGGCGTTTCTTTTTCTTTGGGCTGATAGCTCTGAAGAAATGTTCTGACAGTGTGGTGAGAGTGGAGCACGACTGCCTCCGTGGCCCAATTGGCTAGCGCGATCGGCTGTTAACCGAAAGGTTCGAGGTTCAAGCGCTCCCGGGAGTGGTGTGTTGCTCTTTTCTTTTCGCTGATAGCTTTGGAGATATGTTCTGATGGTGGTGAGAGTGGAGCACGACTGTCTCCGTGGCGCAATTGGCTAGCGCGATCGGCTGTTAACCGAAAGGCTGGAGGTTCGAGCCCACCCGGTGGAGGTGCGGCGCTTTTTTTTTCTTTCGGCTGATAGCTCTGAAGAAATGTTCTGACGGTGGTGAGAGCGGAGCACGACTGTCTCCGTGGCGCCATTGGCTAGCGCGACCAGCTGTTAACCGAGAGGTTTGAGGTTCGAGCCCACCCGGTGGTGGTGCGGCGTTTCTTTTTCTTTGGGCTGATAGCTCTGAATAAATGTTCTGACAGTGTGGTGAGAGTGGAGCACGACTGTCTCCGTGGCCCAATTGGCTAGCGCGATCGGCTGTTAACCGAATGGTTGGAGGTTCGAGCCCACCCGGTGGTGGTGCGGCGCTTTTTCTTCTTTGAGCTGATAGCTCTGAAGAAATGTTCTGACGGTGGTGAGAGCGGAGCACGACTGTCTCCGTGGCGCCATTGGCTAGCGCGATCGGCTGTTAACCGAAAGGTTGGAGGTTCGAGCCCACCCGGTGGAGGTGCGGCGCTTTTTATTCTTTGAGCTGATAGCTCTGAAGAAATGTTCTGACAGTGTGGTGAGAGTGGAGCACGACTGTCTCCGTGGCCCAATTGGCTAGCGCGATCGGCTGTTAACCGAATGGTTGGAGGTTCGAGCCCACCCGGTGGTGGTGCGGCGCTTTTTCTTCTTTGAGCTGATAGCTTTGGAGATATGTTCTGATGGTGGTGAGAGTGGAGTACGATTGTCTCCGTGGCGCAATTGGCTAGCGCGATCGGCTGTTAACCGAAAGGCTGGAGGTTCGAGCCCACCCGGTGGAGGTGCGACGCTTTTTTTTCTTTGGGCTGATAGCTCTGAAGAAATGTTCTGACGGTGGTGAGAGCGGAGCACGACTGTCTCCGTGGCGCCATTGGCTAGCGCGACCAGCTGTTAACCGAGAGGTTTGAGGTTCGAGCCCACCCGGTGGTGGTGCGGCGTTTCTTTTTCTTTGGGCTGATAGCTCTGAATAAATGTTCTGACAGTGTGGTGAGAGTGGAGCACGACTGCCTCCGTGGCCCAATTGGCTAGCGCGATCGGCTGTTAACCGAAAAGTTGGAGGTTCGATCCCTCCCGGGAGTGGTGTGTTGCTTTTTTCTTTGCGGTGATAGCTTTGAAGATATGTTCTGATGGTGGTGAGAGTGGAGCACGACTGTCTCCGTGGCGCAATTGGCTAGCACGTTCGGCCGTTAACCGAAAGGCTGGAGGTTCGAGCCCACCCGGTGGTGGTGTGGCGCTTTTTTTTCTTTGGGCTGATAGCTCTGAAGAAATGTTCTGACGGTGGTGAGAGCGGAGCACGACTGTCTCCGTGGCGCCATTGGCTAGCGCGACCGGCTGTTAACCGAGAGTTTTCAGGTTCGAGCCCACCCGGTGGTGGTGCGGCGTTTCTTTTTCTTTGGGCTGATAGCTCTGAAGAAATGTTCTGACAGTGTGGTGAGAGTGGAGCACGACTGCCTCCGTGGCCCAATTGGCTAGCGCGATCGGCTGTTAACCGAAAGGTTCGAGGTTCAAGCGCTCCCGGGAGTGGTGTGTTGCTCTTTTCTTTTCGCTGATAGCTTTGGAGATATGTTCTGATGGTGGTGAGAGTGGAGCACGACTGTCTCCGTGGCGCAATTGGCTAGCGCGATCGGCTGTTAACCGAAAGGCTGGAGGTTCGAGCCCACCCGGTGGAGGTGCGGCGCTTTTTTTTCTTTCGGCTGATAGCTCTGAAGAAATTTTCTGACGGTGGTGAGAGCGGAGCACGACTGTCTCCGTGGCGCCATTGGCTAGCGCGACCAGCTGTTAACCGAGAGGTTTGAGGTTCGAGCCCACCCGGTGGTGGTGCGGGGTTTCTTTTTCTTTGGGCTGATAGCTCTGAATAAATGTTCTGACAGTGTGGTGAGAGTGGAGCACGACTGTCTCCGTGGCCCAATTGGCTAGCGCGATCGGCTGTTAACCGAATGGTTGGAGGTTCGAGCCCACCCGGTGGTGGTGCGGCGCTTTTTCTTCTTTGAGCTGATAGCTCTGAAGAAATGTTCTGACGGTGGTGAGAGCGGAGCACGACTGTCTCCGTGGCGCCATTGGCTAGCGCGATCGGCTGTTAACCGAAAGGTTGGAGGTTCGAGCCCACCCGGTGGAGGTGCGGCGCTTTTTATTCTTTGAGCTGATAGCTCTGAAGAAATGTTCTGACGGTGGTGAGAGTGGAGCACGACTGTCTCCGTGGCGCAATTGGCTAGCGCGATCGGCTGTTAACCGAAAGGTTGTAGTATCGAGCCTTCTCGGGAGCGGTGTGTTGCTCTTTTCTTTAAGCTGATAGCTTTGGAGATATGTTCTGATGGTGGTGAGAGTGGAGTACGATTGTCTCCGTGGCGCAATTGGCTAGCGCGATCGGCTGTTAACCGAAAGGCTGGAGGTTCGAGCCCACCCGGTGGAGGTGCGACGCTTTTTTTTCTTTGGGCTGATAGCTCTGAAGAAATGTTCTGACGGTGGTGAGAGCGGAGCACGACTGTCTCCGTGGCGCCATTGGCTAGCGCGACCGGCTGTTAACCGAAAGGTTTGAGGTTCGAGCCCACCCGATGGTGGTGCGGCGTTTCTTTTTCATTGGGCTGATAGCTCTGAAGAAATGTTCTGACAGTGTGGTGAGAGTGGAGCACGACTGCCTCCGTGGCCCAATTGGCTAGCGCGATCGGCTGTTAACCGAAAGGTTGGAGGTTCGAGCCCATCCGGTGGTGGTGCGGCGCTTTTTCTTACTTGAGCTGATAGCTCTGAAGAAATGTTCTGACGGTGGTGAGAGTGGAGCACGATTGTCTCCGTGGCGCGATTGGCTAGCGCGTTCGGCTGTTAACCGAAAGGTTGGAGGTTCGAGCCCACCCGGTGGTGGTGCGGCGCTTTTTTTTATTTGGGCTGATAGTCTGAAGAAATGTTCTGTGGTGGTGAGAGTGGTGCACGACTGTCTCCGTGGCGCAAATGGCTAGCACAATGGGCCCTTAACCGAAAGGTTGGAGGATCGAGCCCACTCGGTGGAGGCGTGGCGCTTTTTTTCCTTTGGGCTGATAGCTCTGAGGAATGGTTCTGACGGTGGTGAGAGTGGAGCACGACTGTCTCCGTGGCGCAATTGGCTAGCGCGATCGGCTGTTAACCGAAATGTTGGAGGTTCGATCCCTCCCGGGAGTGATGTGTTGCTTTTTTCTTTGCGCTGATAGCTTTGAAGATATGTTCTGATGGTGGTGAGAGTGGAGCACGACTGTCTCCGTGGCACAAATGGCTAGCGCGTTCGGCCGTTAACCGAAAGGCTGGAAGTTCGAGCCCACCCGGTGCTGGTGTGGCGCTTTTTTTTTCTTTGGGCTGATAGCTCTGAAGAAATGTACTGACGGTGGTGAGAGTGGTGCACGACTGTCCCCGTGGCGCAATTGGCTAGCGCAATGGGCCCTTAACCGAAAGGTTGGAGGTTCGAGACCACTCGGTGGAGGTGCGGCGCTTTTTTTCCTTTGGGCTGATAGCTCTAAGGAAATGTTCTGACGGTGGTGAGAGTGGAGCACGACTGTCTCCGTGGCTCAATTGGCTAGCGCGATCGGCTGTTAACCGAAAAGTTGGAGGTTCAATCCCTCCCGGAAGTGGTGTGTTGCTTTTTTTTTGCGCTGATAGCTTTGAAAATATGTTCTGATGGTGGGGAGATTGGAGCACGACTGTCTCCGTGGCGCAATTGGCTAGCGCGATCGGCTGTTAACCGAAAGGTTGGAATTTCGAGCCCTCCCGTGAGTGGTGTGTTGCTTTTTTTCTTTGCGCTGATTGCTTTGAAGATATGTTCTGATGGTGGTGAGAGTGGAGCACGACTGTCTCCGTGGCGCAATTGGCTAGCGCGTTCGGCCGTTAACCGAAAGGCTGGAGGTTCGAGCCCACCCGGTGGTGGTGTGGCGCTTTATTTTCTTTGGGCTGATAGCTCTGAAGAAATGTTGTGACGGTGGTGAGAGCCGAGCACGACTGTCTCCGTGGCGCCATTGGCTAGCGCGATCAGCTGTTAACCGAAAGGTTGGAGGTTCGAGCCCACCCGGTGGTGGTGCGGCGCTTTTTATTCTTTGAGCTGATAGCTCTGAAGAAATGTTCTGACGGTGGTGAGAGTGGAGCACGACTGTCTCCATGGCGCAATTGGCTAGCGCGATCGGCTGTTAACCGAAAGGTTGTAGTTTCGAGCCTTCCCGGGAGTGGTGTATTGCTCTTTTCTTTTCGCTGATAGCTTTGGAGATATGTTCTGATGGTGGTGAGAGTGGAGCACGATTGTCTCCGTGGCGCAATTGGCTAGCGCGATCGGCTGTTAACCGAAAGGCTGGAGGTTCAAGCCCACCCGGTGGAGGTGCGACGCTTTTATTTTCTTTGGGCTGATAGCTCTGAAGAAATGTTCTGACGGTGGTGAGAGCGGAGCACGACTGTCTCCGTGGCGCCATTGGCTAGCGCGACCGGCTGTTAACCGAAAGGTTTGAGGTTCGAGCCCACCCGGTGGTGGTGCAGCGTTTCTTTTTCATTGGGCTGATAGCTCTGAAGAAATGTTCTGACAGTGTGGTGAGAGTGGAGCACGACTGCCTCCGTGGCCCAATTGGCTAGCGCGATCGGCTGTTAACCGAAAGGTTGGAGGTTCGAGCCCACCCCGTGGTGGTGCGGCGCTTTTTCTTACTTGAGCTGATAGCTCTGAAGAAACGTTCTGACGGTGGTGAGAGTGGAGCACGACTGTCTCCGTGGCGCAATTGGCTAGCGCGTTCGGCTGTTAACCGAAAGATTGGAGGTTCGAGCCCACCCGGTGGTGGTGCGGCGCTTTTTTTCTTTGGGCTGATAGTCTGAAGAAATGTTCTGCGGTGGTGAGAGTGGTGCTCGACTGTCTCCGTGGCGCAATTGGCTAGCGCAATGGGCCCTTAACCGAAAGGTTAGAGGTTCGAGCCCACTCGGTGGAGGCGCGGCGCTTTTTTTCCTTTGGGCTGATAGCTCTGAGGAAATGTTCTGACGGTGGTGAGAGTTTAGCACGACTGTCTCCGTGGCGCAATTGGCTAGCGCGATCGGCTGTTAACCGAAAAGTTGGAGGTTCGATCCCTCCCGGGAGTGGTGTGTTGCTTATTTCTTTGCGCTGACAGCTTTGAAGATATGTTCTGATGGTGGGGAGATTGGAGCACGACTGTCTCCGTGGCGCTATTGGCTAGCGCAATCGGCTGTTAACCGAAAGGTTAGAATTTCGAGCCCTCCCGGGAGTGGTGTGTTGCTTTTTTCTTTGTGCTGATAGCTTTGAAGATATGTTCTGATGGTGGTGAGAGTGGAGCACGACTGTCTCCGTGGCACAATTGGCTAGCGCGTTCGGCCGTTAACCGAAAGGCTGGAAGTTCGAGCCCACCCGGTGGTGGTGTGGCGCTTTTTTTCTTTGGGCTGATAGCTCTGAAGAAATGTACTGACGGTGGTGAGAGCGGAGCACGACTGTCTCCGTGGCGCCATTGGCTAGCGCGATCGGCTGTTAACCGAGAGGTTGGAGGTTCGAGCCCACCCGGTGGTGGTGCGGCGTTTCTTTTTCTTCGGGCTGATAGCTCTGAAGAAATGTTCTGACAGTGGTCAGAGTGGAGCACGACTGCCTCCGTGGTCCAATTGGCTAGCGCGATCGGCTGTTAACCGAAAGGTTGGAGGTTCGAGCCCACCCGGTGGTGGTGCGGCGCTTTTTCTTCTTTGAGCTGATAGCTCTGAAGAAATGTTCTGACGGTGGTGAGAGTGGAGAAAGACTGTCTCCGTGGCGTAATTCGCTAGCACGATCGGCTGTTAACTGAAAGGTTGGAGGTTCGAGCCCTCCCGGGAGTGGTGTTGCTTTTTTTTTTGGGCTGATAGCTTTGAAGATATGTTCTGATGGTGGTGAGAGTGGAGCACGACTGTCTCCGTGGCGCAATTGGCTAGCGCGTTCGGCTGTTAACCGAAAGGTTGGAGGTTCGAGCCCACCCGGTGGTGGTGCGGCGCTTTTTTTCTTTGGGCTGATAGTCTGAAGAAATGTTCTGCGGTGGTGAGAGTGGTGCACGACTGTCTCCGTGGCGCAATTGGCTAGCGCAACGGGCCCTTAACCGAAAGGTTGGAGGTTCGAGACCACTCGGTGGAGGTGCGGCGCTTTTTTTCCTTTGGGCTTATAGCTCTGAGGAAATGTTCTGACGGTGGTGAGAGTGGAGCACGACTGTCTCCGTGGCGCAATTGGCTAGCACGATCAGCTGTTAAACGAAAAGTTGGAGGTTCGATCCCTCCCGGGAGTGGTGTGTTGCTTTTTTCTTTGCGCTGATAGCTTTGAAGATATGTTCTGATGGTGGGGAGATTGGAGCACGACTGTCTCCGTGGCGCAATTGGCTAGCGCGATCGGCTGTTAACCAAAAGGTTGGAATTTCGAGCCCTCCCGTGAGTAGTGTGTTGCTTTTTTCTTTGCGCTGATAGCTTTGAAGATACCTTCTGATGGTGGTGAGAGTGGAGCACGACTGTCTCCGTTGCGCAATTGGCTAGCGCGTTCGGCCGTTAACCGAAAGGCTGGAGGTTCGAGCCCACCCGGTGGTGGTGTGGCGCTTTTTTTTCTTTGGGCTGATAGCTCTGAAGAAATGTTCTGACGGTGGTGAGAGCGGAGCACGACTGTCTCCGTGGCGCCATTGGCTAGCGCGACCGGCTGTTAACCGAGAGTTTTCAGGTTCGAGCCCACCCGGTGGTGGTGCGGCGTTTCTTTTTCTTTGGGCTGATAGCTCTGAAGAAATGTTCTGACAGTGTGGTGAGAGTGGAGCACGACTGCCTCCGTGGCCCAATTGGCTAGCGCGATCGGCTGTTAACCGAAAGGTTCGAGGTTCAAGCGCTCCCGGGAGTGGTGTGTTGCTCTTTTCTTTTCGCTGATAGCTCTGAAGAAATGTTCTGACGATGGTGAGAGCGGAGCAAGAGTGTCTCCGTGGCGCCATTGGCTAGCGCGACCAGCTGTTAACCGAGAGGTTTGAGGTTCGAGCCCACCCGGTGGTGGTGCGGCATTTCTTTTTCTTTGGGCTGATAGCTCTGAATAAATGTTCTGACAGTGTGGTGAGAGTGGAGCACGACTGCCTCCGTAGCCCAATTGGCTAGCGCGATCGGCTGTTAACCGAAAAGTTGGAGGTTCGATCCCTCCCGGGAGTGGTGTGTTGCTTTTTTCTTTGCGGTGATAGCTTTGAAGATATGTTCTGATGGTGGTGAGAGTGGAGCACGACTGTCTCCGTGGCACAATTGGCTAGCGCGTTCGGCCGTTAACCGAAAGGCTGGAGGTTCGAGCCCACCCGGTGGTGGTGTGGCGCTTTTTTTTCTTTGGGCTGATAGCTCTGAAGAAATGTTCTGACGGTGGTGAGAGCGGAGCACGACTGTCTCCGTGGCGCCATTGGCTAGCGCGACCGGCTGTTAACCGAGAGTTTTCAGGTTCGAGCCCACCCGATGGTGGTGCGGCGTTTCTTTTTCTTTGGGCTGATAGCTCTGAAAAAATGTTCTGACAGTGTGGTGAGAGTGGAGCACGACTGCCTCCGTGGCCCAATTGGCTAGCGCGATCGGCTGTTAACCGAAAGGTTCGAGGTTCAAGCGCTCCCGGGAGTGGTGTGTTGCTCTTTTCTTTTCGCTGATAGCTTTGGAGATATGTTCTGATGGTGGTGAGAGTGGAGCACGACTGTCTCCGTGGCGCAATTGGCTAGCGCGATCGGCTGTTAACCGAAAGGCTGGAGGTTCGAGCCCACCCGGTGGAGGTGCGGCGCTTTTTTTTTCTTTCGGCTGATAGCTCTGAAGAAATGTTCTGACGGTGGTGAGAGCGGAGCACGACTGTCTCCGTGGCGCCATTGGCTAGCGCGACCAGCTGTTAACCGAGAGGTTTGAGGTTCGAGCCCACCCGGTGGTGGTGCGGCGTTTCTTTTTCTTTGGGCTGATAGCTCTGAATAAATGTTCTGACAGTGTGGTGAGAGTGGAGCACGACTGCCTCCGTGGCCCAATTGGCTAGCGCGATCGGCTGTTAACCGAATGGTTGGAGGTTCGAGCCCACCCGGTGGTGGTGCGGCGCTTTTTCTTCTTTGAGCTGATAGCTCTGAAGAAATGTTCTGACGGTGGTGAGAGTGGAGCACGATTGTCTCCGTGGCGCGATTGGCTAGCGCGTTCGGCTGTTAACCGAAAGGTTGGAGGTTCGAGCCCACCCGGTGGTGGTGCGGCGCTTTTTTTTCTTTGGGCTGATAGTCTGAAGAAATGTTCTGTGGTGGTGAGAGTGGTGCACGACTGTCTCCGTGGCGCAAATGGCTAGCTCAATGGGCCCTTAACCGAAAGGTTGGAGGATCGAGCCCACTCGGTGGGGGCGCGGCGCTTTTTTTCCTTTGGGCTGATAGCTCTGAGGAAATGTTCTGACGGTGGTGAGAGTGGAGCACGACTGTCTCCGTGGCGCAATTGGCTAGCGCGATCGGCTGTTAACCGAAATGTTGGAGGTTCGATCCCTCCCGGGAGTGATGTGTTGCTTTTTTCTTTGCGCTGATAGCTTGGAAGATATGTTCTGATGGTGGTGAGAGTGGAGCACGACTGTCTCCGTGGCACAAATGGCTAGCGCGTTCGGCCGTTAACCGAAAGGCTGGAAGTTCGAGCCCACCCGGTGCTGGTGTGGCGCTTTTTTTTCTTTGGGCTTATAGCTCTGAAGAAATGTACTGACGGTGGTGAGAGTGGTTCACGACTGTCCCCGTGGCGCAATTGGCTAGCGCAATGGGCCCTTAACCGAAAGGTTGGAGGTTCGAGACCACTCGGTGGAGGTGCGGCGCTTTTTTTCCTTTGGGCTGATAGCTCTAAGGAAATGTTCTGACGGTGGTGAGAGTGGAGCACGACTGTCTCCGTGGCGCAATTGGCTAGCGCGATCGGCTGTTAACCGAAAAGTTGGAGGTTCAATCCCTCCCGGAAGTGGTGTGTTGCTTTTTTCTTTGCGCTGATAGCTTTGAAGATATGTTCTGATGGTGGGGAGATTGGAGCACGACTGTCTCCGTGGCGCAATTGGCTAGCGCGATCGGCTGTTAACCGAAAGGTTGGAATTTCGAGCCCTCCCGTGAGTGGTGTGTTGCTTTTTTCTTTGCGCTGATTGCTTTTAAGATATGTTCTGATGGTGGTGAGAGTGGAGCACGACTGTCTCCGTGGCGCAATTGGCTAGTGCGTTCGGCCGTTAACCGAAAGGCTGGAGGTTCGAGCCCACCCGGTGGTGGTGTGGCGCTTTATTTTCTTTGGGCTGATAGCTCTGAAGAAATGTTCTGACGGTGGTGAGAGCGGAGCTCGACTGTCTCCGTGGCGCCATTGGCTAGCGCGATCGGCTGTTAACCGAAAGGTTGGAGGTTCGAGCCCACCCGGTGGAGGTGCGGCGCTTTTTATTCTTTGAGCTGATAGCTCTGAAGAAATGTTCTGACGGTGGTGAGAGTGGAGCACGACTGTCTCCGTGGCGCAATTGGCTAGCGCGATCGGCTGTTAACCGAAAGGTTGTAGTTTCGAGCCTTCCCGGGAGTGGTGTGTTGCTCTTTTCTTTTCGCTGATAGCTTTGGAGATATGTTCTGATGGTGGTGAGAGTGGAGTACGATTGTCTCCGTGGCGCAATTGGCTAGCGCGATCGGCTGTTAACCGAAAGGCTGGAGGTTCGAGCCCACCCGGTGGAGGTGCGACGCTTTTTTTTCTTTGGGCTGATAGCTCTGAAGAAATGTTCTGACGGTGGTGAGAGCGGAGCACGACTGTCTCCGTGGCGCCATTGGCTAGCGCGACCGGCTGTTAACCGAAAGGTTTGAGGTTCGAGCCCACACGGTGGTGGTGCGGCGTTTCTTTTTCATTGGGCTGATAGCTCTGAAGAAATGTTCTGACAGTGTGGTGAGAGTGGAGCACGACTGCCTCCGTGGCCCAATTGGCTAGCGCGATCGGCTGTTAACCGAAAGGTTGGAGGTTCGAGCCCATCCGGTGGTGGTGCGGCGCTTTTTCTTACTTGAGCTGATAGCTCTGAAGAAATGTTCTGACGGTGGTGAGAGTGGAGCACCACTGTCTCCGTGGCGCAATTGGCTAGCGCGTTCGGCTGTTAACCGAAAGGTTGGAGGTTCGAGCCCACCCGGTGGTGGTGCGGCGCTTTTTTTCTTTGGGCTGATAGTCTGAAGAAATGTTCTGCGGTGGTGAGAGTGGTGCACGACTGTCTCCGTGGCGCAATTGGCTAGCGCAACGGGCCCTTAACCGAAAGGTTGGAGGTTCGAGACCACTGGGTGGAGGTGCGGCGCTTTTTTTCCTTTGGGCTTATAGCTCTGAGGAAATGTTCTGACGGTGGTGAGAGTGGAGCACGACTGTCTCCGTGGCGCAATTGGCTAGCTCGATCGGCTGTTAACCGAAAAGTTGGAGGTTCGATCCCTCCCGGGAGTGGTGTGTTGCTTTATTCTTTGCGCTGATAGCTTTGAAGATATGTTCTGATGGTGGGGAGATTGGAGCCCGACTGTCTCCGTGGCGCAATTGGCTAGCGCGATCGGCTGTTAACCGAAAGGTTGGAATTTCGAGCCCTCCCGTGAGTGGTGTGTTGCTTTTTTCTTTGCGGTGATAGCTTTGAAGATATGTTCTGATGGTGGTGAGAGTGGAGCACGACTGTCTCCGTGGCGCAATTGGCTAGCGCGTTCGGCCGTTAACCGAAAGGCTGGAGGTTCGAGCCCACCCGGTGGTGGTGTGGCGCTTTTTTTTCTTTGGGCTCATAGCTCTGAAGAAATGTTCTGACGGTGGTGAGAGCGGAGCACGACTGTCTTCGTGGCGCCATTGGCTAGCGCGACCGGCTGTTAACCGAGAGTTTTCAGGTTCGAGCCCACCCGGTGGTGGTGCGGCGTTTCTTTTTCTTTGGGCTGATAGCTCTGAAGAAATGTTCTGACAGTGTGGTGAGAGTGGAGCACGACTGCCTCCGTGGCCCAATTGGCTAGCGCGATCGGCTGTTAACCGAAAGGTTCGAGGTTCAAGCCCACCCGGTGGTGGTGCGGCGCTTTTTCTTCTTTGAGCTGATAGCTCTGAAGAAATGTTCTGACGGTGGTGAGAGTGGAGCACGATTGTCTCCGTGGCGCGATTGGCTAGCGCGTTCGGCTGTTAACCGAAAGGTTGGAGGTTCGAGCCCACCCGGTGGTGGTGCGGCGCTTTTTTTTCTTTGGGCTGATAGTCTGAAGAAATGTTCTGTGGTGGTGAGAGTGGTGCACGACTGTCTCCGTGGCGCAAATGGCTAGCACAATGGGCCCTTAACCGAAAGGTTGGAGGATCGAGCCCACTCGGTGGAGGCGTGGCGCTTTTTTTCCTTTGGGCTGATAGCTCTGAGGAAATGTTCTGACGGTGGTGAGAGTGGAGCACGACTGTCTCCGTGGCGCAATTGGCTAGCGCGATCGGCTGTTAACCGAAATGTTGGAGGTTCGATCCCTCCCGGGAGTGATGTGTTGCTTTTTTCTTTGCGCTGATAGCTTTGAAGATATGTTCTGATGGTGGTGAGAGTGGAGCACGACTGTCTCCGTGGCACAAATGGCTGGCGCGTTCGGCCGTTAACCGAAAGGCTGGAAGTTCGAGCCCACCCGGTGCTGGTGTGGCGCTTTTTTTTCTTTGGGCTGATAGCTCTGAAGAAATGTACTGACGGTGGTGAGAGTGGTGCACGACTGTCCCCGTGGCGCAATTGGCTAGCGCAATGGGCCCTTAACCGAAAGGTTGGAGGTTCGAGACCACTCGGTGGAGGTGCGGCGCTTTTTTTCCTTTGGGCTGATAGCTCTAAGGAAATGTTCTGACGGTGGTGAGAGTGGAGCACGACTGTCTCCGTGGCGCAATTGGCTAGCGCGATCGGCTGTTAACCGAAAAGTTGGAGGTTCAATCCCTCCCGGAAGTGGTGTGTTGCTTTTTTCTTTGCGCTGATAGCTTTGAAAATATGTTCTGATGGTGGGGAGATTGGAGCACGACTGTCTCCGTGGCGCAATTGGCTAGCGCGATCGGCTGTTAACCGAAAGGTTGGAATTTCGAGCCCTCCCGTGAGTGGTGTGTTGCTTTTTTTCTTTGCGCTGATTGCTTTGAAGATATGTTCTGATGGTGGTGAGAGTGGAGCACGACTGTCTCCGTGGCGCAATTGGCTAGCGCGTTCGGCCGTTAACCGAAAGGCTGGAGGTTCGAGCCCACCCGGTGGTGGTGTGGCACTTTATTTTCTTTGGGCTGATAGCTCTGAAGAAATGTTCTGACGGTGGTGAGAGTGGAGCACGACTGTCTCCGTGGCGCCATTGGCTAGCGCGATCAGCTGTTAACCGAAAGGTTGGAGGTTCGAGCCCACCCGGTGGTGGTGCGGCGCTTTTTATTCTTTGAGCTGATAGCTCTGAAGAAATGTTCTGACGGTAGTGAGAGTGGAGCACGACTGTCTCCATGGCGCAATTGGCTAGCGCGATCGGCTGTTAACCGAAAGGTTGTAGTTTCGAGCCTTCCCGGGAGTGGTGTGTTGCTCTTTTCTTTTCGCTGATAGCTTTGGAGATATGTTCTGATGGTGGTGAGAGTGGAGCACGATTGTCTCCGTGGCGCAATTGGCTAGCGCGATCGGCTGTTAACCGAAAGGCCTGAGGTTCAAGCCCACCCGGTGGAGGTGCGACGCTTTTATTTTCTTTGGGCTGATAGCTCTGAAGAAATGTTCTGACAGTGTGGTGAGAGTGGAGCACGACTGCCTCCGTGGCCCAATTGGCTAGCGCGATCGGCTGTTAACCGAAAGGTTGGAGGTTCGAGCCCACCCCGTGGTGGTGCGGCGCTTTTTCTTACTTGAGCTGATAGCTCTGAAGAAACGTTCTGACGGTGGTGAGAGTGGAGCACGACTGTCTCCGTGGCACAATTGGCTAGCGCGTTCGGCCGTTAACCGAAAGGCTGGAAGTTCGAGCCCACCCGGTGGTGGTGTGGCGCTTTTTTTTCTTCGGGCTGATAGCTCTGAAGAAATGTTCTGACAGTGGTCAGAGTGGAGCACGACTGTCTCCGTGGCGCAATTGGCTAGCGCAACGGGCCCTTAACCGAAAGGTTGGTGGTTCGAGACCACTCGGTGGAGGTGCGGCGCTTTTTTTCCTTTGGGCTTATAGCTCTGAGGAAATGTTCTGACGGTGGTGAGAGTGGAGCACGACTGTCTCCGTGGCCCAATTGGCTAGCGCGATCGGCTGTTAACCGAAAGGTTGGAGGTTCGAGCCCACCCCGTGGTGGTGCGGCGCTTTTTCTTACTTGAGCTGATAGCTCTGAAGAAACGTTCTGACGGTGGTGAGAGTGGAGCACGACTGTCTCCGTGGCACAATTGGCTAGCGCGTTCGGCCGTTAACCGAAAGGCTGGAAGTTCGAGCCCACCCGGTGGTGGTGTGGCGCTTTTTTTTCTTCGGGCTGATAGCTCTGAAGAAATGTTCTGACAGTGGTCAGAGCGGAGCACGACTGTCTCCGTGGCGCAATTGGCTAGCGCAACGGGCCCTTAACCGAAAGGTTGGTGGTTCGAGACCACTCGGTGGAGGTGCGGCGCTTTTTTTCCTTTGGGCTTATAGCTCTGAGGAAATGTTCTGACGGTGGTGAGAGTGGAGCACGACTGTCTCCGTGGCGCAATTGGCTAGCGCGATCGGCTGTTAACCCAAAAATTGGAGGTTCGATTCCTCCCGGGAGTGGTGTGTTGCTTTTTTCTTTGCGCTGATAGCTTTGAAGATACGTTCTGATGGTGGTGAGAGTGGAGCACGACTGTCTCCGTGGCGCAATTGGCTAGCGCGTTCGGCCGTTAACCGAAAGGCTGGTGGTTCGAGACCACTCGGTGGAGGTGCGGCGCTTTTTTTCCTTTGGGCTTATAGCTCTGAGGAAATGTTCTGATGGTGGTGAGATTGGAGCACGACTGCTCCGTGGCGCAATTGGCTAGCGCGATCGGCTGTTAACCAAAAGGTTGGAATTTCGAGCCCTCCCGTGAGTAGTGTGTTGCTTTTTTCTTTGCGCTGATAGCTTTGAAGATACGTTCTGATGGTGGTGAGAGTGGAGCACGACTGTCTCCGTGGCGCAATTGGCTAGCGCGTTCGGCCGTTAACCGAAAGGCTGGAGGTTCGAGCCCACCTGGTGGTGGTGTGGCGCTTTTTTTTCTTTGGGCTGATAGCTCTGAAGAAATGTTCTGACAGTGGTGAGAGCGGAGCACGACTGTCACCGTGGCGCCATTGGCTAGCGCGACCGGCTGTTAACCGAGAGTTTTCAGGTTCGAACCCACCCGGTGGTGGTGCGGCGTTTCTTTTTCTTTGGGCTGATAGCTCTGAAGAAATGTTCTGACAGTGTGGTGAGAGTGGAGCACGACTGCCTCCGTGGCCCAATTGGCTAGCGCGATCGGCTGTTAACCGAAAGGTTCGAGGTTCAAGCGCTCCCGGGAGTGGTGTGTTGCTTTTTTCTTTTCGCTGATAGCTTTGGAGATATGTTCTGATGGTGGTGAGAGTGGAGCACGACTGTCTCCGTGGCGCAATTGGCTAGCGCGATCGGCTGTTAACCGAAAGGCTGGAGGTTCGAGCCCACCCGGTGGAGGTGCGGCGCTTTTTTTTCTTTCGGCTGGTAGCTCTGAAGAAATGTTCTGACGGTGGTGAGAGCGGAGCACGACTGTCTCCGTGGCGCCATTGGCTAGCGCGACCAGCTGTTAACCGAGAGGTTTGAGGTTCGAGCCCACCCGGTGGTGGTGCGGCGTTTCTTTTTCTTTGGGCTGATAGCTCTGAATAAATGTTCTGACAGTGTGGTGAGAGTGGAGCACGACTGCCTCCGTGGCCCAATTGGCTAGCGCGATCGGCTGTTAACCGAATGGTTGGAGGTTCGAGCCCACCCGGTGGTGGTGCGGCGCTTTTTCTTCTTTGAGCTGATAGCTCTGAAGAAATGTTCTGACGGTGGTGAGAGTGGAGCACGATTGTCTCCGTGGCGCGATTTGGCTAGCGCGTTCGGCTGTTAACCGAAAGGTTGGAGGTTCGAGCCCACTCGGTGGTGGTGCGGCGCTTTTTTTTCTTTGGGCTGATAGTCTGAAGAAATGTTCTGTGGTGGTGAGAGTGGTGCACGACTGTCTCCGTGGCGCAAATGGCTTGCACAATGGGCCCTTAACCGAAAGGTTGGAGGATCGAGCCCACTCGGTGGAGGCGCGGCGCTTTTTTTCCTTTGGGCTGATAGCTCTGAAGAAATGTTCTGACGGTGGTGAGAGCGGAGCACGACTGTCTCCGTGGCGCCATTGGCTAGCGCGACCGGCTGTTAACCGAAAGGTTTGAGGTTCGAGCCCACCCGGTGGTGGTGCAGCGTTTCTTTTTCATTGGGCTGATAGCTCTGAAGAAATGTTCTGACAGTGTGGTGAGAGTGGAGCACGACTGCCTCCGTGGCCCAATTGGCTAGCGCGATCGGCTGTTAACCGAAAGGTTGGAGGTTCGAGCCCACCCCGTGGTGGTGCGGCGCTTTTTCTTACTTGAGCTGATAGCTCTGAAGAAACGTTCTGACGGTGGTGAGAGTGGAGCACGACTGTCTCCGTGGCACAATTGGCTAGCGCGTTCGGCCGTTAACCGAAAGGCTGGAAGTTCGAGCCCACCCGGTGGTGGTGTGGCGCTTTTTTTTCTTTGGGCTGATAGCTCTGAAGAAATGTACTGACGGTGGTGAGAGCGGAGCACGTCTGTCTCCGTGGCGCCATTGGCTAGCGCGATCGGCTGTTAACCGAGAGGTTGGAGGTTCGAGCCCACCCGGTGGTGGTGCGGCGTTTCTTTTTCTTCGGGCTGATAGCTCTGAAGAAATGTTCTGACCGTGGTCAGAGTGGAGCACGACTGTCTCCGTGGCGCAATTGGCTAGCGCAACGGGCCCTTAACCGAAAGGTTGGTGGTTCGAGACCACTCGGTGGAGGTGCGGCGCTTTTTTTCCTTTGGGCTTATAGCTCTGAGGAAATGTTCTGACGGTGGTGAGAGTGGAGCACGACTGTCTCCGTGGCGCAATTGGCTAGGGCGATCGGCTGTTAACCGAAAAGTTGGAGGTTCGATCCCTCCCGGGAGTGGTGTGTTGCTTTTTTCTTTGCGCTGATAGCTTTGAAGATACGTTCTGATGGTGGTGAGAGTGGAGCACGACTGTCTCCGTGGCGCAATTGGCTAGCGCGTTCGGCCGTTAACCGAAAGGCTGGTGGTTCGAGACCACTCGGTGGAGGTGCGGCGCTTTTTTTCCTTTGGGCTTATAGCTCTGAGGAAATGTTCTGATGGTGGGGAGATTGGAGCACGACTGTCTCCGTGGCGCAATTGGCTAGCGCGATCGGCTGTTAACCAAAAGGTTGGAATTTCGAGCCCTCCCGTGAGTAGTGTGTTGCTTTTTTCTTTGCGCTGATAGCTTTGAAGATACGTTCTGATGGTGGTGAGAGTGGAGCACGACTGTCTCCGTGGCGCAATTGGCTAGCGCGTTCGGCCGTTAACCGAAAGGCTGGAGGTTCGAGCCCACCCGGTGGTGGTGTGGCGCTTTTTTTTCTTTGGGCTGATAGCTCTGAAGAAATGTTCTGACGGTGGTGAGAGCGGAGCACGACTGTCACCGTGGCGCCATTGGCTAGCGCGACCGGCTGTTAACCGAGAGTTTTCAGGTTCGAACCCACCCGGTGGTGGTGCGGCGTTTCTTTTTCTTTGGGCTGATAGCTCTGAAGAAATGTTCTGACAGTGTGGTGAGAGTGGAGCACGACTGCCTCCGTGGCCCAATTGGCTAGCGCGATCGGCTGTTAACCGAAAGGTTCGAGGTTCAAGCGCTCCCGGGAGTGGTGTGTTGCTCTTTTCTTTTCGCTGATAGCTTTGGAGATATGTTCTGATGGTGGTGAGAGTGGAGCACGACTGTCTCCGTGGCGCAATTGGCTAGCGCGATCGGCTGTTAACCGAAAGGCTGGAGGTTCGAGCCCACCCGGTGGAGGTGCGGCGCTTTTTTTTTCTTTCGGCTGGTAGCTCTGAAGAAATGTTCTGACGGTGGTGAGAGCGGAGCACGACTGTCTCCGTGGCGCCATTGGCTAGCGCGACCAGCTGTTAACCGAGAGGTTTGAGGTTCGAGCCCACCCGGTGGTGGTGCGGCGTTTCTTTTTCTTTGGGCTGATAGCTCTGAATAAATGTTCTGACAGTGTGGTGAGAGTGGAGCACGACTGCCTCCGTGGCCCAATTGGCTAGCGCGATCGGCTGTTAACCGAATGGTTGGAGGTTCGAGCCCACCCGGTGGTGGTGCGGCGCTTTTTCTTCTTTGAGCTGATAGCTCTGAAGAAATGTTCTGACGGTGGTGAGAGTGGAGCACGATTGTCTCCGTGGCGCGATTGGCTAGCGCGTTCGGCTGTTAACCGAAAGGTTGGAGGTTCGAGCCCACTCGGTGGTGGTGCGGCGCTTTTTTTTCTTTGGGCTGATAGTCTGAAGAAATGTTCTGTGGTGGTGAGAGTGGTGCACGACTGTCTCCGTGGCGCAAATGGCTTGCACAATGGGCCCTTAACCGAAAGGTTGGAGGATCGAGCCCACTCGGTGGAGGCGCGGCGCTTTTTTTCCTTTGGGCTGATAGCTCTGAGGAAATGTTTTGACGGTGGTGAGAGTGGAGCACGACTGTCTCCGTGGCGCAATTGGCTAGCGCGATCGGCTGTTAACCGAAATGTTGGAAGTTCGAGCCCACCCGGTGGTGGTGTGGCGCTTTTTTTTCTTTGGGCTGATAGCTCTGAAGAAATGTTCTGACGGTGGTGAGAGCGGAGCACGACTGTCTCCGTGGCACCATTGGCTAGTGCGACCGGCTGTTAATCGAAAGGTTGGAGGTTCGAGCCCACCCGGTGGTGGTGCGGCGCTTTTTTTCTTTGGGCTGATAGTCTGAAGAAATGTTCTGACGGTGGTGAGAGTGGAGCACGACTGTCTCCGTGGCGCAATTGGCTAGCGCATTCGGCTGTTAACCGAAAGGTTGGAGGTTCGAGCCCACCCGGTGTTGGTGCGGCGCTTTTTTTTTCTTTGGGCTGATAGCTCTGAAAAAATATCCTGACGGAGGTGGGAGTGCTGCGCTACTGTCTCCGTGGCGCAATTGGCTAGCGCGATCGGCTGTTAACCGAAAGGTTGTAGTTTCGAGCCTTCCCGGGAGTGGTGTGTATCTTTTTTCTTTGCGCTGATAGCTTTGAAGATATGTTCTGTTGGTGGTGAGAGTGGAGCACGACTCTCTCCTTTGCGCAATTGGCTAGCGCGATCTGGTGTTAACCAAAATGTTGGAGGTTCAAGCCCACCCGGTGGTGGTGCGGCGCTTTTTTTCCTTTGGGCTGATAGCTCTGAAGAATTGTTCTGACGGTGGTGAGAGTGGAGCAGGACTGTCTCCGTGGCGCCATTGGCTAGCGCAATCGGCTGTTAATCGAAAGGTTAGAGGTTCGACCTCTCCCGGGAGTGGTGTGTTGCTTCTTTCTTTGCGCTGATAGCTTTGAAGCTATGTTCTGATGGTGGTGGGAGTGGAGCACGACTGTCTCCGTGGCGCAATTGGCTAGCGCGATCGGCTGTTAACCGAAAGGTTGGAGGTTCAAGCCCTCCCGGGAGTGGTGTGTTGCTTTTTTTTCTTTGCGCTGATAGCTTTGAAGATATGTTCTGACGATGGTGAGAGTGGAGCATGTCTGTCTCCGTGGCGCAATTGGCTAGCGCGATGGGCTCTTAACCGAAAGGTTGGAGGTTCGAGCCCACCCGATGGTGGTGCGGCGATTTTTTTTCTTTGGGCTGATAGCTCTGAAGAAATGTTCTGACGGTGGTGAGAGTGAAGCATGACTGTCTCCGTGGCGCAATTGGCTAGCGCGATCGGCTGTTAACCGAAAGGTTGGACGTTCGAGCCCTCCCGGGAGTGGTGTGTTGCTTTTTTCTTTGCGCTGATAGCTTTGAAGTTATGTTCTGATGGTAGTGAGAGTGGAGCACGACTGTCTCCGTGGCGTAATTGGCTAGCGCGATAGGCTATTAACCGAAAGGTTGGAGGCTAGAGCCCACCCGGTAGTGGTGCGGCGCTTTTTTTCCTTTGGGCTGATAGCTCTGAAGAAATGTTCTGACGGTGGTGAGAGTGGAGAAAGACTGTCTCCGTGGCGCAATTGGCTAGCGCGATCGGCTGTTAACTGAAAGGTTGGATGTTCGAGCCCTCCCGGGAGTGGTGTGTTGCTTTTTTTTCTTTGGGCTGATAGCTTTGAAGATATGTTCTGATGGTGATTAGAGTGGAGCAGGACTGTCTCCGTGGTGCCATTGGCTAGCGCGATCGGCTGTTAACCGAAAGGTTGGAGGTTCGAGCCCTCCCAGGAATGGTGTGTTGCTTTTTTTTCTTTGGGCTGATCGCTTTGAAGATATGTTCTGATGGTGGTGAGAGTGGAGCAGGACTGTCTTCATGGCGCAATTGGCTAGCGCGATCGGCTGTTAAGCGAAAGGTTGGAGGTTCGAGCCCACGCGGTGGTGGTGCGGCGCTTTTTTTTCTTTGGGCTGATAGCTTTGAAGATATGTTCTGATGGTGGTGAGAGTGGAGCAGGACTGTCTCCGTGGCGGAAGTGGCTAGCGCGATCGGCTGTTAACCGAAAGGTTGGAGGTTCGAGCCCACCCGAGAGTGGCGTGTTGCTTTTTTCTTTGCGCTGATAGCTTTGAAGATATGTTCTGATGGTGGTGAGAGTGGAGCACGACTGTCTCCGTGGCGTAATTGGCTAGCGCGATGGGCTATTAACCGAATGGTTGGAGGTTCGAGCCCATACTGTGGTGGTGCGGCGCTTTTTTTTCTTTGGGCTGATAGCTCTGAAGAAATGTTCTGACGGTGGTGAGAGTGGAGAATGGCTGTCTCCGTGGCGCAATTGGCTAGCGCGATGGGCTGTTAACCGAAAGGTTGGAGGTTCGAGCCCACCCGATGATGGTGCAGCGATTTTTTTCTTTGGGCTGATAGCTCTGAAGAAATGTTCTGACGGTGGTGAGAGTGGAGCATGACTGTCTCCGTGGCGCAATTGGCTAGCGCGATCGGCTGTTAACCGAAAGGTTGGAGGTTCGAGCCCTCCCGGGAGTGGTGTGTTGCTTTTTTTTGCGCTGATAGCTTTGAAGTTATGTTCTGATGGTAGTGAGTGTGGAGCACGACTGTCTCCGTGGCGTAATTGGCTAGCGCGATGGGCTATTAACCGAAAGTTTGGAGGCTCGAGCCCACCCGGTGGTGGTGCGGCGCTTTTTTTCCTTTGGGCTGATAGCTCTGAAGAAATGTTCTGACGGTGGTGAGAGTGGAGAAAGACTGTCTTCCTGGCGCAATTGGCTAGCGCTAACGGCTGTTAACTGAAAGGTTGGAGGTTCGAGCCCACCCTGTGGTGGTGCGGCGCTTTTTTTTCTTTGGGCTGATAGCTTTGAAGATATGTTCTCATGGTGGTGAGAGTGGAGCAGGACTGTCTCCGTGGCGCAATTTGCTAGCGCTATAGGCTGTTAACCGAAAGGTTGGAGGTTCGAGCCCACGCGGTGGTGGTGCGGTGCTTTCTTTTCTTTCGGCTGATAGCTTTGAAGATATGTTCTGATGGTGGTGAGAGTGGAGCAGGACTGTCTCCGTGGCGCAATTGGCTAGCGCGATCGGTTGTTAACGGAAAAGTTGGAGGTTCGAGCCCTCTCGGGAGTGGTGTGTTGCTTTTTTCTTTGCGCTTATAGCTTTTGTTCTGATGGTGGTGAGAGTGGAGCACGACTGTATGCGCAGCGCAATTGGCTAGCGTGATCGGCTGTTAACCGAAAGGTTCGAGGTTCAAGCGCTCCCGGGAGTGGTGTGTTGCTTTTTTCTTTGCGCTGATAGCTTTGAAGATATGTTCTGTTGGTGGTGAGAAAGGAACCCGACTATCTCCGTGGCGCCATTGGCTAGCGCGATCGGCTGTTAACCAAAAGGTTGGAGGTTCGAGCCCACACGGAGGTGGTGCGGCGCTTTTTTCCTTTGGGCTGATAGCTCTGAAGAATTGTTCTGACGGTGGTGAGAGTGGAGCAAGACTGTCTCCGTGGCGAAATTGGCTAGCACGTTGGGCTGTTAACCGAAAGGTTGGAGGTTCGAGCCCACCCGGAAGTGGTGTGATGATTTTTTTTTCTTTGCGCTGATAGCTTTGAAGATATGTTCTGATGGTGATGAGAGCGGAACAGGACTGTCTCCGTGGCGCAATTGGCTAGCGCGATCGGCTGGTAACCGAAAGGTTGGAGGTTCGAGCCCTCCCAGGAGTGGTGTGTTGCTTTTTTTTCTTTGGGCTGATAGCTTTGAAGATATGTTCTCATGGTGGTGAGAGTGGAGCAGGACTGTCTCCGTGGTGCAATTGGCTAGCGCGATCGGCTGTTAACCGAAAGGTTCGAGGTTCAAGCCCTCCCGGGAGTGGTGTGTTGCTTTTTTCTTTGCGCTGATAGCATTGAAGATATGTTCTGTTGGTGGTGAGTGTGGAGCACGACTCTCTCCGTTGCGCAATTGGCTAGCGCGATCGGGTGTTAACCAAAAGGTTGGAGGTTCGAGCCCACCCGGTGGTGGTGCGGCGCTTTTTTTCCTTTGGGCTGATAGCTCTGAAAAATTGTTCTGACGGTGGTGAGAGTAAAGCAGGACTGTCTCCGTGGCGCAATTGGCTAGCGCAATCGGCTGTTAATCGAAAGGGTGGAGGTTCGACCTCTCCCGGGAGTGGTGTGTTGTTTTTTTTCTTTGCGCTGATAGCTTTGAAGATATGTTCTGATGGTGATGGGAGTGGAGCACGACTGTCTCCGTGGCGCAATTGGCTAGCGCGATCGGCTGTTAACCGAAAGGTTGGAGGTTCGAGCCCTCCCGGGAGTGGTGTGTTGCTTTTTTTTCTTTGCGCTGATAGCTTTGAAGTTATGTTCTGATGGTGGTGAGAGTGGAGCACGACTGTCTCCGTAGCGTAATTGGCTAGCGCGATAGGCTATTAACCGAAAGGTTGGAGGCTAGAGCCCACCCGGTAGTGGTGCGGCGCTTTTTTTTCCTTTGGGCTGATAGCTCTGAAGAAATGTTCTGACGGTGGTGAGAGTGGAGAAAGACTGTCTCCGTGGCGCAATTGGCTAGCGCGATCGGCTGTTAACTGAAAGGTTGGAGGTTCGAGCCCTCCCGGGAGTGGTGTGTTGCTTTTTTTTCTTTGGGCTGATAGCTTTGAAGATATGTTCTGATGGTGGTGAGAGTGGAGGAGGACTGTCTCCGTGGCGCCATTGGCTAGCGCGATCGGCTGTTAACCGAAAGGTTGGAGGTTCGAGCCCTCCCAGGAGTGGTGTGTTGCTTTTTTTTCTTTGGGCTGATAGCTTTGAAGATATGTTCTTATGTTGGTGATTGTGGAGCAGGACTTTCTCCATGGCGCAATTGGCTAGCGCGATCGGCTGTTAAGCGAAAGGTTGGAGGTTCGAGCCCATGCGGTGGTGGTGCGGCGCTTTTTTTTCTTTGGGCTGATAGCTTTGAAGATATGTTCTGATGGTGGTGAGAGTGGAGCAGGACTGTCTCCGTGGCGGAAGTGGCTAGCGCGATCGGCTGTTAACCGAAAGGTTGGAGGTTCGAGCCCTCCCGGGAGTGGTGTGTTGCTTTTTTTTCTTTGGGCTGATAGCTTTGAAGATAGGTTCTGATGGTGGTGAGAGCGGAGCAGGACTGTCTCCGTGGCGCTATTGGCTAGCGCGATCGGGTGTTAACCAAAATGTTGGAGGTTCGAGCCCACACGGTGGTGGTGCGGCGCTTTTTTTCCTTTGGGCTGATAGCTCTGAAGAATTGTTCTGACGGTGGTGAGAGTGGAGCAGGACTGTCTCCGTGGCGCCATTGGCTAGCGCAATCGGCTGTTAATCGAAAAGTTGAAGGTTCGACCTCTCCCGGGAGTGGTGTGTTGCTTTTTCTTTGTGCTGATAGCTTTGAAGATATGTTCTGATGGTGGTGGTGTGAAGTACGACTGTCTCCGTGGCGCAATTGGCTGGCGCGATCGGCTGTTAACCGAAAGGTTGGAGGTTCGAGCCCTCCCGGGAGTGGTGTGTTGCTTTTTTTTCTTTGCGCTGATAGCTTTGAAGATATGTTCTGATGGTGGTGAGAGTGGAGCACGACCGTCTCCGTGGCGTAATTGGCTAGCGCGATGGGCTATTAACCAACAGGTTGGAGGTTCGAGCCCACCCGGTGGTGGTGCGGCGCTTTTTTTCTTTGGGCTGATAGCTCTGAAGAAATGTTCTGACGGTGGTGAGAGTGGAGCATGACTGTCTCCGTGGCACAATAGGCTAGCGCGATGGGCTCTTAACCGAAAGGTTGGAGGTTCGAGCCCACCCGATGGTGGTGCGGCGATTTTTTTCTTTGGGCTGATAGCTCTGAAGAAATGTTCTGGCGGTGGTGAGAGTGGAGCATGAATGTCTCCGTGGCGCAATTGGCTAGCGCGATCGGCTGTTAACCGAAAGGTTGGACGTTCGAGCCCTCCCGGGAGTGGTGTGTTGCTTTTTTCTTTGCGCTGATAGCTTTGAAGTTATGTTCTGATGGTGGTGAGAGTGGAGCACGACTGTCTCCGTAGCGTAATTGGCTAGCGCGATAGGCTATTAACCGAAAAGTTGGAGGCTAGAGCCCATCCAGTAGTGGTGAGGCGCTTTTTTTCCTTTGGGCTGATAGCTCTGAAGAAATGTTCTGACGGTGGTGAGAGTGGAGAAAGACTGTCTCCGTGGCGCAATTGGCTGGCGCGATCGGCTGTTAACTGAAAGGTTGGAGGTTCGAGCCCTCCCGGGAATGGTGTGTTGCTTTTTTTTCTTTGGGCTGATAGCTTTGAAGATATGTTCTGATGGTGGTGAGAGTGGAGCAGGACTGTCTCCGTGGCGCCATTGGCTAGCGCGATCGGCTGTTAACCGAAAGGTTGGAGGTTCGAGCCCTCCCAGGAGTGGTGTGTTGCTTTTTTCTTTGCGCTGATAGCTTTGAAGATATGTTCTGATGGTGATGGGAGTGGAGCACGACTGTCTCCGTGGCGCAATTGGCTAGCGCGATCGGCTGTTAACCGAAAGGTTGGAGGTTCGAGCCCTCCCGGGAGTGGTGTGTTGCTTTTTTTTCTTTGCACTGATAGCTTTGAAGATATGTTCTGATGGTGGTGAGAGTGGAGCACGACTGTCTCCGTGGCGTAATTGGCTAGCGCGATGGGCTATTAACCGAAAGGTTGGAGGTTCGAGCTCACCGGGTGGTGGTGCGGCGCTTTTTTTCTTTGGGCTGATAGCTCTGAAGAAATGTTCTGACGGTGGTGAGAGTGGAGCATGACTGTCTCCGTGGCGCAATTGGCTAGCGCGATGGGCTCTTAACCGAAAGGTTGGAGGTTCGAGCCCACCCGTGGTGTGGCGATTTTTTTTCTTTGGGCTGATAGCTCCGAAGAAATGTTCTGACGGTGGTGAGAGTGGAGCACGACTGCCTCCGTGGCGCAATTGGCTAGCGCGATCGGCTGGTAACTGAAAAGTTGGAGGTTCGAGCCCACCCGGTAGTGGTGGGGCGATGGGCTGGTAACTGAAGGTTGGATGTTCGAGCTCTCCCAGGAGTGGTGTGTTGCTTTTTTTTCTTTGGGCTGATAGCTTTGAAGATATGTTCTGATGGTGGTGAGAGTGGAGAATGACTGTCCACATGGCGCAATCGGCTAGCGCGATCGGCTGTTAACCGAAAGGTTGGAGGTTCGAGCCCACCCGGTGGTGGTGCGGCGCTTTTTTTTCCTTTGGGCTGATAGCTCTGAAGAAATGTTCTGACGGTGGTGAGAGTGGACCATGACTGTCTCCGTGGCGCAATTGGCTAGCGCTAGTGGCTGTTAACGGAAAAGTTGGAGGTTTAAGCCCTCTCGGGAGTGGTGTGTTGCTTTTTTCTTTGCGCTTATAGCTTTTGTTCTGATGGTGGTGAGAGTGGAGCAGGACTGTCTCCGTGGCGCAATTGGCTAGCGCGATCGGCTGTTAACCGAAAGGTTCGAGGTTCAAGCCCTCCCGGGAGTGGTGTGTTGCTTTTTTCTTTGCGCTGATAGCTTTGAAGATATGTTCTGTTGGTGGAGAGAGTGGAGCACGACTGTCTCCGTGGCGTAATTGGCTAGCGCGATAGGCTATTAACCGAAAGGTTGGAGGCTAGAGCCCACCCGGTAGTGGTGCGGCGCTTTTTTTCCTTTGGGCTGATAGCTCTGAAGAAATGTTCTGACGGTGGTGAGAGTGGAGAAAGACTGTCTCCGTGGCGCAATTGGCTAGCGCGATCGGCTGTTAACTGAAAGGTTGGATGTTCGAGCCCTCGCGGGAGTGGTGTGTTGCTTTTTTTTCTTTGGGCTGATAGCTTTGAAGATATGTTCTGATGGTGGTTAGAGTGGAGCAGGACTGTCTCCGTGGTGCCATTGGCTAGCGCGATCGGCTGTTAACCGAAAGGTTGGAGGTTCGAGCCCTCCCAGGAGTGGTGTGTTGCTTTTTTTTCTTTGAGCTGATAGCTTTGAAGATATGTTCTGATGGTGGTGAGAGTGGAGCAGGACTGTCTTCATGGCGCAATTGGCTAGCGCGATCGGCTGTTAAGCGAAAGGTTGGAGGTTCGAGCCCACGCGGTGGTGGTGCGGCGCTTTTTTTTCTTTGGGCTGATAGCTTTGAAGATATGTTCTGATGGTGGTGAGAGTGGAGCAGGACTGTCTCCGTGGCGGAAGTGGCTAGCGCGATCGGCTGTTAACCGAAAGGTAGGAGGTTCGAGCCCACCCGAGAGTGGCGTGTTGCTTTTTTCTTTGCGCTGATAGCTTTGAAGTAATGTTCTGATGGTGGTGAGAGTGGAGCACGACTGTCTCCGTGGCGTAATTGGCTAGCGCGATGGGCTATTAACCGAAAGGTTGGAGGTTCGACCCACCCTGTGGTGGTGCGGCGCTTTTTTTTCTTTGGGCTGATAGCTCTGAAGAAATGTTCTGACGGTGGTGAGAGTGGAGCATGACTGTCTCCGTGGCGCAATTGGCTAGCGCGATGGGCTCTTAACCGAAAGGTTGGAGGTTCGAGCCCACCCGATGATGGTGCAGCGATTTTTTTTCTTTGGGCTGATAGCTCTGAAGAAATGTTCTGACGGTGGTGAGAGTGGAGCATGACTGTCTCCGTGGCGCAATTGGCTAGCGCGATCGGCTGTTAACCGAAAGGTTGGAGGTTCGAGCCCTCCCGGGAGTGGTGTGTTGCTTTTTTTTTGCGCTGATAGCTTTGAAGTTATGTTCTGATGGTAGTGAGTGTGGAGCACGACTGTCTCCGTGGCGCAATTGGCTAGCGCGATGGGCTCTTAACCGAAAGGTTGGAGGTTCGAGCCCACCCGATGATGGTGCAGCGATTTTTTTTCTTTGGGCTGATAGCTCTGAAGAAATGTTCTGACGGTGGTGAGAGTGGAGAAAGACTGTCTTCCTGGCGCAACTGGCTAGCGCTATCGGCTGTTAACTGAAAGGTTGGAGGTTCGAGCCCTCCCGGGAGTGGTGTGTGGGTTTTTTTCTTTGGGCTGATAGCTTTGAAGATATGTTCTCATGGTGGTGAGAGTGGAGCAGGACTGTCTCCGTGGCGCAATTTGCTAGCACTATCGGCTGTTAACCGAAAGGTTGGAGGTTCGAGCCCACGCGGTGGTGGTGCGGTGCTTTCTTTTTGGGGCTGATAGCTTTGAAGATATGTTGTGATGGTGGTGAGAGTGGAGCAGGACTGTCTCCGTGGCGGTGGTGGCTAGCGCGATCGGCTGTTACCCGAAAGGTTGGAGGTTCGAGCCCACCCGGAAGTGGTGTGTTGCTTTTTTCTTTGCGCTGATAGCTTTGAACATATGTTCTGGTGGTGGTGAGAGTGGAGCGGGACTGTCTCCGTGGCGCAATGGGCTAGCGCCATCGGCTGTTAACCGAAAGGTTGGAGGTTCGACCTCTCCCGGGAGTGGTGTGTTGCTTCTTTCTTTGCGCTGATAGCTTTGAAGCTATGTTCTGATGGTGGTGGGAGTGGAGCACGACTGTCTCCGTGGCGCAATTGGCTAGCGCGATCGGCTGTTAACCGAAAGGTTGGAGGTTCAAGCCCTTCCGGGAGTGGTGTGTTGCTTTTTTTTCTTTGCGCTGATAGCTTTGAAGATATGTTCTGACGATGGTGAGAGTGGAGCATGACTGTCTCCATGGCGCAATTGGCTAGCGCCATGGGCTCTTAACCGAAAGGTTGGAGGTTCGAGCCCACCCGATGGTGGTGCGGCGATTTTTTTTCTTTGGGCTGATAGCTCTGAAGAAATGTTCTGACGGTGGTGAGAGTGAAGCATGACTGTCTCCGTGGCGCAATTGGCTAGCGCGATCGGCTGTTAACCGAAAGGTTGGACGTTCGAGCCCTCCCGGGAGTGGTGTGTTGCTTTTTTCTTTGCGCTGATAGCTTTGAAGTTATGTTCTTATGGTGGTGAGAGTGGAGCACGACTGTCTCCGTGGCGTAATTGGCTAGCGCGATAGGCTATTAACCGAAAGGTTGGAGGCTAGAGCCCACCCGGTAGTGGTGCGGCGCTTTTTTTCCTTTGGGCTGATAGCTCTGAAGAAATGTTCTGACGGTGGTGAGAGTGGAGAAAGACTGTCTCCGTGGCGCAATTGGCTAGCGCGATCGGCTGTTAACTGAAAGGTTGGATGTTCGAGCCCTCGCGGGAGTGGTGTGTTGCTTTTTTTTCTTTGGGCTGATAGCTTTGAAGATATGTTGTGATGGTGGTTAGAGTGGAGCAGGACTGTCTCCGTGGTGCCATTGGCTAGCGCGATCGGCTGTTAACCGAAAGGTTGGAGGTTCGAACCCTCCCAGGAGTGGTGTGTTGCTTTTTTTTTCTTTGGGCTGATAGCTTTGAAGATATGTTCTGATGGTGGTGAGAGTGGAGCAGGACTGTCTTCATGGCGCAATTTGCTAGCGCGATCGGCTGTTAAGCGAAAGGTTGGAGGTTCGAGCCCACGCGGTGGTGGTGCGGCGCTTTTTTTTCTTTGGGCTGATAGCTTTGAAGATATGTTCTGATGGTGGTGAGAGTGGAGCAGGACTGTCTCCGTGGCGGAAGTGGCTAGCGCGATCGGCTGTTAACCGAAAGGTTGGAGGTTCGAGCCCACCCGAGAGTGGCGTGTTGCTTTTTTCTTTGCGCTGATAGCTTTGAAGATATGTTCTGATGGTGGTGAGAGTGGAGCACGACTGTCTCCGTGGCGTAATTGGCTAGCGCGATGGGCTATTAACCGAAAGGTTGGAGGTTCGAGCCCACCCTGTGGTGGTGCGGCGCTTTTTTTTCTTTGGGCTGATAGCTCTGAAGAAATGTTCTGACGGTGGTGAGAGTGGAGCATGACTGTCTCCGTGGCGCAATTGGCTAGCGCGATGGGCTCTTAACCGAAAGGTTGGAGGTTCGAGCCCACCCGATGATGGTGCAGCGATTTTTTTTCTTTGGGCTGATAGCTCTGAAGAAATGTTCTGACGGTGGTGAGAGTGGAGCATGACTGTCTCCGTGGCGCAATTGGCTAGCGCGATCGGCTGTTAACCGAAAGGTTGGAGGTTCGAGCCCTCCCGGGAGTGGTGTGTTGCTTTTTTTTGCGCTGATAGCTTTGAAGTTATGTTCTGATGGTAGTGAGTGTGGAGCACGACTGTCTCCGTGGCGCAATTGGCTAGCGCGATGGGCTCTTAACCGAAAGGTTGGAGGTTCGAGCCCACCCGATGATGGTGCAGCGATTTTTTTTCTTTGGGCTGATAGCTCTGAAGAAATGTTCTGACGGTGGTGAGAGTGGAGAAAGACTGTCTTCCTGGCGCAATTGGCTAGCGCTATCGGCTGTTAACTGAAAGGTTGGAGGTTCGAGCCCTCCCGGGAGTGGTGTGTGGGTTTTTTTCTTTGGGCTGATAGCTTTGAAGATATGTTCTCATGGTGGTGAGAGTGGAGCAGGACTGTCTCCGTGGCGCAATTTGCTAGCGCTATCGGCTGTTAACCGAAAGGTTGGAGGTTCGAGCCCACGCGGTGGTGGTGCGGTGCTTTCTTTTTGGGGCTGATAGCTTTGAAGATATGTTGTGATGGTGGTGAGAGTGGAGCAGGACTGTCTCCGTGGCGGTGGTGGCTAGCGCGATCGGCTGTTACCCGAAAGGTTGGAGGTTCGAGCCCACCCGGAAGTGGTGTGTTGCTTTTTTCTTTGCGCTGATAGCTTTGAACATATGTTCTGGTGGTGGTGAGAGTGGAGCGGGACTGTCTCCGTGGCGCAATGGGCTAGCGCGATCGGCTGTTAACCGAAAGGTTGGAGGTTCGAGTCCACCCGGTGGTGGTGCGGCGCTTTTTTTCTTTCGGCTGATAGCTTTGAAGATATGTTCTGATGGTGGTGAGAGTGGAGCAGGACTGTCTCCGTGGCGCAATTGGCTAGCGCGATCGGTTGTTAACGGAAAAGTTGGAGGTTCGAGCCCTCTCGGGAGTGGTGTGTTGCTTTTTTCTTTGCGCTTATAGCTTTTGTTCTGATGGTGGTGAGAGTGGAGCACGACTGTATGCGCAGCGCAATTGGATAGCGCGATCGGCTGTTAACCGAAAGGTTCGAGGTTCAAGCGCTCCCGGGAGTGGTGTGTTGCTTTTTTCTTTGCGCTGATAGCTTTGAAGATATGTTCTGCTGGTGGTGAGAAAGGAACACGACTATCTCCGTGGCGCCATTGGCTAGCGCGATCGGCTGTTAACCAAAAGGTTGGAGGTTCGAGCCCACACGGAGGTGGTGCGGCGCTTTTTTCCTTTGGGCTGATAGCTCTGAAGAATTGTTCTGACGGTGGTGAGAGTGGAGCAAGACTGTCTCCGTGGCGAAATTGGCTAGCACGTTGGGCTGTTAACCAAAAGGTTGGAGGTTCGAGCCCACCCGGAAGTGGTGTGATGATTTTTTTTCTTTGCGCTGATAGCTTTGAAGATATGTTCTGATGGTGATGAGAGCGGAACAGGACTGTCTCCGTGGCGCAATTGGCTAGCGCGATCGGCTGGTAACCGAAAGGTTGGAGGTTCGAGCCCACGCGGTGGTGGTGCGGTGCTTTTTTTTCTTTGGGCTGATAGCTTTGAAGATATGTTGTGATGGTGGTGAGAGAGGAGCACGACTGTCTCCGTGGCGCAATTGGCTAGCGCGATGGGCTGGTAACTGAAAGGTTGGAGGTTCGAGCCCTCCCAGCAGTGGTGTGTTGCTTTTTTTTCTTTGGGCTGATAGCTTTGAAGATATGTTCTGTTGGTGGTGAGAGTGGAGCAGGACTGTCTCCGTGGCGCAATTGGCTAGCGCGATCGGCTGTTAACCGAAAGGTTCGAGGTTCAAGCCCTCCCGGGAGTGGTGTGTTGCTTTTTTCTTTGCGCTGATAGCTTTGAAGATATGTTCTGTTGGTGGTGAGAGTGGAGCACGACTCTCTCCGTTGCGCAATTGGCTAGCGCGATCGAGTGTTAACCAAAAGGTTGGAGGTTCGAGCCCACCCGGTGGTGGTGCGGCGCTTTCTTTCCTTTGGGCTGATAGCTCTGAAAAATTGTTCTGACGGTGGTGAGAGTAAAGCAGGACTGTCTCCGTGGCGCAATTGGCTAGCGCAATCGGCTGTTAATCGAAAGGGTGGAGGTTCGACCTCTCCCGGGAGTGGTGTGTTGCTTTTTTCTTTGCGCTGATAGCTTTGAAGATATGTTCTGATGGTGATGGGAGTGGAGCACGACTGTCTCCGTGGCGCAATTGGCTAGCGCGATCGGCTGTTAACCGAAAGGTTGGAGGTTCGAGCCCTCCCGGGAGTGGTGTGTTGCTTTTTTTTCTTTGCGCTGATAGCTTTGAAGATATGTTCTGATGGTGGTGAGAGTGGAGCACGACTGTCTCCGTGGCGTAATTGGCTAGCGCAATGGGCTATTAACCGAAAGGTTGGAGGTTCGAGCTCACCGGGTGGTGGTGCGGTGCTTTTTTTCTTTGGGCTGATAGCTCTGAAGAAATGTTCTGACGGTGGTGAGAGTGGAGCATGACTGTCTCCGTGGCGCAATTGGCTAGCGCGACGGGCTCTTAACCGAAAGGTTGGAGGTTCGAGCCCACCCGATGGTGGTGCGGCGATTTTTTTTCTTTGGGCTGATAGCTCCGAAGAAATGTTCTGACGGTGGTGAGAGTGGAGCACGACAGCCTCCGTGGCGCAATTGGCTAGCGCGATCGGCTGTTAACCGAAAGGTTGGAGGTTCGAGCCCTCCCGGGAGTGGTGTGTTGCTTTTTTTTCTTTGCGCTGATAGCTTTGAAGATATGTTCTGATGGTGGTGAGAGTGGAGCACGACTGTCTCCGTGGCGTAATTGGCTAGCGCGATGGGCTGTTAACGAAAAAGTTGGAGGTTCGAGCCCTCTCGGGAGTGGTGTGTTGCTTTTTTCTTTGCGCTTATAGCTTTTGTTCTGATGGTGGTGAGAGTGGAGCAGGACTGTCTCCGTGGCGCAATTGGCTAGCGCGATCGGCTGTTAACCGAAAGGTTCGACGTTCGAGCCCACGCGGTGGTGGTGCGGCGCTTTTTTTCTTTGGGATGATAGCTTTGAAGATATGTTGTGATAGTGGTGAGAGTGGAGCACGACTGTCTCCGTTGCGCAATTGGCTAGCGCGATCGGGTGTTAACCAAAAGGTTGGAGGTTCGAGCCCACCCGGTGGTGGTGCGGCGCTTTTTTCCTTTGGGCTGATAGCTCTGAAGAATTGTTCTGACGGTGGTGAGAGTGGAGCAGGACTGTCTCCGTGGCGCCATTGGCTAGCGCAATCGGCTGTTAATCGAAAAGTTGGAGGTTCGACCTCTCCCGGGAGTGGTGTGTTGCTTTTTTCTTTGCGCTGATAGCTTTGAAGATATGTTCTGATGGTGGTGGTGTGGAGAACGACTGTCTCCGTGGCGCAATTGGCTGGCGCGATTGGCTGTTAACCGAAAGGTTGGAGGTTCGAGCCCTCCCGGGAGTGGTGTGTTGCTTTTTTTTCTTTGCGCTGATAGCTTTGAAGTTATGTTCTGATGGTGGTGAGACTGGAGCACGACTGTCTCCGTAGCGTAATTGACTAGCGCGATAGGCTATTAACCGAAAGGTTGGAGGCTAGAGCCCACCCGGTAGTGGTGCGGCGCTTTTTTTCCTTTGGGCTGATAGCTCTGAAGAAATGTTCTGACGGTGGTGAGAGTGGAGAAAGACTGTCTCCGTGGCGCAATTGGCTAGCGCGATCGGCTGTTAACTGAAAGGTTGGAGGTTCGAGCCCTCACGGGAGTGGTGTGTTGCTTTTTTTCTTTGGGCTGATAGCTTTGAAGATATGTTCTGATGGTGGTGAGAGTGGAACAGGACTGTCTCCGTGGCGCCATTGGCTAGCGCGATCGGCTGTTAACCGAAAGGTTGGAGGTTCGAGCCCTCCCAGGAGTGGTGTGTTGCTTTTTTTTTCTTTGGGCTGATAGCTTTGAAGATATGTTCTTATGTTGGTGATTGTGGAGCAGGACTGTCTTCATGGCGCAATTGGCTAGCGCGATCGGCTGTTAAGCGAAAGGTTGGAGGTTCGAGCCCACGCGGTGGTGGTGCGGCGCTTTTTTTTCTTTGGGCTGATAGCTTTGAAGATATGTTCTGATGGTGGTGAGAGTGGAGCAGGACTGTCTCCGTGGCGGAAGTGGCTAGCGCGATCGGCTGTTAACCGAAAGGTTGGAGGTTCGAGCCCTCCCGGGAGTGGTGTGTTGCTTTTTTTTCTTTGGGCTGATAGCTTTGAAGATATGTTCTGATGGTGGTGAGAGCGGAGCAGGACTGTCTCCGTGGCGCTATTGGCTAGCGCGATCGGGTGTTAACCAAAAGGTTGGAGGTTCGAGCCCACACGGTGGTGGTGCGGAGCTTTTTTTTCTTTGGGCTGATAGCTCTGAAGAATTGTTCTGACGGTGGTGAGAGTGGAGCAGGACTGTCTCCGTGGCACCATTGGCTAGCGCAATCGGCTGTTAATCGAAAAGTTGAAGGTTCGACCTCTCCCTGGAGTGGTGTGTTGCTTTTTTCTTTGTGCTGATAGCTTTGAAGATATGTTCTGATGGTGGTGGTGTGAAGCACGACTGTCTCCGTGGCGCAATTGGCTGGCGCGATCGGCTGTTAACCGAAAGGTTGGAGGTTCGAGCCCTCCCGGGAGTGGTGTGTTGCTTTTTTTTCTTTGCGCTGATAGCTTTGAAGATATGTTCTGATGGTGGTGAGAGTGGAGCACGACCGTCTCCGTGGCGTAATTGGCTAGCGCGATGGGCTATTAACCGAAAGGTTGGAGGTTCGAGCCCACGCGGTGGTGGTGCGGCGCTTTTTTTTCTTTGGCCTGATAGCTTTGAAGATATGTTCTGATGGTGGTGAGAGTGGAGCAGGACTGTCTTCGTGGCGGAAGTGGCTAGCGCGATCGGCTGTTAACTGAAAGATTGGAGGTTCGAGCCCTCTCGGGAGTGGTGTGTTGCTTTTTTTTCTTTGGGCTGATAGCTCTGAAGAAATGTTCTGACGGTGGTGAGAGTGGAGCATGACAATCTCCGTGGCACAATAGGCTAGCGCGATGGGCTCTTAACCGAAAGGTTGGAGGTTCGAGCCCACCCGATGGTGGTGCGGCGATTTTTTTCTTTGGGCTGATAGCTCTGAAGAAATGTTCTGGCGGTGGTGAGAGTGGAGCATGAATGTCTCCGTGGCGCAATTGGCTAGCGCGATAGGCTATTACCCGAAATGTTGGAGGCTAGAGCCCACCCGGTAGTGGTGAGGCGCTTTTTTTCCTTTGGCCTGATAGCTCTGAAGAAATGTTCTGACGGTGGTGAGAGTGGAGAAAGACTGTCTACGTGGCGCAATTGGCTAGCGCGGTGGGCTCTTAACCGAAAGGTTGGAGGTTCGAGCCCACCCGATGATGGTGCAGCGATTTTTTTTCTTTGGGCTGATAGCTCTGAAGAAATGTTCTGACGGTGGTGAGAGTGGAGAAAGACTGTCTTCCTGGCGCAATTGGCTAGCGCTATCGGCTGTTAACTGAAAGGTTGGAGGTTCGAGCCCTCCCGGGAGTGGTGTGTTGCTTTTTTTTTCTTTGGGCTGATAGCTTTGAAGATATGTTCTGATGGTGGTGAGAGTGGAGCAGGACTGTCTCCGTGGCGCCATTGGCTAGCGCGATCGGCTGTTGCCGAAAGGTTGGAGGTTCGAGCCCTCCCAGGAGTGGTGTGTTGCTTTTTTCTTTGCGCTGATAGCTTTGAAGATATGTTCTGATGGTGATGGGAGTGGAGCACGACTGTCTCCGTGGCGCAATTGGCTAGCGCGATCGGCTGTTAACCGAAAGGTTGGAGGTTCGAGCCCTCCCGGGAGTGGTGTGTTGCTTTTTTTTTCTTTGCGCTGATAGCTTTGAAGATATGTTCTGATGGTGGTGAGAGTGGAGCACGACTGTCTCCGTGGCGTAATTGGCTAGCGCGATGGGCTATTAACCGAAAGGTTGGAGGTTCGAGCTCACCGGGTGGTGGTGCGGCGCTTTTTTTCTTTGGGCTGATAGCTCTGAAGAAATGTTCTGACGGTGGTGAGAGTAGAGCATGACTGTCTCCGTGGCGCAATTGGCTAGCGCGATGGGCTCTTAACCGAAAGGTTGGAGGTTCGAGCCCACCCGATGGTGGTGCGGCGATTTTTTTTCTTTGGGCTGATAGCTCCGAAGAAATGTTCTGACGGTGGTGAGAGTGGAGCACGACTGCCTCCGTGGCGCAATTGGCTAGCGCGATCGGCTGGTAACTGAAAAGTTGGAGGTTCGAGCCCTCCCGGGAGTGGTGTGTTGCTTTTTTTTCTTTGGGCTGATAGCTTTGAAGATATGTTCTGATGGTGGTGAGAGTGGAGCAGGATTGTCTCCGTGGCGCTATTGGCTAGCGCGATCGGCTGGTAACCGAAAGGTTGGAGGTTCGAGCCCACGCGGTGGTGGTGCGGTGCTTTTTTTCTTTGGGCTGATAGCTTTGAAGATATGTTGTGATAGTGGTGAGAGTGGAGCACGACTGTCTCCGTGGCGCAATTGACTAGCGCGATGGGCTATTAACCGAAAGTTTGGAGGCTCGAGCCCACCTGGTGGTGGTGCGGCGCTTTTTTTCCTTTGGGCTGATAGCTCTGAAGAAATGTTCTGACGGTGGTGAGAGTGGAGAAAGACTGTCTCCGTGGCGGTGGTGGCTAGCGCGATCGGCTGTTACCCGAAAGGTTGGAGGTTCGAGCCCACCCGGAAGTGGTGTGTTGCTTTTTTCTTTGCGCTGAGAGCTTTGAACATATGTTCTGGTGGTGGTGAGAGTGGAGCGGTACTGTCTCCGTGGCGCAATTGGCTAGCGCGATCGGCTGTTAACCAAAAGGTTGGAGGTTCGAGCCCACCCGGTGGTGGTGCGGCGCTTTTTTTTCTTTCGGCTGATAGCTTTGAAGATATGTTCTGATGGTGGTGAGAGTGGAGCAGGACTGTCTCCGTGGCGCAATTGGCTAGCGCGATCGGTTGTTAGCGCAAACGTTGGAGGTTAGAGCCCTCTCGGGAGTGGTGTGTTGCTTTTTTCTTTGCGCTTATAGCTTTTGTTCTGATGGTGGTGTGAGTGGAGCACGACTGTATGCGCAGCGCAATTGACTAGCGCGATCGGCTGTTAACCGAAAGGTTCGTGGTTCAAGCGCTCCCGGGAGTGGTGTGTTGCTTTTTTCTTTGCGCTGATAGCTTTGAAGATATGTTCTGTTGGTGGTGAGAAAGGAACACGACTATCTCCGTGGCGCCATTGGCTAGCGCGATCGGCTGTTAACCGAAAGGTTGGAGGTTCGAGCCCACACGGAGGTGGTGCGGCGCTTTTTTCCTTTGGGCTGATAGCTCTGAAGAATTGTTCTGACGGTGGTGAGAGTGGAGCATGACTGTCTCCGTGGCACAATAGGCTAGCGCGATGGGCTCTTAACCGAAAGGTTGGAGGTTCGAGCCCACCCGATGGTGGTGCGGCGATTTTTTTCTTTGGGCTGATAGCTCTGAAGAAATGTTCTGGCGGTGGTGAGAGTGGAGCATGAATGTCTCCGTGGCGCAATTGGCTAGCGCGATCGGCTGTTAACCGAAAGGTTGGACGTTCGAGCCCTCCCGGGATTGGTATGTTGCTTTTTTCTTTGCGCTGATAGCTTTGAAGTTATGTTCTGACGGTGGTGAGAGTGGAGAAAGACTGTCTCCGTGGCGCAATTGGCTAGCGCGATCGGCTCATAACTGAAAGGTTGGAGGTTCGAGCCCTCCCGGGAGTGGTGTTTTGCTTTTTTTTTCTTTGGGCTGATAGCTTTGAAGATATGTTCTGATGGTGGTGAGATTGGAGCAGGACTGTCTCCGTGGCGCCATTGGCTAGCGCGATCGGCTGTTACCGAAAGGTTGGAGGTTCGAGCCCTCCCAGGAGTGGTGTGTTGCTTTTTTCTTTGCGCTGATAGCTTTGAAGATATGTTCTGATGGTGATGGGAGTAGAGCACGACTGTCTCCGTGGCGCAATTGGCTAGCGCGATGGGCTATTAACCGAAAGTTTGGAGGCTCGAGCCCACCTGGTGGTGGTGCGGCGCTTTTTTTCCTTTGGGCTGATAGCTCTGAAGAAATGTTCTGATGGTGGTGAGAGTGGAGAAAGACTGTCTCCGTGGCGGTGGTGGCTAGCGCGATCGGCTGTTACCCGAAAGGTTGGAGGTTCGAGCCCACCCGGAAGTGGTGTGTTGCTTTTTTCTTTGCGCTGAGAGCTTTGAACATATGTTCTGGTGGTGGTGAGAGTGGAGCGGGACTGTCTCCGTGGCGCAATTGGCTAGCGCGATCGGCTGTTAACCGAAAGGTTGGAGGTTCGAGCCCACGCGGTGGTGGTGCGGTGCTTTTTTTTCTTTGGGCTGATAGCTTTGAAGATATGTTGTGATGGTGATGAGAGAGGAGCACGACTGTCTCCGTGGCGCAATTAGCTAGCGCGATGGGCTGGTAACTGAAAGGTTGGAGGTTCGAGCCCTCCCAGGAGTGGTGTGTTGCTTTTTTTTCTTTGGGCTGATAGCTTTGAAGATATGTTCTGTTGGTGGTGAGAGTGGAGCACGACTCTCTCCGTTGCGCAATTGGCTAGCGCGATCGGGTGTTAACCAAAAGGTTGGAGGTTCGAGCCCACCCGGTGGTGGTGCGGCGCTTTTTTTCCTTTGGGCTGATAGCTCTGAAAAATTGTTCTGACGGTGGTGAGAGTAAAGCAGGACTGTCTCCGTGGCGCAATTGGCTAGCGCAATCGGCTGTTAATCGAAAGGGTGGAGGTTCGACCTCTCCCGGGAGTGGTGTGTTGCTTTTTTCTTGGCGCTGATAGCTTTGAAGATATGTTCTGATGGTGATGGGAGTGGAGCACGACTGTCTCAGTGGCGCAATTGGCTAGAGCGATCGGCTGTTAACCGAAAGGTTGGAGGTTCGAGCCCTCCCGGGAGTGGTGTGTTGCTTTTTTTTCTTTGCGCTGATAGCTTTGAAGATATGTTCTGATGGTGGTGAGAGTGGAGCACGACTGTCTCCGTGGCGTAATTGGCTAGCGCGATGGGCTATTAACCGAAAGGTTGGAGGTTCGAGCTCACCGGGTGGTGGTGCGGCGCTTTTTTTCTTTGGGCCGATAGCTCTGAAGAAATGTTCTGACGGTGGTGAGAGTGGAGCATGACTGTCTCCGTGGCGCAATTGGCTAGCGCGATGGGCTCTTAACCGAAAGGTTGGAGGTTCGAGCCCACCCGATGGTGGTGCGGCGATTTTTTTTCTTTGGGCTGATAGCTCCGAAGAAATGTTCTGACGGTGGTGAGAGTGGAGCACGACTGCCTCCGTGGCGCAATTGTCTAGCGCGATCGGCTGGTAACTGAAACGTTGGAGGTTCGAGCCCTCCCGGGAGTGGTGTGTTGCTTTTTTTTTCTTTGGGCTGATAGCTTTGAAGATATGTTCTGATGGTGGTGAGAGCGGAGCAGGACTGTCTCCGTGGCGCTATTGGCTAGCGCGATCGGCTGGTAACCGAAAGGTTTGAGGTTCGAGCCCACGCGGTGGTGGTGCGGTGCTTTTTTTCTTTGGGCTGATAGCTTTGAAGATATGTTGTGATAGTGGTGAGAGTGGAGCACGACTGTCTCCGTGGCGCAATTGGCTAGCGCGATGGGCTGTTACCGGAAAAGTTGGAGGTTCGAGCCCTCTCGGGAGTGGTGTGTTGCTTTTTTCTTTGCGCTGATAGCTTTGAAGATATGTTCTGATGGTGATGGGAGTGGAGCACGACTGTCTCCGTGGCGCAATTGGCTAGAGCGATCGGCTGTTAACCGAAAGGTTGGAGGTTCGAGCTCACCGGGTGGTGGTGCGGCGCTTTTTTTCTTTGGGCTGATAGCTCTGAAGAAATGTTCTGACGGTGGTGAGAGTGGAGCATGACTGTCTCCGTGGCGCAATTGGCTAGCGCGATGGGCTCTTAACCGAAAGGTTGGAGGTTCGAGCCCACCCGATGGTGGTGCGGCGATTTTTTTTCTTTGGGCTGATAGCTCCGAAGAAATGTTCTGACGGTGGTGAGAGTGGAGCACGACTGCCTCCGTGGCGCAATTGTCTAGCGCGATTCGCTGGTAACTGAAACGTTGGAGGTTCGAGCCCTCCCGGGAGTGGTGTGTTGCTTTTTTTTTTCTTTGGGCTGATAGCTTTGAAGATATGTTCTGATGGTGGTACAAGCGGAGCAGGACTGTCTCCGTGGCGCTATTGGCTAGCGCGATCGGCTGGTAACCGAAAGGTTGGAGGTTCGAGCCCACGCGGTGGTGGTGCGGTGCTTTTTTTCTTTGGGCTGATAGCTTTGAAGATATGTTCTGATGGTGGTGAGAGTGGAGCAGGACTGTCTCCGTGGCGCAATTGGCTTGCGCGATCGGTTGTTAGCGCAAAAGTTGGAGGTTAGAGCCCTCTCGGGAGTGGTGTGTTGCTTTTTTCTTTGCGCTTATAGCTTTTGTTCTGATGGTGGTGAGAGTGGAGCACGACTGTATGCGCAGCGCAATTGGCTAGCGCAATCGGCTGTTAACCGAAAGGTTCGTGGTTCAAGCGCTCCCGGGAGTGGTGTGTTGCTTTTTTCTTTGCGCTGATAGCTTTGAAGATATGTTCTGTTGGTGGTGAGAAAGGAACACGACTATCTCCGTGGCGCCATTGGCTAGCGCGATCGGCTGTTAACCGAAAGGTTGGAGGTTCGAGCCCACACGGAGGTGGTGCGGCGCTTTTTTCCTTTGGGCTGATAGCTCTGAAGAATTGTTCTGACGGTGGTGAGAGTGGAGCATGACTGTCTCCGTGGCACAATAGGCTAGCGCGATGGGCTCTTAACCGAAAGGTTGGAGGTTCGAGCCCACCCGATGGTGGTGCGGCGATTTTTTTCTTTGGGCTGATAGCTCTGAAGAAATGTTCTGGTGGTGGTGAGAGTGGAGCGGGACTGTCTCCGTGGCGCAATTGGCTAGCGCGATCGGCTGTTAACCGAAAGGTTGGAGGTTCGAGCCCACGCGGTGGTGGTGCGGTGCTTTTTTTTCTTTGGGCTGATAGCTTTGAAGATATGTTGTGATGGTGATGAGAGAGGAGCACGACTGTCTCCGTGGCGCAATTAGCTAGCGCGATGGGCTGGTAACTGAAAGGTTGGAGGTTCGAGCCCTCCCAGGAGTGGTGTGTTGCTTTTTTTTCTTTGGGCTGATAGCTTTGAAGATATGTTCTGTTGGTGGTGAGAGTGGAGCACGACTCTCTCCGTTGCGCAATTGGCTAGCGCGATCGGGTGTTAACCAAAAGGTTGGAGGTTCGAGCCCACCCGGTGGTGGTGCGGCGCTTTTTTTCTTTGGGCTGATAGCTCTGAAAAATTGTTCTGACGGTGGTGAGAGTAAAGCAGGACTGTCTCCGTGGCGCAATTGGCTAGCGCAATCGGCTGTTAATCGAAAGGGTGGAGGTTCGACCTCTCCCGGGAGTGGTGTGTTGCTTTTTTCTTTGCGCTGATAGCTTTGAAGATATGTTCTGATGGTGATGGGAGTGGAGCACGACTGTCTCCGTGGCGCAATTGGCTAGAGCGATCGGCTGTTAACCGAAAGGTTGGAGGTTCGAGCCCTCCCGGGAGTGGTGTGTTGCTTTTTTTTCTTTGCGCTGATAGCTTTGAAGATATGTTCTGATGGTGGTGAGAGTGGAGCACGACTGTCTCCGTGGCGTAATTGGCTAGCGCGATGGGCTATTAACCGAAAGGTTGGAGGTTCGAGCTCACCGGGTGGTGGTGCGGCGCTTTTTTTCTTTGGGCTGATAGCTCTGAAGAAATGTTCTGACGGTGGTGAGAGTGGAGCATGACTGTCTCCGTGGCGCAATTGGCTAGCGCGATGGGCTCTTAACCGAAAGGTTGGAGGTTCGAGCCCACCCGATGGTGGTGCGGCGATTTTTTTTCTTTGGGCTGATAGCTCCGAAGAAATGTTCTGACGGTGGTGAGAGTGGA
This sequence comes from Rhipicephalus microplus, assembly GCF_043290135.1. Classification (NCBI taxonomy): domain Eukaryota; kingdom Metazoa; phylum Arthropoda; class Arachnida; order Ixodida; family Ixodidae; genus Rhipicephalus; species Rhipicephalus microplus. The sequence continues at coordinate 67,348 of NW_027464750.1, read as the reverse complement.
GCACGACTGCCTCCGTGGCGCAATTGTCTAGCGCGATCGGCTGGTAACTGAAACGTTGGAGGTTCGAGCCCTCCCGGGAGTGGTGTGTTGCTTTTTTTTTCTTTGGGCTGATAGCTTTGAAGATATGTTCTGATGGTGGTGAGAGCGGAGCAGGACTGTCTCCGTGGCGCTATTGGCTAGCGCGATCGGCTGTTAACCGAATAGTTGGAGGTTCGAGCCCACGCGGTGGTGGTGCGGTGCTTTTTTTTCTTTGGGCTGATAGCTTTGAAGATATGTTGTGATGGTGATGAGAGAGGAGCACGACTGTCTCCGTGGCGCAATTAGCTAGCGCGATGGGCTGGTAACTGAAAGATTGGAGGTTCGAGCCCTCCCAGGAGTGGTGTGTTGCTTTTTTTTCTTTGGGCTGATAGCTTTGAAGATATGTTCTGTTGGTGGTGAGAGTGGAGCACGACTCTCTCCGTTGCGCAATTGGCTAGCGCGATCGGGTGTTAACCAAAAGGTTGGAGGTTCGAGCCCACCCGGTGGTGGTGCGGCGCTTTTTTTCCTTTGGGCTGATAGCTCTGAAAAATTGTTCTGACGGTGGTGAGAGTAAAGCAGGACTGTCTCCGTGCCGCAATTGGCTAGCGCAATCGGCTGTTAATCGAAAGGGTGGAGGTTCGACCTCTCCCGGGAGTGGTGTGTTGCTTTTTTCTTTGCGCTGATAGCTTTGAAGATATGTTCTGATGGTGATGGGAGTGGAGCACGACTGTCTCCGTGGCGCAATTGGCTAGAGCGATCGGCTGTTAACCGAAAGGTTGGAGGTTCGAGCCCTCCCGGGAGTGGTGTGTTGCTTTTTTTTCTTTGCGCTGATAGCTTTGAAGATATGTTCTGATGGTGGTGAGAGTGGAGCACGATTGTCTCCGTGGCGTAATTGGCTAGCGCGATGGGCTATTAACCGAAAGGTTGGAGGTTCGAGCTCACCGGGTGGTGGTGCGGCGCTTTTTTTCTTTGGGCTGATAGCTCTGAAGAAATGTTCTGACGGTGGTGAGAGTGGAGCATGACTGTCTCCGTGGCGCAATTGGCTAGCGCGATGGGCTCTTAACCGAAAGGTTGGAGGTTCGAGCCCACCCGATGGTGGTGCGGCGATTTTTTTTCTTTGGGCTGATAGCTCCGAAGAAATGTTCTGACGGTGGTGAGAGTGGAGCACGACTGCCTCCGTGGCGCAATTGTCTAGCGCGATCGGCTGGTAACTGAAACGTTGGAGGTTCGAGCCCTCCCGGGAGTGGTGTGTTGCTTTTTTTTTCTTTGGGCTGATAGCTTTGAAGATATGTTCTGATGGTGGTGAGAGCGGAGCAGGACTGTCTCCGTGGCGCTATTGGCTAGCGCGATCGGCTGGTAACCGAAAGGTTGGAGGTTCGAGCCCACGCGGTGGTGGTGCGGTGCTTTTTTTCTTTGGGCTGATAGCTTTGAAGATATGTTGTGATAGTGGTGAGAGTGGAGCACGACTGTCTCCGTGGCGCAATTGGCTAGCGCGATGGGCTGTTACCGGAAAAGTTGGAGGTTCGAGCCCTCTCGGGAGTGGTGTGTTGCTTTTTTCTTTGCGCTGATAGCTTTGAAGATATGTTCTGATGGTGATGGGAGTGGAGCACGACTGTCTCCGTGGCGCAATTGGCTAGAGTGATCGGCTGTTAACCGAAAGGTTGGAGGTTCGAGCTCACCGGGTGGTGGTGCGGCGCTTTTTTTCTTTGGGCTGATAGCTCTGAAGAAATGTTCTGACGGTGGTGAGAGTGGAGCATGACTGTCTCCGTGGCGCAATTGGCTAGCGCGATGGGCTCTTAACCGAAAGGTTGGAGGTTCGAGCCCACCCGATGGTGGTGCGGCGATTTTTTTTCTTTGGGCTGATAGCTCCGAAGAAATGTTCTGACGGTGGTGAGAGTGTAGCACGACTGCCTCCGTGGCGCAATTGGCTAGCGCGATCGGCTGGTAACTGAAAAGTTGAAGGTTCGAGCCCTCCCGGGAGTGGTGTGTTGCTTTTTTTTCTTTGGGCTGATAGCTTTGAAGATATGTTCTGATGGTGGTGAGAGCGGAGCAGGATTGTCTCCGTGGCGAAATTGGCTAGCACGTTGGGCTGTTAACCGAAAGGTTGGAGGTTCGAGCCCACCCGGAAGTGGTGTGATGATTTTTTTTCTTTGCGCTGATAGCTTTGAAGATATGTTCTGATGGTGGTGAGAGCGGAACAGGACTGTCTCCGTGGCGCAATTGGCTAGCGCGATGGGCTATTAACCGAAAGTTTGGAGGCTCGAGCCCACCTGGTGGTGGTGCGGCGTTTTTTTTCCTTTGGGCTGATAGCTCTGAAGAAATGTTCTGATGGTGGTGAGAGTGGAGAAAGACTGTCTCCGTGGCGGTGGTGGCTAGCGCGATCGGCTGTTACCCGAAAGGTTGGAGGTTCGAGCCCACCCGGAAGTGGTGTGTTGCTTTTTTCTTTGCGCTGAGAGCTTTGAACATATGTTCTGGTGGTGGTGAGAGTGGAGCGGGACTGTCTCCGTGGCGCAATTGGCTAGCGCGATCGGCTGTTAACCGAAAGGTTAATGGTTCGAGCCCACGCGGTGGTGGTGCGGTGCTTTTTTTTCTTTGGGCTGATAGCTTTGAAGATATGTTGTGATGGTGATGAGAGAGGAGCACGACTGTCTCCGTGGCGCAATTAGCTAGCGCGATGGGCTGGTAACTGAAAGGTTGGAGGTTCGAGCCCTCCCAGGAGTGGTGTGTTGCTTTTTTTTCTTTGGGCTGATAGCTTTGAAGATATGTTCTGATGGTGGTGAGAGTGGAGCACGACTCTCTCCGTTGCGCAATTGGCTAGCGCGATCGGGTGTTAACCAAAAGGTTGGAGGTTCGAGCCCACCCGGTGGTGGTGCGGCGCTTTTTTTCCTTTGGGCTGATAGCTCTGAAAAATTGTTCTGACGGTGGTGAGAGTAAAGCAGGACTGTCTCCGTGGCGCAATTGGCTAGCGCAATCGGCTGTTAATTGAAAGGGTGGAGGTTCGACCTCTCCCGGGAGTGGTGTGTTGCTTTTTTCTTTGCGCTGATAGCTTTGAAGATATGTTCTGATGGTGATGGGAGTGGAGCACGACTGTCTCCGTGGCGCAATTGGCTAGAGCGATCGGCTGTTAACCGAAAGGTTGGAGGTTCGAGCCCTCCCGGGAGTGGTGTGTTGCTTTTTTTTCTTTGCGCTGATAGCTTTGAAGATATTTTCTGATGGTGGTGAGAGTGGAGCACGACTGTCTCCGTGGCGTAATTGGCTAGCGCGATGGGCTATTAACCGAAAGGTTGGAGGTTCGAGCTCACCGGGTGGTGGTGCGGCGCTTTTTTTCTTTGGGCTGATAGCTCTGAAGAAATGTTCTGACGGTGGTGAGAGTGGAGCACGACTGCCTCCGTGGCGCAATTGTCTAGCGCGATCGGCTGGTAACTGAAACGTTGGAGGTTCGAGCCCTCCCGGGAGTGGTGTGTTGCTTTTTTTTTCTTTGGGCTGATAGCTTTGAAGATATGTTCTGATGGTGGTGAGAGCGGAGCAGGACTGTCTCCGTGGCGCTATTGGCTAGCGCGATCGGCTGGTAACCGAAAGGTTGGAGGTTCGAGCCCACGCGGTGGTGGTGCGGTGCTTTTTTTCTTTGGGCTGATAGCTTTGAAGATATGTTGTGATAGTGGTGAGAGTGGAGCACGACTGTCTCCGTGGCGCAATTGGCTAGCGCGATGGGCTGTTACCGGAAAAGTTGGAGGTTCGAGCCCTCTCGGGAGTGGTGTGTTGCTTTTTTCTTTGCGCTGATAGCTTTGAAGATATGTTCTGATGGTGATGGGAGTGGAGCACGACTGTCTCCGTGGCGCAAGTGGCTAGAGCGATCGGCTGTTAACCGAAAGGTTGGAGGTTCGAGCTCACCGGGTGGTGGTGCGGCGCTTTTTTTCTTTGGGCTGATAGCTCTGAAGAAATGTTCTGACGGTGGTGAGAGTGGAGCATGACTGTCTCCGTGGCGCAATTGGCTAGCGCGATGGGCTCTTAACCGAAAGGTTGGAGGTTCGAGCCCACCCGATGGTGGTGCGGCGATTTTTTTTCTTTGGGCTGATAGCTCCGAAGAAATGTTCTGACGGTGGTGAGAGTGGAGCACGACTGCCTCCGTGGCGCAATTGTCTAGCGCGATTGGCTGGTAACTGAAACGTTGGAGGTTCGAGCCCTCCCGGGAGTGGTGTGTTGCTTTTTTTTTCTTTGGGCTGATAGCTTTGAAGATATGTTCTGATGGTGGTGAGAGCGGAGCAGGACTGTCTCCGTGGCGCTATTGGCTAGCGCGATCGGCTGGTAACCGAAAGGTTGGAGGTTCGAGCCCACGCGGTGGTGGTGCGGTGCTTTTTTTCTTTGGGCTGATAGCTTTGAAGATATGTTGTGATAGTGGTGAGAGTGGAGCACGACTCTCTCCGTTGCGCAATTGGCTAGCGCGATCGGGTGTTAACCAAAAGGTTGGAGGTTCGAGCCCGCCCGGTGGTGGTGCGGCGCTTTTTTTCCTTTGGGCTGATAGCTCTGAAGAATTGTTCTGACGGTGGTGAGAGTGGAGCAGGACTGTCTCCGTGGCGCCATTGGCTAGCGCAATCGGCTGTTAATCGAAAAGTTGGAGGTTCGACCTCTCCCGGGAGTGGTGTGTTGCTTTTTTCTTTGCGCTGATAGCTTTGAAGTTATTTCTGATGGTGAAGGTGTGGAGCACGACTGTCTCTGTGGCGCAATTGGCTGGCGCGATTGGCTGTTAACCGAAAGGTTGGAGGTTCGAGCCCTCCCGGGAGTGGTGTGTTGCTTTTTGTTCTTTGCGCTGATAGCTTTGAAGTTATGTTCTGATGGTGGTGAGAGTGGAGCACGACTGTCTCCGTAGCGTAATTGGCTAGCGCGATAGGCTATTAACCGAAAGGTTGGAGGCTAGAGCCCACCCGGTAGTGGTGCGGCGCTTTTTTTCCTTTGGGCTGATAGCTCTGAAGAAATGTTCTGACGGTGGTGAGAGTGGAGAAAGACTGTCTCCGTGGCGCAATTGGCTAGCGCGATCGGCTGTTAACTAAAAGGTTGGAGGTTCGAGCCCACCCGATGGTGGTGCGGCGATTTTTTTCTTTGGGCTGATAGCTCTGAAGAAATGTTCTGGCGGTGGTGAGAGTGGAGCATGAATGTCTCCGTGGCGCAATTGGCTAGCGCGATCGGCTGTTAACCGAAAGGTTGGACGTTCGAGCCCTCCCGGGAGTGGTGTGTTGCTTTTTTCTTTGCGCTGATAGCTTTGAAGTTATGTTCTGATGGTGGTGAGAGTGGAGCACGACTGTCTCCGTAGCGTAATTGGCTAGCGCGATAGGCTATTAACCGAAAGGTTGGAGGCTAGAGCCCACCCGGTAGTGGTGAGGCGCTTTTTTTCCTTTGGGCTGATAGCTCTGAAGAAATGTTCTGACGGTGGTGAGAGTGGAGAAAGACTGTCTCCGTGGCGCAATTGGCTAGCGAGATCGGCTGTTAACTGAAAGGTTGGAGGTTCGAGCCCTCCCGGGAGTGGTGTGTTGCTTTTTTTCTTTGGGCTGATAGCTTTGAAGATATGTTCTGTAGGTGGTGAGGGTGGAGCAGGACTGTCTCCGTGGCGCCATTGGCTAGCGCGATCGGCTGTTAACCGAAAGGTTGGAGGTTCGAGCCCACCCGGTGGTGGTGCGGCGCTTTTTTTCCTTTGGGCTGATAGCTCTGAAAAATTGTTCTGACGGTGGTGAGAGTAAAGCAGGACTGTCTCCGTGGCGCAATTGGCTAGCGCAATCGGCTGTTAATCGAAAGGGTGGAGGTTCGACCTCTCCCGGGAGTGGTGTGTTGCTTTTTTCTTTGCGCTGATAGCTTTGAAGATATGTTCTGATGGTGATGGGAGTGGAGCACGACTGTCTCCGTGGCGCAATTGGCTAGCGCGATCGGCTGTTAACCGAAAGGTTGGAGGTTCGAGCCCTCCCGGGAGTGGTGTGTTGCTTTTTTTTCTTTGCGCTGATAGCTTTGAAGATATGTTCTGATGGTGGTGAGAGTGGAGCACGACTGTCTCCGTGGCGTAATTGGCTAGCGCGATGGGCTATTAACCGAAAGGTTGGAGGTTCGAGCTCACCGGGTGGTGGTGCGGCGCTTTTTTTCTTTGGGCTGATAGCTCTGAAGAAATGTTCTGACGGTGGTGAGAGTGGAGCATGACCGTCTCCGTGGCGCAATTGGCTAGCGCGATGGGCTCTTAACCGAAAGGTTGGAGGTTCGAGCCCTCCCGATGGTGGTGCGGCGATTTTTTTTCTTTGGGCTGATAGCTCCGAAGAAATGTTCTGACGGTGGTGAGAGTGGAGCACGACTGCCTCCGTGGCGCAATTGTCTAGCGCGATTGGCTGGTAACTGAAAAGTTGCAGGTTCGAGCCCTCCCGGGAGTGGTGTGTTGCTTTTTTTTTCTTTGGGCTGATAGCTTTGAAGATATGTTCTGATCGTGGTGAGAGCGGAGCAGGACTGTCTCCGTGGCGCTATTGGCTAGCGCGATCGGCTGGTAACCGAAAGGTTGGAGGTTCGAGCCCACGCGGTGGTGGTGCGGTGCTTTTTTTCTTTGGGCTGATAGCTTTGAAGATATGTTGTGATAGTGGTGAGAGTGGAGCAGGACTGTCTCCGTGGCGCAATTGGCTAGCGCGATGGGCTGTTACCGGAAAAGTTGGAGGTTCGAGCCCTCTCGGGAGTGGTGTGTTGCTTTTTTCTTTGCGCTTATAGCTTTTGTTCTGATGGTGGTGACAGTGGAGCAGGACTGTCTCCGTGGCGCAATTGGCTAGCACGATCGGCTGTTAACCGAAAGGTTCGAGGTTCAAGCCCTCCCGGGAGTGGTGTGTTGCTTTTTTCTTTGCGCTGATAGGTTTGAAGATATGTTCTGTTGGTGGTGAGAGTGGAGCACGACTCTCTCCGTTGCGCAATTGGCTAGCGCGATCGGGTGTTAACCAAAAGGTTGGAGGTTCGAGCCCGCCCGGTGGTGGTGCGGCGCTTTTTTTCCTTTGGGCTGATAGCTCTGAAGAATTGTTCTGACGGTGGTGAGAGTGGAGCAGGACTGTCTCCGTGGCGCCATTGGCTAGCGCAATCGGCTGTTAACCGAAAAGTTGGAGGTTCGACCTCTCCCGGGAGTGGTGTGTTGCTTTTTTCTTTGCGCTGATAGCTTTGAAGATATGTTCTGATGGTGAAGGTGTGGAGCACGACTGTCTCCGTGGCGCAATTGGCTGGCGCGATTGGTTGTTAACCGAAAGGTTGGAGGTTCGAGCCCTCCAGGGAGTGGTGTGTTGCTTTTTTTTCTTTGCGCTGATAGCTTTAAAGTTATGTTCTGATGGTGGTGAGAGTGGAGCACGACTGTCTCCGTAGCGTAATTGGCTAGCGCGATAGGCTATTAACCGAAAGGTTGGAGGCTAGAGCCCACCCGGTAGTGGTGCGGCGCTTTTTTTCCTTTGGGCTGATAGCTTTGAAGATATGTTCTGATGGTGGTGAGAGTGGAGCTGGACTGTCTCCGTGGCGGAAGTGGCTAGCGCGATCGGCTGTTAACCGAAAGGTTGGAGGTTCGAGCCCTCCCGGGAGTGGTGTGTTGCTTTTTTTCTTTGGACTGATAGATTTGAAGATATGTTCTGATGGTGGTGAGAGCGGAGCAGGACTGTCTCCGTGGCGCTATTGGCTAGCGCGATCGGGTGTTAACCAAAAGGTTGGAGGTTCGAGCCCACCCGGTGGTGGTGCGGCGCTTTTTTTCCTTTGGGCTGATAGCTCTGACGAATTGTTCTGACGGTGGTGAGAGTGGAGCAGGACTGTCTCCGTGGCGCCATTGGCTAGCGCAATCGGCTGTTAATCGAAAAGTTGAAGGTTCGACCTCTCCCGGGAGTGGTGTGTTGCTTTTTTCTTTGTGCTGATAGCTTTGAAGATATGTTCTGATGGTGGTGGTGTGAAGCACGACTGTCTCCGTGGCGCAATTGGCTGGCGCGATCGGCTGTTAACCGAAAGATTGGAGGTTCGAGCCCTCCCGGGAGTGGTGTGTTGCTTTTTTTTCTTTGCGCTGATAGCTTTGAAGATATGTTCTGATGGTGGTGAGAGTGGAGCACGACCGTCTCCGTGGCGTAATTGGCTAGCGCGATGGGCTATTAACCGAAAGGTTGGAGGTTCGAGCCCACCCGGTGGTGGTGCGGCGCTTTTTTTCTTTGGGCTGATAGCTGTAAAGAAATGTTCTGACGGTGGTGAGAGAGGAGGATGACTGTCTCCGTGGCACAATAGGCTAGCGCGATGGGCTCTTAACCGAAAGGTTGGAGGTTCGAGCCCACCCGATGGTGGTGCGGCGATTTTTTTTTGGGCTGATAGCTCTGAAGAAATGTTCTGGCGGTGGTGAGAGTGGAGCATGAATGTCTCCGTGGCGCAATTGGCTAGCGCGATCGGCTGTTAACCGAAAGGTTGGACGTTCGAGCCCTCCCGGGAGTGGTGTGTTGCTTTTTTCTTTGCGCTGATAGCTTTGAAGTTATGTTCTGATGGTGGTGAGAGTGGAGCACGACTGCCTCCGTGGCGCAATTGGCTAGCGCGATCGGCTGGTAACTGAAAAGTTGGAGGTTCGAGCCCTCCCGGGAGTGGTGTGTTGCTTTTTTTTTCTTTGGGCTGATAGCTTTGAAGATATGTTCTGATGGTGGTGAGAATGGAGCAGGACTGTCTCCGTGGCGCTATTGGCTAGCGCGATCGGCTGGTAACCGAAAGGTTGGAGGTTCGAGCCCTCCCGGGAGTGGTGTGTTGCTTTTTTTTCTTTGCGCTGATAGCTTTGAAGATATGTTCTGATGGTGGTGAGAGTGGAGCACGACCGTCTCCGTGGCGTAATTGGCTAGCGCGATGGGCTATTAACCGAAAGGTTGGAGGTTCGAGCCCACCCGGTGGTGGTGCGGCGCTTTTTTTCTTTGGGTTGATAGCTCTGAAGAAATGTTCTGACGGTGGTGAGAGTGGAGCATGACTGTCTCCGTGGCACAATAGGCTAGCGCGATGGGCTCTTAACCGAAAGGTTGGAGGTTCGAGCCCACCCGATGGTGGTGCGGCGATTTTTTTCTTTGGGCTGATAGCTCTGAAGAAATGTTCTGGCGGTGGTGAGAGTGGAGCATGAATGTCTCCGTGGCGCAATTGGCTAGCGTGATCGGCTGTTAACCGAAAGGTTGGACGTTCGAGCCCTCCCGGGAGTGGTGTGTTGCTTTTTTCTTTGCGCTGATAGCTTTGAAGTTATGTTCTGATGGTGGTGAGAGTGGAGCACGACTGTCTCCGTAGCGTAATTGGCTAGCGCGATCGGGTGTTAACCAAAAGGTTGGAGGTTCGAGCCCGCCCGGTGGTGGTGCGGCGCTTTTTTTCCTTTGGGCTGATAGCTCTGAAGAATTGTTCTGACGGTGGTGAGAGTGGAGAAAGACTGTCTCCGTGGCGCCATTGGCTAGCGCAATCGGCTGTTAATCGAAAAGTTGGAGGTTCGACCTCTCCCGGGAGTGGTGTGTTGCTTTTTTCTTTGCGCTGATAGCTTTGAAGATATGTTCTGATGGTGAAGGTGTGGAGCACGACTGTCTCCGTGGCGCAATTGGCTGGCGCGATTGGTTGTTAACCGAAAGGTTGGAGGTTCGAGCCCTCCAGGGAGTGGTGTGTTGCTTTTTTTTCTTTGCGCTGATAGCTTTAAAGTTATGTTCTGATGGTGGTGAGAGTGGAGCACGACTGTCTCCGTAGCGTAATTGGCTAGCGCGATAGGCTATTAACCGAAAGGTTGGAGGCTAGAGCCCACCCGGTAGTGGTGCGGCGCTTTTTTTCCTTTGGGCTGATAGCTTTGAAGATATGTTCTGATGGTGGTGAGAGTGGAGCTGGACTGTCTCCGTGGCGGAAGTGGCTAGCGCGATCGGCTGTTAACCGAAAGGTTGGAGGTTCGAGCCCTCCCGGGAGTGGTGTGTTGCTTTTTTTCTTTGGACTGATAGATTTGAAGATATGTTCTGATGGTGGTGAGAGCGGAGCAGGACTGTCTCCGTGGCGCTATTGGCTAGCGCGATCGGGTGTTAACCAAAAGGTTGGAGGTTCGAGCCCACCCGGTGGTGGTGCGGCGCTTTTTTTCCTTTGGGCTGATAGCTCTGAAGAATTGTTCTGACGGTGGTGAGAGTGGAGCAGGACTGTCTCCGTGGCGCCATTAGCTAGCGCAATCGGCTGTTAATCGAAAAGTTGGAGGTTCGACCTCTCCCGGGAGTGGTGTGTTGCTTTTTTCTTTGCGCTGATAGCTTTGAAGATATGTTCTGATGGTGGTGGTGTGGAGCACGACTGTCTCCGTGGCGCAATTGGCTGGCGCGATTGGCTGTTAACCGAAAGGTTGGAGGTTCGAGCCCTCCCGGGAGTGGTGTGTTGCTTTTTTTTTCTTTGCGCTGATAGCTTTGAAGTTATGTTCTGATGGTGGTGAGAGTGGAGCACGACTGTCTCCGTAGCGTAATTGGCTAGCGCGATAGGCTATTAACCGAAAGGTTGGAGGCTAGAGCCCACCCGGTAGTGGTGCGGCGCTTTTTTTCCTTTGGGCTGATAGCTCTGAAGAAATGTTCTGACGGTGGTGAGAGTGGAGAAAGACTGTCTCCGTGGCGCAATTGGCTAGCGCGATGAGCTGTTAACTGAAAGGTTGGAGGTTCGAGCCCTCCCGGGAGTGGTGTGTTGCTTTTTTTTCTTTGGGCTGATAGCTTTGAAGATATGTTCTGATGGTGGTGATTGTGGAGCAGGACTGTCTCCATGGCGCAATTGGCTAGCGCGATCGGCTGTTAAGCGAAAGGTTGGAGGTTCGAGCCCACGCGGTGGTGGTGCGGCGCTTTTTTTTCTTTGGGCTGATAGCTTTGAAGATATGATCTGATGGTGGTGAGAGTGAAGCAGGACTGTCTCTGTGGCGCAATTGGCTAGCGTCATCGGCTGTTAACCGAAAGGTTGGAGGTTCGAGCCCTCCCGGGAGTGGTGTGTTGCTTTTTTTTTCTTTGGGCTGATAGCTTTGAAGATATGTACTGACGGTGGTGAGAGCGGAGCACGACTGTCTCCGTGGCGCCATTGGCTAGCGCGATCGGCTGTTAACCGAGAGCTTGGAGGTTCGAGCCCACCCGGTGGTGGTGCGGCGTTTCTTTTTCTTCGGGCTGATAGCTCTGAAGAAATGTTCTGACAGTGGTGAGAGTGGAGAAAGACTGTCTCCGTGGCGCAATTGGCTAGCGCGATCGGCTGTTAACTGAAAGGTTGGAGGTTCGAGCCCTCCCGGGAATGGTGTGTTGCTTTTTTTCTTTGGGCTGATAGCTTTGAAGATATGTTCTTATGGTGGTGATTGTGGAGCAGGACTGTCTCCATGGCGCAATTGGCTAGCGCGATCGGCTGTTAAGCGAAAGGTTGGAGGTTCGAGCCCACGCGGTGGTGGTGCGGCGCTTTTTTTTCTTTGGGCTGATAGCTTTGAAGATATGATCTGATGGTGGTGAGAGTGAAGCAGGACTGTCTCTGTGGCGCAATTGGCTAGCGTCATCGGCTGTTAACCGAAAGGTTGGAGGTTCGAGCCCTCCCGGGAGTGGTGTGTTCCTTTTTTTTTCTTTGGGCTGATAGCTTTGAAGATATGTACTGACGGTGGTGAGAGCGGAGCACGACTGTCTCCGTGGCGCCATTGGCTAGCGCGATCGGCTGTTAACCGAGAGGTTGGAGGTTCGAGCCCACCCGGTGGTGGTGCGGCGTTTATTTTCTTCGGGCTGATAGCTCTGAAGAAATGTTCTGACAGTGGTGAGAGTGGAGAAAGACTGTCTCCGTGGCGCAATTGGCTAGCGCGATCGGCTGTTAACTGAAAGGTTGGAGGTTCGAGCCCTCCCGGGAGTGGTGTGTTCCTTTTTTTCTTTGGGCTGATAGCTTTGAAGATATGTTCTGATGGTGGTGAGAGTGGAGCAGGACTGTCTCCGTGGCGCCATTGGCTAGCGCGATCGGCTGTTAACCGAAAGGTTGGAGGTTCGAGCCCTCCCAGGAGTGGTGTGTTGCTTTTTTTTCTTTGGGCTGATAGCTTTGAAGATATGTTCTGATGGTGGTGAGAGCGGAGCAGGACTGTCTCCGTGGCGCTATTGGCTAGCGCGATCGGCTGGTAACCGAAAGGTTGGAGGTTCGAGCCCACGCGGTGGTGGTGTGGTGCTTTTTTTCTTTGGGCTGATAGCTTTGAAGATATGTTGTGATGGTGGTGAGAGTGGAGCACGACTGTCTCCGTGGCGCAATTGGCTAGCGCGATGGGCTGTTAACGGAAAAGTTGGAGGTTCGAGCCCTCTCGGGAGTGGTGTGTTGCTTTTTTCTTTGCGCTTATAGCTTTTGTTCTGATGGTGGTGAGAGTGGAGCAGGACTGTCTCCGTGGCGCAATTGGCTAGCGCGATCGGCTGTTAACCGAAAGGTTCGAGGTTCAAGCCCTCCCGGGAGTGGTGTGTTGCTTTTTTCTTTGCGCTGATAGGTTTGAAGATATGTTCTGTTGGTGGTGAGAGTGGAGCACGACTCTCTCCGTTGCGCAATTGGCTAGTGCGATTGGGTGTTAACCAAAAGGTTGGAGGTTCGAGCCCACCCGGTGGTGGGGCGGCGCTTTTTTCCTTTGGGCTGATAGCTCTGAAGAATTGTTCTGACGGTGGTGAGAGTGGAGCAGGACTGTCTCCGTGGCGCCATTAGCTAGCGCAATCGGCTGTTAATCGAAAAGTTGGAGGTTCGACCTCTCCCGGGAGTAGTGTGTTGCTTTTTTCTTTGCGCTGATAGCTTTGAAGATATGTTCTGATGGTGGTGGTGTGGAGCACGACTGTCTCCGTGGCACAATTGGCAGGCGCGATTGGCTGTTAACCGAAAGGTTGGAGGTTCGAGCCCTCCCGGGAGTGGTGTGTTGCTTTGTTTTTCTTTGCGCTGATAGCTTTGAAGTTATGTTCTGATGGTGGTGAGAGTGGAGCACGACTGTCTCCGTAGCGTAATTGGCTAGCGCGATAGGCTATTAACCGAAAGGTTGGAGGCTAGAGCCCACCCGGTAGTGGTGCGGCGCTTTTTTTCCTTTGGGCTGATAGCTCTGAAGAAATGTTCTGACGGTGGTGAGAGTGGAGAAAGACTGTCTCCGTGGCGCAATTGGCTAGCGCGATCAGCTGTTAACTGAAAGGTTGGAGGTTCGAGCCCTCCCGGAAGTGGTGTGTTGCTTTTTTTTCTTTGGGCTGATAGCTTTGAAGATATGTTCTGATGGTGGTGAGAGTGGAGCAGGACTGTCTCCGTGGCGGAATTGGCTAGCGCGATCGGCTGTTAACCGAAATGTTGGAGGTTCCAGCCCTCCCGGGAGTGGTGTGTTGCTTTTTTTCTTTGGGCTGATAGCTTTGAAGATATGTTCTGATGGTGGTGAGAGCTTAGCAGGACTGTCTCCGTGGCGCTATTGGCTAGCGCGATCGGCTGGTAACCGAAAGGTTGGAGGTTCGAGCCCTCCCAGGAGTGGTGTGTTGCTTTTTTTTTCTTTGGGCTGATAGCTTTGAAGATATGTTCTTATGGTGGTGATTGTGGAGCAGGACTGTCTCCAGGGCGCAATTGGCTAGCGCGATCGGCTGTTAAGCGAAAGGTTGGAGGTTCGAGCCCACGCGGTGGTGGTGCGGCGCTTTTTTTTCTTTGGGCTGATAGCTTTGAAGATATGATCTGATGGTGGTGAGAGTGAAGCAGGACTGTCTCTGTGGCACAATTGGCTAGCGTCATCGGCTGTTAACCGAAAGGTTGGAGGTTCGAGCCCTCCCGGGAGTGGTGTGTTGCTTTTTTTTTCTTTGGGCTGATAGCTTTGAAGATATGTTCTGATGGTGGTGAGAGCGGAGCAGGACTGTCTCCGTGGCGCTATTGGCTAGCGCGATCGGCTGGTAACCGAAAGGTTGGAGGTTCGAGCCCACGCGGTGGTGGTGCGGTGCTTTTTTTCTTTGGGCTGATAGCTTTGAAGATATGTTGTGGTGGTGGTGAGAGTGGAGCACGACTGTCTCCGTGGCGCAATTGGCTAGCGCGATGGGCTGTTAACGGAAAAGTTGCAGGTTCGAGCCTTCTCGGGAGTGGTGTGTTGCTTTTTTCTTTGCGCTTATAGCTTTTGTTCTGATGGTGGTGAGAGTGGAGCAGGACTGTCTCCATGGCGCAATTGGCTAGCGCGATCGGCTGTTAACCGAAAGGTTCGAGGTTCAAGCCCTCCCGGGAGTGGTGTGTTGCTTTTTTCTTTGCGCTGATAAGTTTGAAGATATGTTCTGTTGGTGGTGAGAGTGGAGCACGACTCTCTCCGTTGCGCAATTGGCTAGCGCGATCGGGTGTTAACCAAAAGGTTGGAGGTTCGAGCCCACCCGGTGGTGGTGCGGTGCTTTTTTCCTTTGGGCTGATAGCTCTGAAGAATTGTTCTGACGGTGGTGAGAGTGGAGCAGGACTGTCTCCCTGGCGCTATTGGCTAGCGCAATCGGCTGTTAATCGAAAAGTTGAAGGTTCGACCTCTCCCGGGAGTGGTGTGTTGCTTTTTCCTTTGTGCTGATAGCTTTGAAGATATGTTCTGATGGTGGTGGTGTGAAGCACGACTGTCTCCATGGCGCAATTGGCTGGCGCGATCGGCTGTTAACCGAAAGGTTGGAGGTTCGAGCCCTCCCGGTAGTGGTGTGTTGCTTTTTTTTCTTTGCGCTGATAGCTTTGAAGATATGTTCTGATGGTGGTGAGAGTGGAGCACGACTGTCTCCATGGCGTAATTGGCTAGCGCGATGGGCTATTAACCGAAAGTTTGGAGGTTCGAGCCCACCCGGTGGTGGTGCGGCGCTTTTTTTCTTTGGGCTGATAGCTCTGAAGAAATGTTCTGACGGTGGTGAGAGTGGAGCATGACTGTCTCCGTGGCACAATTGGCTAGCGCGATGGGCTCTTAACCGAAAGGTTGGAGGTTCGAGCCCACCCGATGGTGGTGCGGCGATTTTTTTCCTTTGGGCTGATAGCTCTGAAGAAATGTTCTGGCGGTGGTGAGAGTGGAGCATGAATGTCTCCGTGGCGCAATTGGCTAGCGCGATCGGCTGTTAACCGAAAGGTTGGACGTTCGAGCCCTCCCGGGAGTGGTGTGTTGCTTTTTTCTTTGCGCTGATAGCTTTGAAGTTATGTTCTGATGGTGGTGAGAGTGGAGCACGACTGTCTCCGTAGCGTAATTGGCTAGCGCGATAGGCTATTAACCGAAAGGTTGGAGGCTAGAGCCCACCCGGTAGTGGTGCGGCGCTTTTTTTCCTTTGGGCTGATAGCTCTGAAGAAATGTTCTGACGGTGGTGAGAGTGGAGAAAGACTGTCTCCGTCGCGCAATTGGCTAGCGCGATCGGCTGTTAACTGAAAGGTTGGAGGTTCGAGCCCTCCCGGGAGTGGTGTGTTGCTTTTTTTTCTTTGGTCTGATAGCTTTGAAGATATGTTCTGATGGTGGTGAGAGTGGAGCAGGACTGTCTCCGTGGCGCCATTGGCTAGCGCGATCGGCTGTTAACCGAAAGGTTGGAGGTTCGAGCCCTCCCAGGAGTGGTGTGTTGCTTTTTTTTCTTTGGGCTGATAGCTTTGAAGATATGTTCTTATGGTGGTGATTGTGGAGCAGGACTGTCTCCATGGCGCAATTGGCTAGCGCGATCGGCTGTTAAGCGAAAGGTTGGAGGTTCGAGCCCACGCGTGGTGGTGCGGCGCTTTTTTTTCTTTGGGCTGATAGCTTTGAAGATATGTTCTGATGGTGGTGAGAGTGGAGCAGGACTGTCTCCGTGGCGGAAGTGGCTAGCGCGATCGGCTGTTAACCGAAAGGTTGGAGGTTCGAGCCCACCCGGGAGTGGCGTGTTGCTTTTTTCTTTGCGCTGATAGCTTTGAAGATATGTTCTCATGGTGGTGGGAGTGGAGCACGACTGTCTCCGTGGCGCAATTGGCTAGCGTCATCGGCTGTTAACCGAAAGGTTGGAGGTTCGAGCCTTCCCGGGAGTGGTGTGTTGCTTTTTTTTCTGTGCGCTGATAGGTCTGAAGAAATGTTCTGACGGTGGTGAGAGTGGAGAATGACTGTCTCCGTGGCGATATTGGCCAGCGCGATCGGCTGTTAACCGAAAGGTTGGAGGTTCAAGCCCTCCCGGGAGTGGTGTGTTGCTTTTTTCTTTGCGCTGATAGCTTTGAAGTTATGTTCTGATGGTGGTGAGAGTGGAGCACGACTGTCTCCGTGGCGTAATTGGCTAGCGCGATGGGCTATTAACCGAAAGGTTGGAGGCTCGAGCCCACCCGGTGGTGGTGCGGTGCTTTTTTTCCTTTGGGCTGATAGTTCTGAAGAAATGTTCTGACGGTGGTGAGAGGGGAGAAAGACTGTCTCCGTGGCGCAATTGGCTAGCGCTATCGGCTGTTAACTGAAAAGTTGGAGGTTCGAGCCCTACCGGGAGTGGTGTGTGGGTTTTTTTTCTTTGGGCTGATAGCTTTGAAGATATGTTCTGATGGTGGTGAGAGTGGAGCAGGACTGTCTCCATGGCGCAATTGGCTAGTGCTATCGGCTGTTAACCGAAAGGTTCGAGCCCACGCGTTGGTGGTGCGGTGCTTTTTTTCTTTGGGCTGATAGCTTTGAAGATATGTTGTGATGGTGGTGAGAGTGGAGCACGACCGTCTCCGTGGCGCAATTGGCTAGCGCGATGGGCTGTTAACTGATAGGTTGGATGTTCGAGCCCTCCCAGGAGTGGTGTGTTGCTTTTTTTTTCTTTGGGCTGATAGCTTGGAAGATATGTTCTGATGGTGGTGAGAGTGGAGCAGGACTGTCTCCATGGCGCAATTGGCTAGCGCGATCGGCTGTTAAGCGAAAGGTTGGAGGTTCGAGCCCACGCGTTGGTGGTGCGGTGCTTTTTTTCTTTGGGCTGATAGCTTTGAAGATATGTTGTGATGGTGGTGAGAGTGGAGCACGACTGTCTCCGTGGCTCAATTGGCTAGCGCGATGGGCTGTTAACTGAAAGGTTGGTTGTTCGAGCCCTCCCAGGAGTGGTGTGTTGCTTTTTTTTCTTTGGGCTGATAGCTTGGAAGATATGTTCTGATGGTGGTGAGAGTGGAGCAGGACTGTCTCCATGGCGCAATTGGCTAGCGCGATCGGCTGTTAAGCGAAAGGTTGGAGGTTCGAGCCCACCCGGTGGTGGTGCGGCGCTTTTCTTTCTTTGGGCTGATAGCTTTGAAGATATGTTCTGATGGTGGTGAGAGTGGAGCAGGACTGTCTCCGTGGCGGATGTGGCTAGCGCGATCGGCTGTTAACCGAAAGGTTGGAGGTTCGAGCCCACCCGGAAGTGCTGTGTTGCTTTTTTCTTTGCGCTGATAGCTTTGAACATATGTTCTGGTGGTGGTGAGAGTGGAGCGGGACTGTCTCCGCGGCGCAATTGGCTAGCGCGATGAGCTATTAACCGAAAGGTTGGAGGTTCGAGCCCTCCCGGTGGTGGTGCGGCGCTTTTTTTTCTTTGGGCTGATAGCTCTGAAGAAATGTTCTGATGGTGGTGAGAGTGCAGCAGGAATGTCTCCATGGCGCAATTGGCTAGCGCGATCGGTTGTTAACGGAGAAGTTGGAGGTTCGAGCCCTCTCGGGAGTGGTGTGTTTCTTTTTTCTTTGCGCTTATAGCTTTTGTTCTGATGGTGGTGAGAGTGGAGCACGACTGTATCCGCGGCGCAATTGGCTAGCGCGATCGGCTGTTAACCGAAAGGTTCGAGGTTCAAGCGCTCCCAGGAGTGGTGTGTTTCTTTTTTCTTTGCGCTGTTAGCTTTGAAGATATGTTCTGTTGGTGGTGAGAAAGGAACACGACTATCTCCGTGGCGGCATTGGCTAGCGTGATCGGCTGTTAACCAAAAGGCTGGAGGTTCGAGCCCACCCGGAGGTGGTGCGGCGCTTTTTTCCTTTGGGCTGATAGCTCTGAAGAAATGCTCTGACGGTGGTGAGAGTGGAGCATGACTGTCTCCGTGGCGCAATTGGCTAGCGCGATTGGCTGTTAATCGAAAGGTTGGAGGTTCGAGCCCTCCCGGGAGTGCTGTGTTGCTTTTTTCTTTGCGCTGATAGCTTTGAAGTTATGTTCTGATGGTGGTGAGAGTGAAGCACGACTGTCTCCGTGGCGTAATTGGCTAGCGCGATGGGCTATTACCCGAAAGGTTGGAGGCTCGAGCCCACCCGGTGGTGGTGCGGCGCTTTTTTTCCTTTGGGCTGATAGCTCTGATGAAATGTTCTGACGGTGGTGAGAGTGGAGAAAGACTGTCTCCGTGGCGAGATCGGCTAGCGCGATTGGCTGTTAATCGAAAGGTTGGAGGTTCGAGCCCTCCCGGGAGTGCTGTGTTGCTTTTTTCTTTGCGCTGATAGCTTTGAAATTATGTTCTGATGGTGGTGAGAGTGGAGCACGACTGTCTCCGTGGCGTAATTGGCTAGCGCGATGGGCTATTAACCGAAAGGTTGGAGGTTCGAGCCCACCCGGTGGTAGTGCGGCGCTTTTTTTTCTTTGGGCTGATAGCTCTGAAGAAATGTTCTGACGGTGGTGAGAGTGGAGCATGACTGTCTCCGTGGCGCAATTGGCTAGCGCGATGGGCTGTTAACCGATAGGTTGAAGGCTTGAGCGCACCCGATGGTGGTGCGGCGATTTTTTTTCTTTGGGCTGATAGCTCTGAAGAAATGCTCTGACGGTGGTGAGAGTGGAGCATGACTGTCTCCGTGGCGCAATTGGCTAGCGCGATGGGCTATTACCCGAAAGGTTGGAGGCTCGAGCCCACCCGGTGGTGGTGCGGCGCTTTTTTTCCTTTGGGCTGATAGCTCTGAAGAAATGTTCTGACGGTGGTGAGAGTGGAGAAAGACTGTCTCCGTGCGAGATCGGCTAGTGCCATGGGCTGTTAACTGAAAGGTTGGAGGTTCGAGCCCACCCAGGAGTGGTGTGTTGCTTTTTTTCTTTGGGCTGATAGCTTTGAAGATACGTTCTGATGGTGGTGAGAGTGGACCAGGACTGTCTCCATGGCACAATTGGCTAGCGCGATCGGCTGTTAAGCGAAAGGTTGGAGGTTCGAGCCCACCCGGTGGTGGTGCGGCGCTTTTTTGGGCTGATAGCTTTGAAGATATGTTCTGATGGTGGAGAGAGTGGAACAGGACTGCCTCCGTGGCGCAATTGGCTAGCGCGATCGGCTGTTAACCGAAAGGTTGGAGTTTCGAGCCCTCCCGGGAGTGGTGTGTCGCTTTTTTCTTTGCGCTGATAGCTTTGAAGATATGTTCTGATGGTGGTGAGAGTGGAGCACGACTGTCTCCGGTGCGCAATTGGCTGGCGCGATCGGCTGTTGACCGAAAGGTTGAGGTTCGAGCCCACCAGGTGGTGGTGTGGCGCTTTTTTTTCTTTGGGCTGATAGCTTTGAAGATATGTTCTGATGGTGGTGAGAGTGTAGCAGGACTGTCTCCGTGGCGCAATTGGCTAGCGCGATCGGCTGTTAACCGAAAGGTTGGAGGTTCGAGCCCACCCGGTGGTGGTGCGGCGCTTCTTTTTCTTTGGGCTGATAGCTTTAAGAATATGTTCTGATGGTGGAGAAAGTGGAGCAGGACTGTCTCCGTGGCGCAATCGGCTAGCGCGATCGGCTTTTAACCGAAAGGTTGGAGGTTCGAGCCCACCCGGTGGTGGTGCGGTGCTTTTCTTTCTTTGGGCTGATAGCTTTGAAGACATGTTCTGATGGTGGTGAGACCGGAGCGGGACTGTCTCCATGGCGGAATTGGCTAGCGCGATCGGCTGTTAACCGAAAGGTTGGAGGTTCGAGCTCTCCCGGGAGTGGTGTGTTGCTTTTTCTTTGCGCTGATAGGTTTGAACTTATGTTCTGATGGTGGCGAGAGTGAAGCGGGACTGTCTCCGTGGCGCAATTGGCTGGCGCGATCGGCTGTTATCCGAAAGGTTGGAGCTTCGAGCCCTCTCGGGAGTGGTGTGTTGCTTTTTTCTTTGCGCTGATAGCTTTTGTTCTGATGGTGGTTAGAGTAGAGCACGACTGTCTCCGTGGCGCAATTGGCTAGCGCGATCGGCTGTTAACCGAAAGGTTCGAGGTTCAAGCCCTCCCGGGAGTGGTGTGTTGCTTTTTTCTTTGCGCTGATAGCTTAAAAATATGTTCTGTTGGTGGTAAGAGTGGAGCACGACTCTCTCCGTGGCGCAATTGGCTAGCGCGATCGGCTGTTAACCAAAAGGTTGGAGATTCGAGCCCACCCGGTGGTGGCGCAGCGCTTTTTTTTCTTTGGGCTGATAGCTCTGCAGAAATGTTTTGACGGTGGTGAGAGTGGAGCTTGACTGTCTCCGTGGCGCAATTGGCTAGCGCGATGGGCTGTTATCCGAAAGGTTGGAGGTTTGAGCCCACCCGATGGTGGTGCGGCGATTTTTTTTCTTTGGGCTGATAGCTCTGAAGAAATGTTCTGACGGTGGTGAGAGTAGAGCAGGACTGTCTCCATGGCGCAATTGGCTAGCGCGATCGGTTGTTAACGGAAAAGTTGGAGGTTCGAGCCCTCTCGGGAGTGGTGTGTTGCTTTTTTTTGCGCTTATAGCTTTTGTTCTGATGGTGGTGAGAGTGGAGCACGACTGTATCCGGGGCGCAATTGGCTAGCGCGATCGGCTGTTAACCGAAAGGTTCGAGGTTCAAGCGCTCCCGGGAGTGGTGTGTTGCTTTTTTCTTTGCGCTGATAGCTTTGAAGATATGTTGTGTTGGTGGTGAGAAAGGAACACGACTATCTCCGTGGCGCCATTGGCTAGCGCGATCGGCTGTTAACCGAAAGGTTGGAGTTTCGAGCCCACCCGGTGGTAGTGCGGCGCTTTTTTCCTTTGGGCTGATAGCTCTGAAGAATTGTTCTGAAGGTGGTGAGAGTGGAGCAGGACTGTCTCCGTGGCGCAATTGGCTAGCGCAATCGGCTGTTATCCGAAAGGTTGGAGGTTCGACCTCTCCCGGGAGTGGTGTGTCGCTTTTTTCTTTGCGCTGATAGCTTTGAAGATATGTTCTGATGGTGGTGAGAGTGGAGCACGACTGTCTCTGTGGCGCAATTGGCTGGCGCGATCGGCTGTTAACCGAAAGGTTGAGGTTCGAGCCCACCAGGTGGTGGTGTGGCGCTTTTTTTTCTTTGGGCTGATAGCTTTGAAGATATGTTCTGATGGTGGTGAGAGTGGAGCAGGACTGTCTCCGTGGCGCAATTGGCTAGCGCGATCGGCTGTTAACCGAAACGTTGAATGTTCGAGCCCACCCGGTGGTGGTGCGGCGCTTCTTTTTCTTTGGGCTGATAGCTTTGAAGATATGTTCTGATGGTGGAGAAAGTGGAGCAGGACTGTCTCCGTGGCGCAATCGGCTAGCGCGATTGGCTTTTAACCCAAAGGTTGGAGGTTCGAGCCCACCCTGTGGTGGTGCGGTGCTTTTTTTTCTTTGGCCTTATAGCTTTGAAGACATGTTCTGATGGTGGTGAGAGCGGTGCGGGACTGTCTCTGTGGCGGAATTGGCTAGCGCGATCGGCTGTTAACCGAAAGGTTGGAGGTTCGAGCTCTCCCGGGAGTGGTGTGTTGCTTTTTCTTTGCGCTGATAGGTTTGAACATATGTTCTGATGGTGGTGAGAGTGGAGCGGGACTGTCTCCGTGGCGCAATTGGCTGGCGCGATCGGCTGTTATCCGAAAGGTTGGAGGTTCGAGCCCTCTCGGGAGTGGTGTGTTGCTTTTTTCTTTGTGCTGATAGCTTTTGTTCTGATGGTGGTGAGAGTTGAGCACGACTGTCTCCGTGGCGCAATTGGCTAGCGCGATCGGCTGTTAACCGAAAGGTTCGAGGTTCAAGCCCTCCCGGGAGTGGTGTGTTGCTTTTTTCTTTGCGCTGATAGCTTTAAAGATATGTTCTGACGGTGGTGAGTGTGGAGCGGGACTGTCTCCGTGGCGCAATTGGCTAGCGCGATCGGCTGTTAACCGAAAGGTTGGAAGTTCGAGCCCACCCGGTGGTGGTGCGGCGCTTTTTTTTCTTTCGGCTGATAGCTTTGAAGATATGTTCTGATGGTGGTGAGAGTGGAGCGGGACTGTCTCCGTGGCGCAATTGGCTAGCGCGATCGGTTGTTAACGGAAAAGTTGGAGGTTCGAGCCCTCTCGGGAGTGGTGTGTTGCTTTTTTCTTTGCGCTTATAGCTTTTGTTCTGATGGTGGTGAGAGTGGAGCACGACTGTATCCGCGGCGCAATTGGCTAGCGCGATCGGCTGTTAACCGAAAGGTTCGAGGTTCAAGCGCTCCCGGGAGTGGTGTGTTGCTTTTTTCTTTGCGCTGATAGCTTTGAAGATATGTTCTGTTGGTGGTGAGAAAGGAACACGACTATCTCCGTGGCGCCATTGGCTAGCGTGATCGGCTGTTAACCGAAAGGTTGGAGGTTCGAGCCCACCCGGTATCAGTGCGGCGCTTTTTTCCTTTGGGCTGTTAGCTCTGAAGAATTGTTCTGACGGTGGTGAGAGTGGAGCAGGACTGTCTCCGTGGCGCAATTGGCTAGCGCAATTGGCTGTTAACCGAAAGGTTGGAGGTTCGACCTCTCCCGGGAGTGGTGTGCTGCTTTTTTCTTTGCGCTGATAGCTTTGAAGATATGTTCTGATGGTGGTGGGAGTGGAGCACGACTGTCTCCGTGGCGTAATTGGCTAGCGCGATGGGCTATTAACCGAAAGGTTGGAGGTTCGAGCCCACCCGGTGGTGGTGCGGCGCTTTTTTTCTTTCGGTTGATAGCTCTGAAGAAATGTTCTGACGGTGGTGAGAGTGGAGCATGACTGTCTCCGTGGCACAATAGGCTAGCGCGATGGGCTCTTAACCGAAAGGTTGGAGGTTCGAGCCCACCCGTTGGTGGTGCGGCGATTTTTTTCTTTGGGCTGATAGCTCTGAAGAAATGTTCTGGCGGTGGTGAGAGTGGAGCATGAATGTCTCCGTGGCGCAATTGGCTAGCGTGATCGGCTGTTAACCGAAAGGTTGGACGTTCGAGCCCTCCCGGGAGTGGTGTGTTGCTTTTTTCTTTGCGCTGATAGCTTTGAAGTTATGTTCTGATGGTGGTGAGAGTGGAGCACGACTGTCTCCGTAGCGTAATTGGCTAGCGCGATAGGCTATTAACCGAAAGGTTGGAGGCTAGAGCCCACGCGGTAGTGGTGAGGCGCTTTTTTTCCTTTGGGCTGATAGCTCTGAAGAAATGTTCTGACGGTGGTGAGAGTGGAGAAAGACTGTCTCCGTGGCGCAATTGGCTAGCGCCATCGGCTGTTAACTGAAAGGTTGGAGGTTCGAGCCCTCCCGGGAGTGGTGTGTTGCTTTTTTTCTTTGGGCTGATAGCTTTGAAGATATGTTCTGATGGTGGTGAGAGTGGAGCAGGACTGTGTCCGTGGCGCCATTGGCTAGCGCGATCGGCTGTTAACCGAAAGGTTGGAGGTTCGAGCCCTCCCAGGAGTGGTGTGTTGCTTTTTTTTCTTTGGGCTGATAGCTTTGAAGATATGTTCTGATGGTGGTGAGAGCGGAGCAGGACTGTCTCCGTGGCGCTATTGGCTAGCGCGATCGGCTGGTACCCGAAAGGTTGGAGGTTCGAGCCCACGCGGTGGTGGTGTGGTGCTTTTTTTTTTGGGCTGATAGCTTTGAAGATATGTTGTGATGGTGGTGAGAGTGGAGCACGACTGTCTCCGTGGCGCAATTGGCTAGCGCGATGGGCTGTTAACGGAAAAGTTGGAGGTTCGAGCCCTCTCGGGAGTGGTGTGTTGCTTTTTTCTTTGCGCTTATAGATTTTGTTCTGATGGTGGTGAGAGTGGAGCAGGACTGTCTCCGTGGCGCAATTGGCTAGCGCGATTGGCTGTTAACCGAAAGGTTCGAGGTTCAAGCCCTCCCGGGAGTGGTGTGTTGCTTTTTTCTTTGCGCTGATAGGTTTGAAGATATGTTCTGTTGGTGGTGAGAGTGGAGCACCACTCTCTCCGTTGCGCAATTGGCTAGCGCGATCGGGTGTTAACCAAAAGGTTGGAGGTTCGAGCCCACCCGGTGGTGGTGCGGCGCTTTTTTTCCTTTGGGCTGATAGCTCTGAAGAATTGTTCTGACGGTGGTGAGAGTGGAGCAGGACTGTCTCCGTGGCGCCATTGGCTAGCGCAATCGGCTGTTAATCGAAAAGTTGGAGGTTCGACCTCTCCCGGGAGTGGTGTGTTGCTTTTTTCTTTGCGCTGATAGCTTTGAAGATATGTTCTGATGGTGTTGGTGTGGAGCACGACTGTCTCTGTTGCGTAATTGGCTAGCGCGATAGGCTATTAACCGAAAGGTTGGAGGCTAGAGCCCACCCGGTAGTGGTGCGGCGCTTTTTTTCCTTTGGGCTGATAGCTCTGAAGAAATGTTCTGACGGTGGTGAGAGTGGAGAAAGACTGTCTCCGTGGCGCAATTGGCTAGCGCGATCAGCTGTTAACTGAAAGGTTGGAGGTTCGAGCCCTCCCGGGAGTTGTGTTTTGATTTTTTTTCTTTGGGCTGATAGCTTTGAAGGTATGTTCTTATGGTGGTGATTGTGGAGCAGGACTGTCTCCATGGCGCAATTGGCTAGCGCGATCGGCTGTTAAGCGAAAGATTGGAGGTTCGAGCCCACGCGGTGGTGGTGCGGCGCTTTTTTTTTCTTTGGGCTGAAGGCTTTGAAGATATGTTCTGATGGTGGTGAGAGTGGAGCAGGACTGTCTCGCTGGCGGAAGTGGCTAGCGCGATCGGCTGTTAACCGAAATGTTGGAGGTTCCAGCCCTCCCGGGAGTGGTGTGTTGCTTTTTTTTCTTTGGGCTGATAGCTTTGAAGATATGTTCTGATGGTGGTGAGAGCTTAGCAGGACTGTCTCCGTGGCGCTATTGGCTAGCGCGATCGGCTGGTAACCGAAAGGTTGGAGGTTCGAGCCCTCCCAGGAGTGGTGTGTTGCTTTTTTTTCTTTGGGCTGATAGCTTTGAAGATATGTTCTTATGGTGGTGATTGTGGAGCAGGATTGTCTCCATGGCGCAATTGGCTAGCGCGATCGGCTGTTAAGCGAAAGGTTGGAGGTTCGAGCCCACGCGGTGGTGGTGCGGCGCTTTTTTTTCTTTGGGCTGATAGCTTTGAAGATATGATCTGATGGTGGTGAGAGTGAAGCAGGACTGTCTCTGTGGCGCAATTGGCTAGCGTCATCGGCTGTTAACCGAAAGGTAGGAGGTTCGAGCCCTCCCGGGAGTGGTGTGTTGCTTTTTTTTCTTTGGTCTGATAGCTTTGAAGATATGTTCTGATGGTGGTGAGAGTGGAGCAGGACTGTCTCCGTGGCGCCATTAGCTAGCGCGATCGGCTGTTAACCGAAAGGTTGGAGGTTCGAGCCCTCCCAGGAGTGGTGTGTTGCTTTTTTTTCTTTGGGCTGATAGCTTTGAAGATATGTTCTCATGGTGGTGATTGTGGAGCAGGACTGTCTCCATGGCGCAATTGGCTAGCGCGATCGGCTGTTAAGCGAAAGGTTGGAGGTTCGAGCCCACGCGGTGGTGGTGCGGCGCTTTTTTTTCTTTGGGCTGATAGCTCTGAAGATATGTTCTGATGGTGGTGAGAGTGGAGCAGGACTGTCTCCGTGGCGGAAGTGGCTAGCGCGATCGGCTGTTAACCGAAAGGTTGGAGGTTCGAGCCCACCCGGGAGTGGCGTGTTGCTTTTTTCTTTGCGCTGATAGCTTTGAAGATATGTTCTGATGGTGGTGGGAGTGGAGCACGACTGTCTCCGTGGCGCAATTGGCTAGCGTCATCGGCTGTTAACCGAAAGGTTGGAGGTTCGAACCCTCCCGGGAGTGGTGTGTTGCTTTTTTTTCTTTGCGCTGATAGCTTTGAAGATATGTTCTGATGGTGGTGAGAGTGGAGCACGACTGTCTCCGTGGCGTAATTGGCTAGCGCGATGGGCTATTAACCGAAAGGTTGGAGGTTCGAGCCCACCCGGTGGTGGTGCGGCGCTTTTTTTTGGGCTGATAGCTCTGAAGAAATGTTCTGACGGTGGTGAGAGTGGAGCATGACTGTCTCCGTGGCGCAATTGGCTAGCGCGATGGGCTCTTAGCTGAAAGGTTGGAGGTTCGAGCCCACCCGATGGTGGTGCAGCGATTTTTTTCTTTGGGCTGATAGGTCTGAAGAAATGTTCTGACGGTGGTGAGAGTGGAGAATGACTGTCTCCGTGGCGATATTAGCCAGCGCTATCGGCTGTTAACCGAAAGGTTGGAGGTTCAAGCGCTCCCGGGAGTGGTGTGTTGCTTTTTTCTTTGCGCTGATAGCTTTGAAGTTATGTTCTGATGGTGGTGAGAGTGGAGCACGACTGTCTCCGTGGCGTAATTGGCTAGCGCGATGGGCTATTAACCGAAAGGTTGGAGGCTCGAGCCCACCCGGTGGTGGTGCGGCACTTTTTTTCCTTTGGGCTGATAGTTCTGAAGAAATGTTCTGACGGTGGTGAGAGTGGAGAAAGACTGTCTCCGCGGCGCAATTGGCTAGCGCGATGAGCTATTAACCGAAAAGTTGGAGGTTCGAGCCCTCCCGGTGGTGGTGCGGCGCTTTTTTTTCTTTGGGCTGATAGCTCTGAAGAAATGTTCTGACGGTGGTGAGAGTGGAGAAAGACTGTCTCCGTGGCGAGATCGGCTAGCGCGATTGGCTGTTAATCGAAAGGTTGGAGGTTCGAGCCCTCCCGGGAGTGCTGTGTTGCTTTTTTCTTTGCGCTGATAGCTTTGAAGTTATGTTCTGATGGTGGTGAGAGTGGAGCACGACTGTCTCCGTGGCGTAATTGGCTAGCGCGATGGGCTATTAACCGAAAGGTTGGAGGTTCGAGCCCACCCGGTGGTAGTGCGGCGCTTTTTTTTCTTTGGGCTGATAGCTCTGAAGAAATGTTCTGACGGTGGTGAGAGTGGAGCATGACTGTCTCCGTGGCGCAATTGGCTAGCGCGATGGGCTGTTAACCGAAAGGTTGAAGGTTTGAGCGCACCCGATGGTGGTGCGGCGATTTTTTTTTGGGCTGATAGCTCTGAAGAAATGCTCTGACGGTGGTGAGAGTGGAGCATGACTGTCTCCGTGGCGCAATTGGCTAGCGCGATTGGCTGTTAATCGAAAGGTTGGAGGTTCGAGCCCTCCCGGGAGTGCTGTGTTGCTTTTTTTTGCGCTGATAGCTTTGAAGTTATGTTCTGATGGTGGTGAGAGTGGAGCACGACTGTCTCCGTGGCGTAATTGGCTACCGCGATGGGCTATTACCCGAAAGGTTGGAGGCTCGAGCCCACCCGGTGGTGGTGCGGCGCTTTTTTTCCTTTGGGCTGATAGCTCTGAAGAAATGTTCTGACGGTGGTGAGAGTGGAGAAAGACTGTCTCCGTGGCGAGATCGGCTAGCGCGATCGGCTGTTACTGAAAGGTTGGAGGTTCGAGCCCTCCCGGGAGTGGTGTGTTGCTTTTTTTTTCTTTGGACTGATAGCTTTGAAGATATGTTCTGATGGTGGTGAGAGAAGAGCAGGACTGTCTCCGTGGCGCAATTGGCTAGCGCGATCAGCTGTTAACCGAAATGTTGGAGGTTCAAGCCCATGGGGTGGTGGTGCGGTACTCTTTTTCTTTGGGCTGATAGCTTTGAAGATATGTTGTGATGGTGGTGAGAGTGGAGCACGACTGTCTCCGTGGCGCAATTGGCTAGTGCCATGGGCTGTTAACTGAAAGGTTGGAGGTTCGAGCCCACCCAGGAGTGGTGTGTTGCTTTTTTTCTTTGGGCTGATAGCTTTGAAGATATGTTCTGATGGTGGTGAGAGTGGACCAGGACTGTCTCCATGGCACAATTGGCTAGCGCGATCGGCTGTTAAGCGAAAGGTTGGAGGTTCGAGCCCACGCGGTGGTGGTGCGGCGCTTTTTTTTGGGCTGATAGCTTTGAAGATATGTTCTGATGGTGGAGAGAGTGGAACAGGACTGCCTCCGTGGCGCAATTGGCTAGCGCGATCGGCTGTTAACCGAAAGGTTGGAGTTTCGAGCCCTGCCGCGAGTGGTGTGTCGCTTTTTTCTTTGCGCTGATAGCTTTGAATATATGTTCTGATGGTGGTGAGAGTGGAGCACGGCTGTCTCCGGTGCGCAATTGGCTGGCGCGATCGGCTGTTAACCGAAAGGTTGAGGTTCGAGCCCACCAGGTGGTGGTGTGGCGCTTTTTTTTCTTTGGGCTGATAGCTTTGAAGATATGTTCTGATGGTGGTGAGAGTGGAGCAGGACTGTCTCCGTGGCGCAATTGGCTAGCGCGATCGGCTGTTAACCGAAACGTTGAATGTTCGAGCCCACCCGGTGGTGGTGCGGCGCTTCTTTTTCTTTGGGCTGATAGCTTTGAAGATATGTTCTGATGGTGGAGAAAGTGGAGCAGGACTGTCTCCGTGGCGCAATCGGCTAGCGCGATTGGCTTTTAACCCAAAGGTTGGAGGTTCGAGCCCACCCTGTGGTGGTGCGGTGCTTTTTTTTCTTTGGGCTGATAGCTTTGAAGACATGTTCTGATGGTGGTGAGAGCGGAGCGGGACTGTCTCCGTGGCGAAATTGGCTAGCGCGATCGGCTGTTAACCGAAAGGTTGGAGGTTCGAGCTCTCCCGGGAGTGGTGTGTTGCTTTTTCTTTGCGCTGATAGGTTTGAACATATGTTCTGATGGTGGTGAGAGTGGAGCGGGACTGTCTCCGTGGCGCAATTGGCTGGCGCGATCGGCTGTTATCCGAAATGTTGGAGGTTCGAGCCCTCTCGGGAGTGGTGTGTTGCTTTTTCTTTGTGCTGATAGCTTTTGTTCTGATGGTGGTGAGAGTAGAGCACGACTGTCTCCGTGGCGCAATTGGCTAGCGCGATCGGCTCTTAACCGAAAGGTTCGAGGTTCAAGCCCTCCCGGGAGTGGTGTGTTGCTTTTTTCTTTGCGCTGATAGCTTTAAAGATATGTTCTGACGGTGGTGAGAGTGGAGCGGGACTGTCTCCGTGGCGCAATTGGCTAGCGCGATCGGCTGTTATCCGAAAGGTTGGAGGTTCGAGCCCACCCGGTGGTGGTGCGGCGCTTTTTTTTCTTTCGGCTGATAGCTTTGAAGATATGTTCTGATGGTGGTGAGAGTGGAGCGGGACTGTCTCCGTGGCGCAATTGGCTAGCGCAATTGGCTGTTAACCGAAACGTTGGAGGTTCGACCTCTCCCGGGAGTGGTGTGCTGCTTTTTTCTTTGCGCTGATAGCTTTGAAGATATGTTCTGATGGTGGTGGGAGTGGAGCACGACTGTCTCCATGGCGCAATTGGCTAGCGCGATCGGCTGTTAACCGAAAGGTTGGAGGTTCGAGCCCTCCCGGGAGTGGTGTGTTGCTTTTTTTTCTTTGCGCTGATAGCTTTCAAGATATGTTCTGATGGTGGGGAGAGTGGAGCACGACTGTCTCCGTGGCGTAATTGGCTAGCGCGATGGGCTATTAACCGTAAGGTTGGAGGCTCGAGCCCACCCGGTGGTGGTGCGGCGCTTTTTTTCCTTTGGGCTGATAGTTCTGAAGAAATGTTCTGACGGTGGTGAGAGTGGAGAAAGACTGTCTCCGTGGCGCAATTGGCTAGCGCTATCGGCTGTTAACTGAAAAGTTGGAGGTTCGAGCCCTCCCGGGAGTGGTGTGTGGGTTTTTTTTTCTTTGGGCTGATAGCTTTGAAGATATGTTCTGATGGTGGTGAGAGTGGAGCAGGACTGTCTCCATGGCGCAATTGGCTAGTGCTATCGGCTGTTAACCGAAAGGTTCGAGCCCACGCGTTGGTGGTGCGGTGCTTTTTTTCTTTGGGCTGATAGCTTTGAAGATATGTTGTGATGGTGGTGAGAGTGGAGCACGACTGTCTCCGTGGCGCAATTGGCTAGGGCGATGGGCTGTTAACTGAAAGGTTGAAGGTTCGAGCCCTCCCAGGAGTGGTGTGTTGCTTTTTTTTCTTTGGGCTGATAGCTTGGAAGATATGTTCTGATGGTGGTGAGAGTGGAGCAGGACTGTCTCCATGGCGCAATTGGCTAGCGCGATCGGCTGTTAAGCGAAAGGTTGGAGGTTCGAGCCCACCCGGTGGTGGTGCGGCGCTTTTCTTTCTTTGGGCTGATAGCTTTGAAGATATGTTCCGATGGTGGTGAGAGTGGAGCAGGACTGTCTCCGTGGCGGATGTGGCTAGCGTGATCGGCTGTTAACCGAAAAGTTGGAGGTTCGAGCCCACCCGGAAATGCTGTGTTGCATTTTTCTTTGCGCTGATAGCTTTGAACATATGTTCTGGTGGTGGTGAGAGTGGAGCGGGACTGTCTCCGTGGCGCAATTGGCTAGCGCGATGGGCTATTAACGGAAAGGTTGGAGGTTCGAGCCCTCCTGGTGGTGGTGCGGCGCTTTTTTTTCTTTGGGCTGATAGCTCTGAAGAAATGTTCTGATGGTGGTGAGATTGCAGCAGGAATGTCTCCGTGGCGCAATTGGCTAGCGCGATCGGTTGTTAACGGAGAAGTTGGAGGTTCGAGCCCTCTCGGGAGTGGTGTGTTGCTTTTTTCTTTGCGCTTATAGCTTTTGTTCTGATGGTGGTGAGAGTGGAGCACGACTGTATCCGCGGCGCAATTGGCTAGCGCGATCGGCTGTTAACCGAAAGGTTCGAGGTTCAAGCGCTCCCAGGAGTGGTGTGTTTCTTTTTTCTTTGCGCTGATAGCTTTGAAGATATGTTCTGTTGGTGGTGAGAAAGGAACACGACTATCTCCGTGGCGCCATTGGCTAGCGCGATCGGCTGTTAACCAAAAGGCTGGAGGTTCGAGCACACCCGGAGGTGGTGCGGCGCTTTTTTCCTTTGGGCTGATAGCTCTGAAGAAATGTTCTGATGGAGGTGAGAGTGGAGCAGGACTGTCTCCGTGGCGCAATTGGCTAGCGCAATCGGCTGTTAACCGAAAGGTTTGAGGTTCGACCTCTCCCGGGAGTGGTGTGCTGCTTTTTTCTTTGCACTGATAGCTTTGAAGATATGTTCTTATGGTGGTGGGAGTGGAGCACGACTGTCTCCGTGGCGCAATTGGCTAGCGTGATCGGCTGTTAACCGAAAGGTTGGAGGTTCGAGCCCTCCCGGGAATGGTGTGTTGCTTTTTTTCTTTGCACTGATAGCTTTGAAGAAATGTTCTGATGGTGGTGAGAGTGGAGCACGACTGTCTCCGTGGCGTAATTGGCTAGCGCGATGGGCTATTAACCGAAAGGTTGGAGGTTCGAGCCCACCCGGTGGTAGTGCGGCGCTTTTTTTTCTTTGGGCTGATAGCTCTGAAGAAATGTTCTGACGGTGGTGAGAGTGGAGCATGACTGTCTCCGTGGCGCAATTGGCTAGCGCGATGGGCTGTTAACCGAAAGGTTGGGGGTTTGAGCGCACCCGATGGTGGTGCGGCGATTTTTTTTCTTTGGGCTTATAGCTCTGAAGAAATGCTCTGACGGTGGTGAGAGTGGAGCATGACTGTCTCCGTGGCGCAATTGGCTAGCGCGATTGGCTGTTAATCGAAAGGTTGGAGGTTCGAGCCCTCCCGGGAGTGCTGTGTTGCTTTTTTCTTTGCGCTGATAGCTTTGAAGTTATGTTCTGATGGTGGTGAGAGTGGAGCACGACTGTCTCCGTGGCGTAATTGGCTAGCGCGATGGGCTATTACCCGAAAGGTTGGAGGCTCGAGCCCACCCGGTGGTGGTGCGGCGCTTTTTTTCCTTTGGGATGATAGCTCTGAAGAAATGTTCTGACGGTGGTGAGAGTGGAGAAAGACTGTCTCCGTGGCGAGATCGGCTAGCGCGATCGGCTGTTAACTGAAAGGTTGGAGGTTCGAGCCCTCCCGGGAGTGGTGTGTTGCTTTTTTTTTCTTTGGACTGATAGCTTTGAAGATATGTTCTGATGGTGGTGAGAGAGGAGCAGGACTGTCTCCGTGGCGCTATTGGCTAGCGCGATCGGCTGGTAACCGAAAGGTTGGAGGTTCGAGCCCACGCGGTGGTGGTGTGGTGCTTTTTTTTTTGGGCTGATAGCTTTGAAGATATGTTGTGATGGTGGTGAGAGTGGAGCACGACTGTCTCCGTGGCGCAATTGGCTAGCGCGATGGGCTGTTAACGGAAAAGTTGGAGGTTCGAGCCCTCTCGGGAGTGGTGTGTTGCTTTTTTCTTTGCGCTTATAGATTTTGTTCTGATGGTGGTGAGAGTGGAGCAGGACTGTCTCCGTGGCGCAATTGGCTAGCGCGATTGGCTGTTAACCGAAAGGTTCGAGGTTCAAGCCCTCCCGGGAGTGGTGTGTTGCTTTTTTCTTTGCGCTGATAGGTTTGAAGATATGTTCTGTTGGTGGTGAGAGTGGAGCACGACTCTCTCCGTTGCGCAATTGGCTAGCGCGATCGGGTGTTAACCAAAAGGTTGGAGGTTCGAGCCCACCCGGTGGTGGTGCGGCGCTTTTTTTCCTTTGGGCTGATAGCTCTGAAGAATTGTTCTGACGGTGGTGAGAGTGGAGCAGGACTGTCTCCGTGGCGCCATTGGCTAGCGCAATCGGCTGTTAATCGAAAAGTTGGAGGTTCGACCTCTCCCGGGAGTGGTGTGTTGCTTTTTTCTTTGCGCTGATAGCTTTGAAGATATGTTCTGATGGTGTTGGTGTGGAGCACGACTGTCTCTGTTGCGTAATTGGCTAGCGCGATAGGCTATTAACCGAAAGGTTGGAGGCTAGAGCCCACCCGGTAGTGGTGCGGCGCTTTTTTTCCTTTGGGCTGATAGCTCTGAAGAAATGTTCTGACGGTGGTGAGAGTGGAGAAAGACTGTCTCCGTGGCGCAATTGGCTAGCGCGATCAGCTGTTAACTGAAAGGTTGGAGGTTCGAGCCCTCCCGGGAGTTGTGTTTTGATTTTTTTTCTTTGGGCTGATAGCTTTGAAGGTATGTTCTTATGGTGGTGATTGTGGAGCAGGACTGTCTCCATGGCGCAATTGGCTAGCGCGATCGGCTGTTAAGCGAAAGATTGGAGGTTCGAGCCCACGCGGTGGTGGTGCGGCGCTTTTTTTTTCTTTGGGCTGAAGGCTTTGAAGATATGTTCTGATGGTGGTGAGAGTGGAGCAGGACTGTCTCGCTGGCGGAAGTGGCTAGCGCGATCGGCTGTTAACCGAAATGTTGGAGGTTCCAGCCCTCCCGGGAGTGGTGTGTTGCTTTTTTTTCTTTGGGCTGATAGCTTTGAAGATATGTTCTGATGGTGGTGAGAGCTTAGCAGGACTGTCTCCGTGGCGCTATTGGCTAGCGCGATCGGCTGGTAACCGAAAGGTTGGAGGTTCGAGCCCTCCCAGGAGTGGTGTGTTGCTTTTTTTTCTTTGGGCTGATAGCTTTGAAGATATGTTCTTATGGTGGTGATTGTGGAGCAGGATTGTCTCCATGGCGCAATTGGCTAGCGCGATCGGCTGTTAAGCGAAAGGTTGGAGGTTCGAGCCCACGCGGTGGTGGTGCGGCGCTTTTTTTTCTTTGGGCTGATAGCTTTGAAGATATGATCTGATGGTGGTGAGAGTGAAGCAGGACTGTCTCTGTGGCGCAATTGGCTAGCGTCATCGGCTGTTAACCGAAAGGTAGGAGGTTCGAGCCCTCCCGGGAGTGGTGTGTTGCTTTTTTTTCTTTGGTCTGATAGCTTTGAAGATATGTTCTGATGGTGGTGAGAGTGGAGCAGGACTGTCTCCGTGGCGCCATTAGCTAGCGCGATCGGCTGTTAACCGAAAGGTTGGAGGTTCGAGCCCTCCCAGGAGTGGTGTGTTGCTTTTTTTTCTTTGGGCTGATAGCTTTGAAGATATGTTCTCATGGTGGTGATTGTGGAGCAGGACTGTCTCCATGGCGCAATTGGCTAGCGCGATCGGCTGTTAAGCGAAAGGTTGGAGGTTCGAGCCCACGCAGTGGTGGTGCGGCGCTTTTTTTTCTTTGGGCTGATAGCTCTGAAGATATGTTCTGATGGTGGTGAGAGTGGAGCAGGACTGTCTCCGTGGCGGAAGTGGCTAGCGCGATCGGCTGTTAACCGAAAGGTTGGAGGTTCGAGCCCACCCGGGAGTGGCGTGTTGCTTTTTTCTTTGCGCTGATAGCTTTGAAGATATGTTCTGATGGTGGTGGGAGTGGAGCACGACTGTCTCCGTGGCGCAATTGGCTAGCGTCATCGGCTGTTAACCGAAAGGTTGGAGGTTCGAACCCTCCCGGGAGTGGTGTGTTGCTTTTTTTTCTTTGCGCTGATAGCTTTGAAGATATGTTCTGATGGTGGTGAGAGTGGAGCACGACTGTCTCCGTGGCGTAATTGGCTAGCGCGATGGGCTATTAACCGAAAGGTTGGAGGTTCGAGCCCACCCGGTGGTGGTGCGGCGCTTTTTTTTGGGCTGATAGCTCTGAAGAAATGTTCTGACGGTGGTGAGAGTGGAGCATGACTGTCTCCGTGGCGCAATTGGCTAGCGCGATGGGCTCTTAGCTGAAAGGTTGGAGGTTCGAGCCCACCCGATGGTGGTGCAGCGATTTTTTTCTTTGGGCTGATAGGTCTGAAGAAATGTTCTGACGGTGGTGAGAGTGGAGAATGACTGTCTCCGTGGCGATATTAGCCAGCGCTATCGGCTGTTAACCGAAAGGTTGGAGGTTCAAGCGCTCCCGGGAGTGGTGTGTTGCTTTTTTCTTTGCGCTGATAGCTTTGAAGTTATGTTCTGATGGTGGTGAGAGTGGAGCACGACTGTCTCCGTGGCGTAATTGGCTAGCGCGATGGGCTATTAACCGAAAGGTTGGAGGCTCGAGCCCACCCGGTGGTGGTGCGGCACTTTTTTTCCTTTGGGCTGATAGTTCTGAAGAAATGTTCTGACGGTGGTGAGAGTGGAGAAAGACTGTCTCCGCGGCGCAATTGGCTAGCGCGATGAGCTATTAACCGAAAAGTTGGAGGTTCGAGCCCTCCCGGTGGTGGTGCGGCGCTTTTTTTTCTTTGGGCTGATAGCTCTGAAGAAATGTTCTGACGGTGGTGAGAGTGGAGAAAGACTGTCTCCGTGGCGAGATCGGCTAGCGCGATTGGCTGTTAATCGAAAGGTTGGAGGTTCGAGCCCTCCCGGGAGTGCTGTGTTGCTTTTTTCTTTGCGCTGATAGCTTTGAAGTTATGTTCTGATGGTGGTGAGAGTGGAGCACGACTGTCTCCGTGGCGTAATTGGCTAGCGCGATGGGCTATTAACCGAAAGGTTGGAGGTTCGAGCCCACCCGGTGGTAGTGCGGCGCTTTTTTTTCTTTGGGCTGATAGCTCTGAAGAAATGTTCTGACGGTGGTGAGAGTGGAGCATGACTGTCTCCGTGGCGCAATTGGCTAGCGCGATGGGCTGTTAACCGAAAGGTTGAAGGTTTGAGCGCACCCGATGGTGGTGCGGCGATTTTTTTTTTGGGCTGATAGCTCTGAAGAAATGCTCTGACGGTGGTGAGAGTGGAGCATGACTGTCTCCGTGGCGCAATTGGCTAGCGCGATTGGCTGTTAATCGAAAGGTTGGAGGTTCGAGCCCTCCCGGGAGTGCTGTGTTGCTTTTTTTTGCGCTGATAGCTTTGAAGTTATGTTCTGATGGTGGTGAGAGTGGAGCACGACTGTCTCCGTGGCGTAATTGGCTACCGCGATGGGCTATTACCCGAAAGGTTGGAGGCTCGAGCCCACCCGGTGGTGGTGCGGCGCTTTTTTTCCTTTGGGCTGATAGCTCTGAAGAAATGTTCTGACGGTGGTGAGAGTGGAGAAAGACTGTCTCCGTGGCGAGATCGGCTAGCGCGATCGGCTGTTACTGAAAGGTTGGAGGTTCGAGCCCTCCCGGGAGTGGTGTGTTGCTTTTTTTTTCTTTGGACTGATAGCTTTGAAGATATGTTCTGATGGTGGTGAGAGAAGAGCAGGACTGTCTCCGTGGCGCAATTGGCTAGCGCGATCAGCTGTTAACCGAAATGTTGGAGGTTCAAGCCCATGGGGTGGTGGTGCGGTACTCTTTTTCTTTGGGCTGATAGCTTTGAAGATATGTTGTGATGGTGGTGAGAGTGGAGCACGACTGTCTCCGTGGCGCAATTGGCTAGTGCCATGGGCTGTTAACTGAAAGGTTGGAGGTTCGAGCCCACCCAGGAGTGGTGTGTTGCTTTTTTTCTTTGGGCTGATAGCTTTGAAGATATGTTCTGATGGTGGTGAGAGTGGACCAGGACTGTCTCCATGGCACAATTGGCTAGCGCGATCGGCTGTTAAGCGAAAGGTTGGAGGTTCGAGCCCACGCGGTGGTGGTGCGGCGCTTTTTTTTGGGCTGATAGCTTTGAAGATATGTTCTGATGGTGGAGAGAGTGGAACAGGACTGCCTCCGTGGCGCAATTGGCTAGCGCGATCGGCTGTTAACCGAAAGGTTGGAGTTTCGAGCCCTGCCGCGAGTGGTGTGTCGCTTTTTTCTTTGCGCTGATAGCTTTGAATATATGTTCTGATGGTGGTGAGAGTGGAGCACGACTGTCTCCGGTGCGCAATTGGCTGGCGCGATCGGCTGTTAACCGAAAGGTTGAGGTTCGAGCCCACCAGGTGGTGGTGTGGCGCTTTTTTTTCTTTGGGCTGATAGCTTTGAAGATATGTTCTGATGGTGGTGAGAGTGGAGCAGGACTGTCTCCGTGGCGCAATTGGCTAGCGCGATCGGCTGTTAACCGAAACGTTGAATGTTCGAGCCCACCCGGTGGTGGTGCGGCGCTTCTTTTTCTTTGGGCTGATAGCTTTGAAGATATGTTCTGATGGTGGAGAAAGTGGAGCAGGACTGTCTCCGTGGCGCAATCGGCTAGCGCGATTGGCTTTTAACCCAAAGGTTGGAGGTTCGAGCCCACCCTGTGGTGGTGCGGTGCTTTTTTTTCTTTGGGCTGATAGCTTTGAAGACATGTTCTGATGGTGGTGAGAGCGGAGCGGGACTGTCTCCGTGGCGAAATTGGCTAGCGCGATCGGCTGTTAACCGAAAGGTTGGAGGTTCGAGCTCTCCCGGGAGTGGTGTGTTGCTTTTTCTTTGCGCTGATAGGTTTGAACATATGTTCTGATGGTGGTGAGAGTGGAGCGGGACTGTCTCCGTGGCGCAATTGGCTGGCGCGATCGGCTGTTATCCGAAATGTTGGAGGTTCGAGCCCTCTCGGGAGTGGTGTGTTGCTTTTTCTTTGTGCTGATAGCTTTTGTTCTGATGGTGGTGAGAGTAGAGCACGACTGTCTCCGTGGCGCAATTGGCTAGCGCGATCGGCTCTTAACCGAAAGGTTCGAGGTTCAAGCCCTCCCGGGAGTGGTGTGTTGCTTTTTTCTTTGCGCTGATAGCTTTAAAGATATGTTCTGACGGTGGTGAGAGTGGAGCGGGACTGTCTCCGTGGCGCAATTGGCTAGCGCGATCGGCTGTTATCCGAAAGGTTGGAGGTTCGAGCCCACCCGGTGGTGGTGCGGCGCTTTTTTTTCTTTCGGCTGATAGCTTTGAAGATATGTTCTGATGGTGGTGAGAGTGGAGCGGGACTGTCTCCGTGGCGCAATTGGCTAGCGCAATTGGCTGTTAACCGAAACGTTGGAGGTTCGACCTCTCCCGGGAGTGGTGTGCTGCTTTTTTCTTTGCGCTGATAGCTTTGAAGATATGTTCTGATGGTGGTGGGAGTGGAGCACGACTGTCTCCATGGCGCAATTGGCTAGCGCGATCGGCTGTTAACCGAAAGGTTGGAGGTTCGAGCCCTCCCGGGAGTGGTGTGTTGCTTTTTTTTCTTTGCGCTGATAGCTTTCAAGATATGTTCTGATGGTGGGGAGAGTGGAGCACGACTGTCTCCGTGGCGTAATTGGCTAGCGCGATGGGCTATTAACCGTAAGGTTGGAGGCTCGAGCCCACCCGGTGGTGGTGCGGCGCTTTTTTTCCTTTGGGCTGATAGTTCTGAAGAAATGTTCTGACGGTGGTGAGAGTGGAGAAAGACTGTCTCCGTGGCGCAATTGGCTAGCGCTATCGGCTGTTAACTGAAAAGTTGGAGGTTCGAGCCCTCCCGGGAGTGGTGTGTGGGTTTTTTTTTTCTTTGGGCTGATAGCTTTGAAGATATGTTCTGATGGTGGTGAGAGTGGAGCAGGACTGTCTCCATGGCGCAATTGGCTAGTGCTATCGGCTGTTAACCGAAAGGTTCGAGCCCACGCGTTGGTGGTGCGGTGCTTTTTTTCTTTGGGCTGATAGCTTTGAAGATATGTTGTGATGGTGGTGAGAGTGGAGCACGACTGTCTCCGTGGCGCAATTGGCTAGGGCGATGGGCTGTTAACTGAAAGGTTGAAGGTTCGAGCCCTCCCAGGAGTGGTGTGTTGCTTTTTTTTCTTTGGGCTGATAGCTTGGAAGATATGTTCTGATGGTGGTGAGAGTGGAGCAGGACTGTCTCCATGGCGCAATTGGCTAGCGCGATCGGCTGTTAAGCGAAAGGTTGGAGGTTCGAGCCCACCCGGTGGTGGTGCGGCGCTTTTCTTTCTTTGGGCTGATAGCTTTGAAGATATGTTCCGATGGTGGTGAGAGTGGAGCAGGACTGTCTCCGTGGCGGATGTGGCTAGCGTGATCGGCTGTTAACCGAAAAGTTGGAGGTTCGAGCCCACCCGGAAATGCTGTGTTGCATTTTTCTTTGCGCTGATAGCTTTGAACATATGTTCTGGTGGTGGTGAGAGTGGAGCGGGACTGTCTCCGTGGCGCAATTGGCTAGCGCGATGGGCTATTAACGGAAAGGTTGGAGGTTCGAGCCCTCCTGGTGGTGGTGCGGCGCTTTTTTTTCTTTGGGCTGATAGCTCTGAAGAAATGTTCTGATGGTGGTGAGATTGCAGCAGGAATGTCTCCGTGGCGCAATTGGCTAGCGCGATCGGTTGTTAACGGAGAAGTTGGAGGTTCGAGCCCTCTCGGGAGTGGTGTGTTGCTTTTTTCTTTGCGCTTATAGCTTTTGTTCTGATGGTGGTGAGAGTGGAGCACGACTGTATCCGCGGCGCAATTGGCTAGCGCGATCGGCTGTTAACCGAAAGGTTCGAGGTTCAAGCGCTCCCAGGAGTGGTGTGTTTCTTTTTTCTTTGCGCTGATAGCTTTGAAGATATGTTCTGTTGGTGGTGAGAAAGGAACACGACTATCTCCGTGGCGCCATTGGCTAGCGCGATCGGCTGTTAACCAAAAGGCTGGAGGTTCGAGCACACCCGGAGGTGGTGCGGCGCTTTTTTCCTTTGGGCTGATAGCTCTGAAGAAATGTTCTGATGGAGGTGAGAGTGGAGCAGGACTGTCTCCGTGGCGCAATTGGCTAGCGCAATCGGCTGTTAACCGAAAGGTTTGAGGTTCGACCTCTCCCGGGAGTGGTGTGCTGCTTTTTTCTTTGCACTGATAGCTTTGAAGATATGTTCTTATGGTGGTGGGAGTGGAGCACGACTGTCTCCGTGGCGCAATTGGCTAGCGTGATCGGCTGTTAACCGAAAGGTTGGAGGTTCGAGCCCTCCCGGGAATGGTGTGTTGCTTTTTTTCTTTGCACTGATAGCTTTGAAGAAATGTTCTGATGGTGGTGAGAGTGGAGCACGACTGTCTCCGTGGCGTAATTGGCTAGCGCGATGGGCTATTAACCGAAAGGTTGGAGGTTCGAGCCCACCCGGTGGTAGTGCGGCGCTTTTTTTTCTTTGGGCTGATAGCTCTGAAGAAATGTTCTGACGGTGGTGAGAGTGGAGCATGACTGTCTCCGTGGCGCAATTGGCTAGCGCGATGGGCTGTTAACCGAAAGGTTGGGGGTTTGAGCGCACCCGATGGTGGTGCGGCGATTTTTTTTCTTTGGGCTTATAGCTCTGAAGAAATGCTCTGACGGTGGTGAGAGTGGAGCATGACTGTCTCCGTGGCGCAATTGGCTAGCGCGATTGGCTGTTAATCGAAAGGTTGGAGGTTCGAGCCCTCCCGGGAGTGCTGTGTTGCTTTTTTCTTTGCGCTGATAGCTTTGAAGTTATGTTCTGATGGTGGTGAGAGTGGAGCACGACTGTCTCCGTGGCGTAATTGGCTAGCGCGATGGGCTATTACCCGAAAGGTTGGAGGCTCGAGCCCACCCGGTGGTGGTGCGGCGCTTTTTTTCCTTTGGGATGATAGCTCTGAAGAAATGTTCTGACGGTGGTGAGAGTGGAGAAAGACTGTCTCCGTGGCGAGATCGGCTAGCGCGATCGGCTGTTAACTGAAAGGTTGGAGGTTCGAGCCCTCCCGGGAGTGGTGTGTTGCTTTTTTTTTCTTTGGACTGATAGCTTTGAAGATATGTTCTGATGGTGGTGAGAGAGGAGCAGGACTGTCTCCGTGGCGCAATTGCCTAGCGCGATCAGCTGTTAACCGAAAGGTTGGAGGTTCAAGCCCACGGGGTGGTGGTGCGGTACTCTTTTTCTTTGGGCTGATAGCTTTGAAGATATGTTGTGATGGTGGTGAGAGTGGAGCACGACTGTCTCCGTGGCGCAATTGGCTAGTGCCATGGGCTGTTAACTGAAAGGCTGGAGGTTCGAGCCCACCCAGGAGTGGTGTGTTGCTTTTTTTCTTTGGGCTGATAGCTTTGAAGATATGTTCTGATGGTGGTGAGAGTGGACCAGGACTGTCTCCATGGCACAATTGGCTAGCGCGATCGGCTGTTAAGCGAAAGGTTGGAGGTTCGAGCCCACCCGGTGGTGGTGCGGCGCTTTTTTTTGGGCTGATAGCTTTGAAGATATGTTCTGATGGTGGAGAGAGTGGAACAGGACTGCCTCCGTGGCGCAATTGGCTAGCGCGATCGGCTGTTAACCGAAAGGTTGGAGTTTCGAGCCCTCCCGGGAGTGGTGTGTCGCTTTTTTCTTTGCGCTGATAGCTTTGAAGATATGTTCTGATGGTGGTGAGAGTGGAACACGACTGTCTCCGGTGCGCAATTGGCTGGCGCGATCGGCTGTTAACCGAAAGGTTGAGGTTCGAGCCCACCAGGTGGTGGTGTGGCGCTTTTTTTTCTTTGGGCTGATAGCTTTGAAGATATGTTCTGATGGTGGTGAGAGTGGAGCAGGACTGTCTCCGTGGCGCAATCGGCTAGCGCGATCGGCTGTTAACCGAAAGGTTGGTGGTTCGAGCCCACCCGGTGGTGGTGCGGCGCTTCTTTTTCTTTGGGCTGATAGCTTTGAAGATAAGTTCTGATGGTGGAGAAAGTGGAGCAGTACTGTCTCCGTGGCGCAATCAGCTAGCGCGATCGGCTTTTAACCGAAAGGTTGGAGGTTCGAGCCCACCCGGTGGTGGTGCGGTGCTTTTCTTTCTTTGGGCTGATAGCTTTGAAGACATGTTCTGATGGTGGTGAGACCGGAGCGGGACTGTCTCCATGGCGGA
The DNA here is from genome assembly GCF_043290135.1 of Rhipicephalus microplus. Taxonomy (NCBI): domain Eukaryota; kingdom Metazoa; phylum Arthropoda; class Arachnida; order Ixodida; family Ixodidae; genus Rhipicephalus; species Rhipicephalus microplus. Next base: position 26,111 of record NW_027464750.1, on the reverse strand, counting down.
ATTGGCTAACGCGATCGGCTGTTAACCGAAAGGTTCGAGGTTCAAGCCCTCCCGGGAGTGGTGTGTTGCTTTTTTCTTTGCGCTGATAGCTTTAAAGATATGTTCTGTTGGTGGTAAGAGTGGAGCACGACTCTCTCCATGGCGCAATTGGCTAGCGCGATCGGCGTTTAACCAAAAGGTTGGAGATTCGAGCCCACCCGGTGGTGGTGCGGCGCTTTTTTTTCTTTGGGCTGATAGCTCTGCAGAAATGTTTTGACGGTGGTGAGAGTGGAGCATGACTGTCTCCGTGGCGCAATTGGCTAGCGCGATGGGCTGTTATCCGAAAGGTTGGAGGTTTGAGCCCACCCGATGGTGGTGCGGCGATTTTTTTTTCTTTGGGCTGATAGCTCTGAAGAAATGTTCTGACGGTGGTGAGAGTAGAGCAGGACTGTCTCCGTGGCGCAATTGGCTTGCGCGATCGGTTGTTAACGGAAAAGTTGGAGGTTCGAGCCCTCTCGGGAGTGGTGTGTTGCTTTTTTTGCGCTTATAGCTTTTGTTCTGATGGTGGTGAGAGTGGAGCACGACTGTATCCGCGGCGCAATTGGCTAGCGCGATCGGCTGTTAACCGAAAGGTTCGAGGTTCAAGCGCTCCCGGGAGTGGTGTGTTGCTTTTTTCTTTGCGCTGATAGCTTTGAAGATATGTTCTGTTGGTGGTGAGAAAGGACCACGACTATCTCCGTGGCGCCATTGGCTAGCGCGATCGGCTGTTAACCGAAAGGTTGGAGTTTCGAGCCCACCCGGTGGTAGTGCGGCCCTTTTTTCCTTTGGGCTGATAGCTCTGAAGAATTGTTCTGAAGGTGGTGAGAGTGGAGCAGGACTGTCTCCGTGGCGCAATTGGCTAGCGCAATCGGCTGTTAACCGAAAGGTTGGAGGTTCGACCTCTCCCGGGAGTGGTGTGTCGCTTTTTTCTTTGCGCTGATAGCTTTGAAGATATGTTCTGATGGTGGTGAGAGTGGAGCACGACTATCTCCGTGGCGCAATTGGCTAGCGCGATGGGCTGTTAACCGAAAGGTTGGGGGTTTGAGCGCACCCGATGGTGGTGCGGCGATTTTTTTTTCTTTGGGCTTATAGCTCTGAAGAAATGCTCTGACGGTGGTGAGAGTGGAGCATGACTGTCTCCGTGGCGCAATTGGCTAGCGCGATTGGCTGTTAATTGAAAGGTTGGAGGTTCGAGCCCTCCCGGGAGTGCTGTGTTGCTTTTTTCTTTGCGCTGATAGCTTTGAAGTTATGTTCTGATGGTGGTGAGAGTGGAGCACGACTGTCTCCGTGGCGTAATTGGCTAGCGCGATGGGCTATTACCCGAAAGGTTGGAGGCTCGAGCCCACCCGGTGGTGGTGCGGCGCTTTTTTTCCTTTGGGCTGATAGCTCTGAAGAAATGTTCTGACGGTGGTGAGAGTGGAGAAAGACTGTCTCCGTGGCGAGATCGGCTAGCGCGATCGGCTGTTAACTGAAAGGTTGGAGGTTCGAGCCCTCCCGGGAGTGGTGTGTTGCTTTTTTTTTCTTTGGACTGATAGCTTTGAAGATATGTTCTGATGGTGGTGAGAGAGGAGCAGGACTGTCTCCGTGGCGCAATTGCCTAGCGCGATCAGCTGTTAACCGAAAGGGTTGAGGTTCAAGCCCACGGGGTGGTGGTGCGGTACTCTTTTTCTTTGGGCTGATAGCTTTGAAGATATGTTGTGATGGTGGTGAGAGTGGAGCACGTCTGTCTCCGTGGCGCAATTGGCTAGTGCCATGGGCTGTTAACTGAAAGGTTGGAGGTTCGAGCCCACCCAGGAGTGGTGTGTTGCTTTTTTTCTTTGGGCTGATAGCTTTGAAGATATGTTCTGATGGTGGTGAGAGTGGACCAGGACTGTCTCCATGGCACAATTGGCTAGCGCGATCGGCTGTTAAGCGAAAGGTTGGAGGTTCGAGCCCACCCGGTGGTGGTGCGGCGCTTTTTTTTGGGCTGATAGCTTTGAAGATATGTTCTGATGGTGGAGAGAGTGGAACAGGACTGCCTCCGTGGCGCAATTGGCTAGCGCGATCGGCTGTTAACCGAAAGGTTGGAGTTTCGAGCCCTCCCGGGAGTGGTGTGTCGCTTTTTTCTTTGCGCTGATAGCTTTGAAGATATGTTCTGATGGTGGTGAGAGTGGAGCACGACTGTCTCCGGTGCGCAATTGGCTGGCGCGATCGGCTGTTAACCGAAAGGTTGAGGTTCGAGCCCACCAGGTGGTGGTGTGGCGCTTTTTTTTCTTTGGGCTGATAGCTTTGAAGATATGTTCTGATGGTGGTGAGAGTGGAGCAGGACTGTCTCCGTGGCGCAATTGGCTAGCGCGATCGGCTGTTAACCGAAAGGTTGGAGGTTCGAGCCCACCCGGTGGTGGTGCGGCGCTTCTTTTTCTTTGGGCTGATAGCTTTGAAGATAAGTTCTGATGGTGGAGAAAGTGGAGCAGGACTGTCTCCGTGGCGCAATCGGCTAGCGCGATCGGCTTTTAACCGAAAGGTTGGAGGTTCGAGCCCACCCGGTGGTGGTGCGGTGCTTTTCTTTCTTTGGGCTGATAGCTTTGAAGACATGTTCTGATGGTGGTGAGACCGGAGCGGGACTGTCTCCATGGCGGAATTGGCTAACGCGATCGGCTGTTAACCGAAAGGTTCGAGGTTCAAGCCCTCCCGGGAGTGGTGTGTTGCTTTTTTCTTTGCGCTGATAGCTTTAAAGATATGTTCTGTTGGTGGTAAGAGTGGAGCACGACTCTCTCCATGGCGCAATTGGCTAGCGCGATCGGCGTTTAACCAAAAGGTTGGAGATTCGAGCCCACCCGGTGGTGGTGCGGCGCTTTTTTTTCTTTGGGCTGATAGCTCTGCAGAAATGTTTTGACGGTGGTGAGAGTGGAGCATGACTGTCTCCGTGGCGCAATTGGCTAGCGCGATGGGCTGTTATCCAAAAGGTTGGAGGTTTGAGCCCACCCGATGGTGGTGCGGCGATTTTTTTTCTTTGGGCTGATAGCTCTGAAGAAATGTTCTGACGGTGGTGAGAGTAGAGCAGGACTGTCTCCGTGGCGCAATTGGCTAGCGCGATCGGTTGTTAACGGAAAAGTTGGAGGTTCGAGCCCTCTCGGGAGTGGTGTGTTGCTTTTTTTTTGCGCTTATAGCTTTTGTTCTGATGGTGGTGAGAGTGGAGCACGACTGTATCCGCGGCGCAATTGGCTAGCGCGATCGGCTGTTAACCGAAAGGTTCGAGGTTCAAGCGCTCCCGGGAGTGGTGTGTTGCTTTTTTCTTTGCGCTGATAGCTTTGAAGATATGTTCTGTTGGTGGTGAGAGAGGACCACGACTATCTCCGTGGCGCCATTGGCTAGCGCGATCGGCTGTTAACCGAAAGGTTGGAGGTTCGAGCCCACCCGGTGGTGGTGCGGCGCTTTTTTTTCTTTCGGCTGATAGCTTTGAAGATATGTTCTGATGGTGGTGAGAGTGGAGCGGGACTGTCTCCGTGGCGCAATTGGCTAGCGCAATTGGCTGTTAACCGAAACGTTGGAGGTTCGACCTCTCCCGGGAGTGGTGTGCTGCTTTTTTCTTTGCGCTGATAGCTTTGAAGATATGTTCTGATGGTGGTGGGAGTGGAGCACGACTGTCTCCGTGGCGCAATTGGCTAGCGCGATCGGCTGTTAACCGAAAGGTTGGATGTTCGAGCCCTCCCGGGAGTGGTGTGTTGCTTTTTTTTCTTTGCGCTGATAGCTTTCAAGATATGTTCTGATGGTGGGGAGAGTGGAGCACGACTGTCTCCGTGGCGTAATTGGCTAGCGCGATGGGCTATTAACCGTAAGGTTGGAGGCTCGAGCCCACCCGGTGGTGGTGCGGCGGTTTTTTTCCTTTGGGCTGATAGTTCTGAAGAAATGTTCTGACGGTGGTGAGAGTGGAGAAAGACTGTCTCCGTGGCGCAATTGGCTAGCGCTATCGGCTGTTAACTGAAAAGTTGGAGGTTCGAGCCCTCCCGGGAGTGGTGTGTGGGTTTTTTTTCTTTGGGCTGATAGCTTTGAAGATATGTTCTGATGGTGGTGAGAGTGGAGCAGGACTGTCTCCATGGCGCAATTGGCTAGTGCTATCGGCTGTTAACCGAAAGGTTTGAGCCCACGCGTTGGTGGTGCGGTGCTTTTTTTCTTTGGGCTGATAGCTTTGAAGATATGTTGTGATGGTGGTGAGAGTGGAGCACGACTGTCTCCGTGGCGCAATTGGCTAGGGCGATGGGCTGTTAACTGAAAGGTTGAAGGTTCGAGCCCTCCCAGGAGTGGTGTGTTGCTTTTTTTTCTTTGGGCTGATAGCTTGGAAGATATGTTCTGATGGTGGTGAGAGTGGAGCAGGACTGTCTCCATGGCGCAATTGGCTAGCGCGATCGGCTGTTAAGCGAAAGGTTGGAGGTTCGAGCCCACCCGGTGGTGGTGCGGCGCTTTTCTTTCTTTGGGCTGATAGCTTTGAAGATATGTTCCGATGGTGGTGAGAGTGGAGCAGGACTGTCTCCGTGGCGGATGTGGCTAGCGTGATCGGCTGTTAACCGAAAAGTTGGAGGTTCGAGCCCACCCGGAAGTGCTGTGTTGCATTTTTCTTTGCGCTGATAGCTTTGAACATATGTTCTGGTGGTGGTGAGAGTGGAGCGGGACTGTCTCCGTGGCGCAATTGGCTAGCGCGATGGGCTATTAACCGAAAGGTTGGAGGTTCGAGCCCTCCTGGTGGTGGTGCGGCGCTTTTTTTTCTTTGGGCTGATAGCTCTGAAGAAATGTTCTGATGGTGGTGAGATTGCAGCAGGAATGTCTCCGTGGCGCAATTAGCTAGCGCGATCGGTTGTTAACAAAGAAGTTGGAGGTTCGAGCCCTCTCGGGAGTGGTGTGTTGCTTTTTTCTTTGCGCTTATAGCTTTTGTTCTGATGGTGGTGAGAGTGGAGCACGACTGTATCCGCGGCGCAATTGGCTAGCGCGATCGGCTGTTAACCGAAAGGTTCGAGGTTCAAGCGCTCCCAGGAGTGGTGTGTTTCTTTTTTCTTTGCGCTGATAGCTTTGAAGATATGTTCTGTTGGTGGTGAGAAAGGAACACGACTATCTCCGTGGCGCCATTGGCTAGCGCGATCGGCTGTTAACCAAAAGGCTGGAGGTTCGAGCACACCCAGGAGTGGTGTGTTGCTTTTTTTCTTTGGGCTGATAGCTTTGAAGATATGTTCTGATGGTGGTGAGAGTGGACCAGGACTGTCTCCATGGCACAATTGGCTAGCGCGATCGGCTGTTAAGCGAAAGGTTGGAGGTTCGAGCCCACCCGGTGGTGGTGCGGCGCTTTTTTTTTTGGGCTGATAGCTTTGAAGATATGTTCTGATGGTGGAGAGAGTGGAACAGGACTGCCTCCGTGGCGCAATTGGCTAGCGCGATCGGCTGTTAACCGAAAGGTTGGAGTTTCGAGCCCTCCCGGGAGTGGTGTGTCGCTTTTTTCTTTGCGCTGATAGCTTTGAAGATATGTTGTGATGGTGGTGAGAGTGGAGCACGACTGTCTCCGGTGCGCAATTGGCTGGCGCGATCGGCTGTTAACCGAAAGGTTGAGGTTCGAGCCCACCAGGTGGTGGTGTGGCGCTTTTTTTTCTTTGGGCTGATAGCTTTGAAGATATGTTCTGATGGTGGTGAGAGTGGAGCAGGACTGTCTCCGTGGCGCAATTGGCTAGCACGATCGGCTGTTAACCGAAAGGTTGGAGGTTCGAGCCCACCCGGTGGTGGTGCGGCGCTTCTTTTTCTTTGGGCTGATAGCTTTGAAGATAAGTTCTGATGGTGGAGAAAGTGGAGCAGGACTGTCTCCGTGGCGCAATCAGCTAGCGCGATCGGCTTTTAACCGAAAGGTTGGAGGTTCGAGCCCACCCGGTGGTGGTGCGGTGCTTTTCTTTCTTTGGGCTGATAGCTTTGAAGACATGTTCTGATGGTGGTGAGACCGGAGCGGGACTGTCTCCATGGCGGAATTGGCTAACGCGATCGGCTGTTAACCGAAAGGTTCGAGGTTCAAGCCCTCCCGGGAGTGGTGTGTTGCTTTTTTCTTTGCGCTGATAGCTTTAAAGATATGTTCTGTTGGTGGTAAGAGTGGAGCACGACTCTCTCCATGGCGCAATTGGCTAGCGCGATCGGCGTTTAACCAAAAGGTTGGAGATTCGAGCCCACCCGGTGGTGGTGCGGCGCTTTTTTTTCTTTGGGCTGATAGCTCTGCAGAAATGTTTTGACGGTGGTGAGAGTGGAGCATGACTGTCTCCGTGGCGCAATTGGCTAGCGCGATGGGCTGTTATCCGAAAGGTTGGAGGTTTGAGCCCACCCGATGGTGGTGCGGCGATTTTTTTTCTTTGGGCTGATAGCTCTGAAGAAATGTTCTGACGGTGGTGAGAGTAGAGCAGGACTGTCTCCGTGGCGCAATTGGCTAGCGCGATCGGTTGTTAACGGAAAAGTTGGAGGTTCGAGCCCTCTCGGGAGTGGTGTGTTGCTTTTTTTTTGCGCTTATAGCTTTTGTTCTGATGGTGGTGAGAGTGGAGCACGACTGTATCCGCGGCGCAATTGGCTAGCGCGATCGGCTGTTAACCGAAAGGTTCGAGGTTCAAGCGCTCCCGGGAGTGGTGTGTTGCTTTTTTCTTTGCGCTGATAGCTTTGAAGATATGTTCTGTTGGTGGTGAGAAATGACCACGACTATCTCCGTGGCGCCATTGGCTAGCGCGATCGGCTGTTAACCGAAAGGTTGGAGTTTTGAGCCCACCCGGTGGTAGTGCGGCCCTTTTTTCCTTTGGGCTGATAGCTCTGAAGAATTGTTCTGAAGGTGGTGAGAGTGGAGCAGGACTGTCTCCGTGGCGCAATTGGCTAGCGCAATCGGCTGTTAACCGAAAGGTTGGAGGTTCGACCTCTCCCGGGAGTGGTGTGTCGCTTTTTTCTTTGCGCTGATAGCTTTGAAGATATGTTCTGATGGTGGTGAGAGTGGAGCACGACTATCTCCGTGGCGCAATTGGCTAGCGCGATGGGCTGTTAACCGAAAGGTTGGGGGTTTGAGCGCACCCGATGGTGGTGCGGCGATTTTTTTTCTTTGGGCTTATAGCTCTGAAGAAATGCTCTGACGGTGGTGAGAGTGGAGCATGACTGTCTCCGTGGCGCAATTGGCTAGCGCGATTGGCTGTTAATTGAAAGGTTGGAGGTTCGAGCCCTCCCGGGAGTGCTGTGTTGCTTTTTTCTTTGCGCTGATAGCTTTGAAGTTATGTTCTGATGGTGGTGAGAGTGGAGCACGACTGTCTCCGTGGCGTAATTGGCTAGCGCGATGGGCTATTACCCGAAAGGTTGGAGGCTCGAGCCCACCCGGTGGTGGTGCGGCGCTTTTTTTCCTTTGGGCTGATAGCTCTGAAGAAATGTTCTGACGGTGGTGAGAGTGGAGAAAGACTGTCTCCGTGGCGAGATCGGCTAGCGCGATCGGCTGTTAACTGAAAGGTTGGAGGTTCGAGCCCTCCCGGGAGTGGTGTGTTGCTTTTTTTTTCTTTGGACTGATAGCTTTGAAGATATGTTCTGATGGTGGTGAGAGAGGAGCAGGACTGTCTCCGTGGCGCAATTGCCTAGCGCGATCAGCTGTTAACCGAAAGGTTGGAGGTTCAAGCCCACGGGGTGGTGGTGCGGTACTCTTTTTCTTTGGGCTGATAGCTTTGAAGATATGTTGTGATGGTGGTGAGAGTGGAGCACGACTGTCTCCGTGGCGCAATTGGCTAGTGCCATGGGCTGTTAACTGAAAGGTTGGAGGTTGGAGCCCACCCAGGAGTGGTGTGTTGCTTTTTTTCTTTTAGGCTGATAGCTTTGAAGATATGTTCTGATGGTGGTGAGAGTGGACCAGGACTGTCTCCATGGCACAATTGGCTAGCGCGATCGGCTGTTAAGCGAAAGGTTGGAGGTTCGAGCCCACCCGGTGGTGGTGCGGCGCTTTTTTTGGGCTGATAGCTTTGAAGATATGTTCTGATGGTGGAGAGAGTGGAACAGGACTGCCTCCGTGGCGCAATTGGCTAGCGCGATCGGCTGTTAACCGAAAGGTTGGAGTTTCGAGCCCTCCCGGGAGTGGTGTGTCGCTTTTCTCTTTGCGCTGATAGCTTTGAAGATATGTTCTGATGGTGGTGAGAGTGGAGCACGACTGTCTCCGGTGCGCAATTGGCTGGCGCGATCGGCTGTTAACCGAAAGGTTGAGGTTCGAGCCCACCAGGTGGTGGTGTGGCGCTTTTTTTTCTTTGGGCTGATAGCTTTGAAGATATGTTCTGATGGTGGTGAGAGTGGAGCAGGACTGTCTCCGTGGCGCAATTGGCTAGCGCGATCGGCTGTTAACCGAAAGGTTGGAGGTTCGAGCCCACCCGGTGGTGGTGCGGCGCTTCTTTTTCTTTGGGCTGATAGCTTTGAAGATAAGTTCTGATGGTGGAGAAAGTGGAGCAGGACTGTCTCCGTGGCGCAATCGGCTAGCGCGATCGGCTTTTAACCGAAAGGTTGGAGGTTCGAGCCCACCCGGTGGTGGTGCGGTGCTTTTCTTTCTTTGGGCTGATAGCTTTGAAGACATGTTCTGATGGTGGTGAGACCGGAGCGGGACTGTCTCCATGGCGGAATTGGCTAACGCGATCGGCTGTTAACCGAAAGGTTCGAGGTTCAAGCCCTCCCGGGAGTGGTGTGTTGCTTTTTTCTTTGCGCTGATAGCTTTAAAGATATGTTCTGTTGGTGGTAAGAGTGGAGCACGACTCTCTCCATGGCGCAATTGGCTAGCGCGATCGGCGTTTAACCAAAAGGTTGGAGATTCGAGCCCACCCGGTGGTGGTGCGGCGCTTTTTTTTCTTTGGGCTGATAGCTCTGCAGAAATGTTTTGACGGTGGTGAGAGTGGAGCATGACTGTCTCCGTGGCGCAATTGGCTAGCGCGATGGGCTGTTATCCAAAAGGTTGGAGGTTTGAGCCCACCCGATGGTGGTGCGGCGATTTTTTTTCTTTGGGCTGATAGCTCTGAAGAAATGTTCTGACGGTGGTGAGAGTAGAGCAGGACTGTCTCCGTGGCGCAATTGGCTAGCGCGATCGGTTGTTAACGGAAAAGTTGGAGGTTCGAGCCCTCTCGGGAGTGGTGTGTTGCTTTTTTTTGCGCTTAAAGCTTTTGTTCTGATGGTGGTGAGAGTGGAGCACGACTGTATCCGCGGCGCAATTGGCTAGCGCGATCGGCTGTTAACCGAAAGGTTCGAGGTTCAAGCGCTCCCGGGAGTGGTGTGTTGCTTTTTTCTTTGCGCTGATAGCTTTGAAGATATGTTCTGTTGGTGGTGAGAAAGGACCACGACTATCTCCGTGGCGCCATTGGCTAGCGCGATCGGCTGTTAACCGAAAGGTTGGAGTTTCGAGCCCACCCGGTGGTAGTGCGGCCCTTTTTTCCTTTGGGCTGATAGCTCTGAAGAATTGTTCTGAAGGTGGTGAGAGTGGAGCAGGACTGTTTCCGTGGCGCAATTGGCTAGCGCAATCGGCTGTTAACCGAAAGGTTGGAGGTTCGACCTCTCCCGGGAGTGGTGTGTCGCTTTTTTCTTTGCGCTGATAGCTTTGAAGATATGTTCTGATGGTGGTGAGAGTGGAGCACGACTATCTCCGTGGCGCAATTGGCTAGCGCGATGGGCTGTTAACCGAAAGGTTGGGGGTTTGAGCGCACCCGATGGTGGTGCGGCGATTTTTTTTCTTTGGGCTTATAGCTCTGAAGAAATGCTCTGACGGTGGTGAGAGTGGAGCATGACTGTCTCCGTGGCGCAATTGGCTAGCGCGATTGGCTGTTAATTGAAAGGTTGGAGGTTCGAGCCCTCCCGGGAGTGCTGTGTTGCTTTTTTCTTTGCGCTGATAGCTTTGAAGTTATGTTCTGATGGTGGTGAGAGTGGAGCACGACTGTCTCCGTGGCGTAATTGGCTAGCGCGATGGGCTATTACCCGAAAGGTTGGAGGCTCGAGCCCACCCGGTGGTGGTGCGGCGCTTTTTTTCCTTTGGGCTGATAGCTCTGAAGAAATGTTCTGACGGTGGTGAGAGTGGAGAAAGACTGTCTCCGTGGCGAGATCGGCTAGCGCGATCGGCTGTTAACTGAAAGGTTGGAGGTTCGAGCCCTCCCGGGAGTGGTGTGTTGCTTTTTTTTTCTTTGGACTGATAGCTTTGAAGATATGTTCTGATGGTGGTGAGAGAGGAGCAGGACTGTCTCCGTGGCGCAATTGCCTAGCGCGATCAGCTGTTAACCGAAAGGTTGGAGGTTCAAGCCCACGGGGTGGTGGTGCGGTACTCTTTTTCTTTGGGCTGATAGCTTTGAAGATATGTTGTGATGGTGGTGAGAGTGGAGCACGACTGTCTCCGTGGCGCAATTGGCTAGTGCCATGGGCTGTTAACTGAAAGGTTGGAGGTTGGAGCCCACCCAGGAGTGGTGTGTTGCTTTTTTTCTTTTAGGCTGATAGCTTTGAAGATATGTTCTGATGGTGGTGAGAGTGGACCAGGACTGTCTCCATGGCACAATTGGCTAGCGCGATCGGCTGTTAAGCGAAAGGTTGGAGGTTCGAGCCCACCCGGTGGTGGTGCGGCGCTTTTTTTGGGCTGATAGCTTTGAAGATATGTTCTGATGGTGGAGAGAGTGGAACAGGACTGCCTCCGTGGCGCAATTGGCTAGCGCGATCGGCTGTTAACCGAAAGGTTGGAGTTTCGAGCCCTCCCGGGAGTGGTGTGTCGCTTTTCTCTTTGCGCTGATAGCTTTGAAGATATGTTCTGATGGTGGTGAGAGTGGAGCACGACTGTCTCCGGTGCGCAATTGGCTGGCGCGATCGGCTGTTAACCGAAAGGTTGAGGTTCGAGCCCACCAGGTGGTGGTGTGGCGCTTTTTTTTCTTTGGGCTGATAGCTTTGAAGATATGTTCTGATGGTGGTGAGAGTGGAGCAGGACTGTCTCCGTGGCGCAATTGGCTAGCGCGATCGGCTGTTAACCGAAAGGTTGGAGGTTCGAGCCCACCCGGTGGTGGTGCGGCGCTTCTTTTTCTTTGGGCTGATAGCTTTGAAGATAAGTTCTGATGGTGGAGAAAGTGGAGCAGGACTGTCTCCGTGGCGCAATCGGCTAGCGCGATCGGCTTTTAACCGAAAGGTTGGAGGTTCGAGCCCACCCGGTGGTGGTGCGGTGCTTTTCTTTCTTTGGGCTGATAGCTTTGAAGACATGTTCTGATGGTGGTGAGACCGGAGCGGGACTGTCTCCATGGCGGAATTGGCTAACGCGATCGGCTGTTAACCGAAAGGTTCGAGGTTCAAGCCCTCCCGGGAGTGGTGTGTTGCTTTTTTCTTTGCGCTGATAGCTTTAAAGATATGTTCTGTTGGTGGTAAGAGTGGAGCACGACTCTCTCCATGGCGCAATTGGCTAGCGCGATCGGCGTTTAACCAAAAGGTTGGAGATTCGAGCCCACCCGGTGGTGGTGCGGCGCTTTTTTTTCTTTGGGCTGATAGCTCTGCAGAAATGTTTTGACGGTGGTGAGAGTGGAGCATGACTGTCTCCGTGGCGCAATTGGCTAGCGCGATGGGCTGTTATCCAAAAGGTTGGAGGTTTGAGCCCACCCGATGGTGGTGCGGCGATTTTTTTTCTTTGGGCTGATAGCTCTGAAGAAATGTTCTGACGGTGGTGAGAGTAGAGCAGGACTGTCTCCGTGGCGCAATTGGCTAGCGCGATCGGTTGTTAACGGAAAAGTTGGAGGTTCGAGCCCTCTCGGGAGTGGTGTGTTGCTTTTTTTTGCGCTTAAAGCTTTTGTTCTGATGGTGGTGAGAGTGGAGCACGACTGTATCCGCGGCGCAATTGGCTAGCGCGATCGGCTGTTAACCGAAAGGTTCGAGGTTCAAGCGCTCCCGGGAGTGGTGTGTTGCTTTTTTCTTTGCGCTGATAGCTTTGAAGATATGTTCTGTTGGTGGTGAGAAAGGACCACGACTATCTCCGTGGCGCCATTGGCTAGCGCGATCGGCTGTTAACCGAAAGGTTGGAGTTTCGAGCCCACCCGGTGGTAGTGCGGCCCTTTTTTCCTTTGGGCTGATAGCTCTGAAGAATTGTTCTGAAGGTGGTGAGAGTGGAGCAGGACTGTTTCCGTGGCGCAATTGGCTAGCGCAATCGGCTGTTAACCGAAAGGTTGGAGGTTCGACCTCTCCCGGGAGTGGTGTGTCGCTTTTTTCTTTGCGCTGATAGCTTTGAAGATATGTTCTGATGGTGGTGAGAGTGGAGCACGACTATCTCCGTGGCGCAATTGGCTAGCGCGATGGGCTGTTAACCGAAAGGTTGGGGGTTTGAGCGCACCCGATGGTGGTGCGGCGATTTTTTTTCTTTGGGCTTATAGCTCTGACGAAATGCTCTGACGGTGGTGAGAGTGGAGCATGACTGTCTCCGTGGCGCAATTGGCTAGCGCGATTGGCTGTTAATTGAAAGGTTGGAGGTTCGAGCCCTCCCGGGAGTGCTGTGTTGCTTTTTCTTTGCGCTGATAGCTTTGAAGTTATGTTCTGATGGTGGTGAGAGTGGAGCACGACTGTCTCCGTGGCGTAATTGGCTAGCGCGATGGGCTATTACCCGAAAGGTTGGAGGCTCGAGCCCACCCGGTGGTGGTGCGGCGCTTTTTTTCCTTTGGGCTGATAGCTCTGAAGAAATGTTCTGACGGTGGTGAGAGTGGAGAAAGACTGTCTCCGTGGCGAGATCGGCTAGCGCGATCGGCTGTTAACTGAAAGGTTGGAGGTTCGAGCCCTCCCGGGAGTGGTGTGTTGCTTTTTTTTTCTTTGGACTGATAGCTTTGAAGATATGTTCTGATGGTGGTGAGAGAGGAGCAGGACTGTCTCCGTGGCGCAATTGCCTAGCGCGATCAGCTGTTAACCGAAAGGTTGGAGGTTCAAGCCCACGGGGTGGTGGTGCGGTACTCTTTTTCTTTGGGCTGATAGCTTTGAAGATATGTTGTGATGGTGGTGAGAGTGGAGCACGACTGTCTCCGTGGCGCAATTGGCTAGTGCCATGGGCTGTTAACTGAAAGGTTGGAGGTTCGAGCCCACCCAGGAGTGGTGTGTTGCTTTTTTTCTTTGGGCTGATAGCTTTGAAGATATGTTCTGATGGTGGTGAGAGTGGACCAGGACTGTCTCCATGGCACAATTGGCTAGCGCGATCGGCTGTTAAGCGAAAGGTTGGAGGTTCGAGCCCACCCGGTGGTGGTGCGGCGCTTTTTTTTGGGCTGATAGCTTTGAAGATATGTTCTGATGGTGGAGAGAGTGGAACAGGACTGCCTCCGTGGCGCAATTGGCTAGCGCGATCGGCTGTTAACCGAAAGGTTGGAGTTTCGAGCCCTCCCCGGAGTGGTGTGTCGCTTTTTTCTTTGCGCTGATAGCTTTGAAGATATGTTCTGATGGTGGTGAGAGTGGAGCACGACTGTCTCCGGTGCGCAATTGGCTGGCGCGATCGGCTGTTAACCGAAAGGTTGAGGTTCGAGCCCACCAGGTGGTGGTGTGGCGCTTTTTTTTCTTTGGGCTGATAGCTTTGAAGATATGTTCTGATGGTGGTGAGAGTGGAGCAGGACTGTCTCCGTGGCGCAATTGGCTAGCGCGATCGGCTGTTAACCGAAAGGTTGGAGGTTCGAGCCCACCCGGTGGTGGTGCGGCGCTTCTTTTTCTTTGGGCTGATAGCTTTGAAGATAAGTTCTGATGGTGGAGAAAGTGGAGCAGGACTGTCTCCGTGGCGCGATCGGCTAGCGCGATCGGCTTTTAACCGAAAGGTTGGAGGTTCGAGCCCACCCGGTGGTGGTGCGGTGCTTTTCTTTCTTTGGGCTGATAGCTTTGAAGACATGTTCTGATGGTGGTGAGACCGGAGCGGGACTGTCTCCATGGCGGAATTGGCTAACGCGATCGGCTGTTAACCGAAAGGTTCGAGGTTCAAGCCCTCCCGGGAGTGGTGTGTTGCTTTTTTCTTTGCGCTGATAGCTTTAAAGATATGTTCTGTTGGTGGTAAGAGTGGAGCACGACTCTCTCCATGGCGCAATTGGCTAGCGCGATCGGCGTTTAACCAAAAGGTTGGAGATTCGAGCCCACCCGGTGGTGGTGCGGCGCTTTTTTTTCTTTGGGCTGATAGCTCTGCAGAAATGTTTTGACGGTGGTGAGAGTGGAGCATGACTGTCTCCGTGGCGCAATTGGCTAGCGCGATGGGCTGTTATCCAAAAGGTTGGAGGTTTGAGCCCACCCGATGGTGGTGCGGCGATTTTTTTTCTTTGGGCTGATAGCTCTGAAGAAATGTTCTGACGGTGGTGAGAGTAGAGCAGGACTGTCTCCGTGGCGCAATTGGCTAGCGCGATCGGTTGTTAACGGAAAAGTTGGAGGTTCGAGCCCTCTCGGGAGTGGTGTGTTGCTTTTTTTTGCGCTTATAGCTTTTGTTCTGATGGTGGTGAGAGTGGAGCACGACTGTAACCGCGGCGCAATTGGCTAGCGCGATCGGCTGTTAACCGAAAGGTTCGAGGTTCAAGCGCTCCCGGGAGTGGTGTGTTGCTTTTTTCTTTGCGCTGATAGCTTTGAAGATATGTTCTGTTGGTGGTGAGAAAGGACCACGACTATCTCCGTGGCGCCATTGGCTAGCGCGATCGGCTGTTAACCGAAAGGTTGGAGTTTCGAGCCCACCCGGTGGTAGTGCGCCCCTTTTTTTTCCTTTGGGCTGATAGCTCTGAAGAATTGTTCTGAAGGTGGTGAGAGTGGAGCAGGACTGTTTCCGTGGCGCAATTGGCTAGCGCAATCGGCTGTTAACCGAAAGGTTGGAGGTTCGACCTCTCCCGGGAGTGGTGTGTCGCTTTTTTCTTTGCGCTGATAGCTTTGAAGATATGTTCTGATGGTGGTGAGAGTGGAGCACGACTATCTCCGTGGCGCAATTGGCTAGCGCGATGGGCTGTTAACCGAAAGGTTGGGGGTTTGAGCGCACCCGATGGTGGTGCGGCGATTTTTTTTCTTTGGGCTTATAGCTCTGAAGAAATGCTCTGACGGTGGTGAGAGTGGAGCATGACTGTCTCCGTGGCGCATTTGGCTAGCGCGATTGGCTGTTAATTGAAAGGTTGGAGGTTCGAGCTCTCCCGGGAGTGCTGTGTTGCTTTTTTCTTTGCGCTGATAGCTTTGAAGTTATGTTCTGATGGTGGTGAGAGTGGAGCACGACTGTCTCCGTGGCGTAATTGGCTAGCGCGATGGGCTATTACCCGAAAGGTTGGAGGCTCGAGCCCACCCGGTGGTGGTGCGGCGCTTTTTTTCCTTTGGGCTGATAGCTCTGAAGAAATGTTCTGACGGTGGTGAGAGTGGAGAAAGACTGTCTCCGTGGCGAGATCGGCTAGCGCGATCGGCTGTTAACTGAAAGGTTGGAGGTTCGAGCCCTCCCGGGAGTGGTGTGTTGCTTTTTTTTTCTTTGGACTGATAGCTTTGAAGATATGTTCTGATGGTGGTGAGAGAGGAGCAGGACTGTCTCCGTGGCGCAATTGCCTAGCGCGATCAGCTGTTAACCGAAAGGTTGGAGGTTCAAGCCCACGGGGTGGTGGTGCGGTACTCTTTTTCTTTGGGCTGATAGCTTTGAAGATATGTTGTGATGGTGGTGAGAGTGGAGCACGACTGTCTCCGTGGCGCAATTGGCTAGTGCCATGGGCTGTTAACTGAAAGGTTGGAGGTTCGAGCCCACCCAGGAGTGGTGTGTTGCTTTTTTTCTGTGGGCTGATAGCTTTGAAGATATGTTCTGATGGTGGTGAGAGTGGACCAGGACTGTCTCCATGGCACAATTGGCTAGCGCGATCGGCTGTTAAGCGAAAGGTTGGAGGTTCGAGCCCACCCGGTGGTGGTGCGGCGCTTTTTTTTGGGCTGATAGCTTTGAAGATGTGTTCTGATGGTGGAGAGAGTGGAACAGGACTGCCTCCGTGGCGCAATTGGCTAGCGCGATCGGCTGTTAACCGAAAGGTTGGAGTTTCGAGCCCTCCCGGGAGTGGTGTGTCGCTTTTTTCTTTGCGCTGATAGCTTTGAAGATATGTTCTGATGGTGGTGAGAGTGGAGCACGACTGTCTCCGGTGCGCAATTGGCTGGCTCGATCGGCTGTTAACCGAAAGGTTGAGGTTCGAGCCCACCAGGTGGTGGTGTGGCGCTTTTTTTTCTTTGGGCTGATAGCTTTGAAGATATGTTCTGATGGTGGTGAGAGTGGAGCAGGACTGTCTCCGTGGCGCAATTGGCTAGCGCGATCGGCTGTTAACCGAAAGGTTGGAGGTTCGAGCCCACCCGGTGGTGGTGCGGCGCTTCTTTTTCTTTCGGCTGATAGCTTTGAAGATAAGTTCTGATGGTGGAGAAAGTGGAGCAGGACTGTCTCCGTGGCGCAATCGGCTAGCGCGATCGGCTTTTAACCGAAAGGTTGGAGGTTCGAGCCCACCCGGTGGTGGTGCGGTGCTTTTCTTTCTTTGGGCTGATAGCTTTGAAGACATGTTCTGATGGTGGTGAGACCGGAGCGGGACTGTCTCCATGGCGGAATTGGCTAACGCGATCGGCTGTTAACCGAAAGGTTCGAGGTTCAAGCCCTCCCGGGAGTGGTGTGTTGCTTTTTTCTTTGCGCTGGTAGCTTTAAAGATATGTTCTGTTGGTGGTAAGAGTGGAGCACGACTCTCTCCGTGGCGCAATTGGCTAGCGCGATCGGCGTTTAACCAAAAGGTTGGAGATTCGAGCCCACCCGGTGGTGGTGCGGCGCTTTTTTTTCTTTGGGCTGATAGCTCTGCAGAAATGTTTTGACGGTGGTGAGAGTGGAGCATGACTGTCTCCGTGGCGCAATTGGCTAGCGCGATGGGCTGTTATCCGAAAGGTTGGAGGTTTGAGCCCACCCGATGGTGGTGCGGCGATTTTTTTTCTTTGGGCTGATAGCTCTGAAGAAATGTTCGGACGGTGGTGACAGTAGAGCAGGACTGTCTCCGTGGCGCAATTGGCTAGCGCGATCGGTTGTTAACGGAAAAGTTGGAGGTTCGAGCCCTCTCGGGAGTGGTGTGTTGCTTTTTTTTGCGCTTATAGCTTTTGTTCTGATGGTGGTGAGAGTGGAGCACGACTGTATCCGCGGCGCAATTGGCTAGCGCGATCGGCTGTTAACCGAAAGGTTCGAGGTTCAAGCGCTCCCGGGAGTGGTGTGTTGCTTTTTTCTTTGCGCTGATAGCTTTGAAGATATGTTCTGTTGGTGGTGAGAAAGGACCACGACTATCTCCGTGGCGCCATTGGCTAGCGCGATCGGCTGTTAACCGAAAGGTTGGAGTTTCGAGCCCACCCGGTGGTAGTGCGGCCCTTTTTTCCTTTGGGCTGATAGCTCTGAAGAATTGTTCTGAAGGTGGTGAGAGTGGAGCAGGACTGTCTCCGTGGCGCAATTGGCTAGCGCAATCGGCTGTTAACCGAAAGGTTGGAGGTTCGACCTCTCCCGGGAGTGGTGTGTCGCTTTTTTCTTTGCGCTGATAGCTTTGAAGATATGTTCTGATGGTGGTGAGAGTGGAGCACGACTATCTCCGTGGCGCAATTGGCTGGCGCGATCGGCTGTTAACCGAAAGGTTGAGGTTCGAGCCCACCAGGTGGTGGTGTGGCGCTTTTTTTTCTTTGGGCTGATAGCTTTGAAGATATGTTCTGATGGTGGTGAGAGTGGAGCAGGACTGTCTCCGTGGCGCAATTGGCTAGCGCGATCGGCTGTTAACCGAAACGTTGAATGTTCGAGCCCACCCGGTGGTGGTGCGGCGCTTCTTTTTCTTTGGGCTGATAGCTTTGAAGATATGTTCTGATGGTGGAGAAAGTGGAGCAGGACTGTCTCCGTGGCGCAATCGGCTAGCGCGATTGGCTTTTAACCGAAAGGTTGGAGGTTCGAGCCCACCCTGTGGTGGTGCGGTGCTTTTTTTTCTTTGGGCTGATACCTTTGAAGACATGTTCTGATGGTGGTGAGAGCGGAGCGGGACTGTCTCCGTGGCGGAATTGGCTAGCGCGATCGGCTGTTAACCGAAAGGTTGGAGGTTCGAGCTCTCCCGGGAGTGGTGTGTTGCTTTTTCTTTGCGCTGATAGGTTTGAACATATCTTCTGATGGTGGTGAGAGTGGAGCGGGACTGTCTCCGTGGCGCAATTGGCTGGCGCGATCGGCTGTTATCCGAAAGGTTGGAGGTTCGAGCCCTCTCGGGAGTGGTGTGTTGCTTTTTTCTTTGTGCTGATAGCTTTTGTTCTGATGGTGGTGAGAGTGGAGTGGGACTGTCTCCGTGGCGCAATTGGCTAGCGCGATCGGTTGTTAACGGAAAAGTTGGAGGTTCGAGCCCTCTCGGGAGTGGTGTGTTGCTTTTTTCTTTGCACTTATAGCTTTTGTTCTGATGTTGGTGAGAGTGGAGCACGACTGTATCCGCGGCGCAATTGGCTAGCGCAATCGGCTGTTAACCGAAAGGTTCGAGGTTCAAGCGCTCCCGGGAGTGGTGTGTTGCTTTTTTCTTTGCGCTGATAGCTTTGAAGATATGTTCTGTTGGTGGTGAGAAAGGAACACGACTATCTCCGTGGCGCCATTGGCTAGCGCGATCGGCTGTTAACCGAAAGGTTGCAGGTTCGAGCCCACCCGGTGGTAGTGCGGCGCTTTTTTCCTTTGGGCTGTTAGCTCTGAAGAATTGTTCTGACGGTGGTGAGAGTGGAGCAGGACTGTCTCCGTGGCGCATTGGCTAGCGCGATGGGCTATTAACCGAAAGGTTGGAGGTTCGAGCCCACCCGGTGGTGGTGCGGCGCTTTTTTTTCTTTGGGCTGATAGCTCTGAAGAAATGTTCTGACGGTGGTGAGAGTGGAGAATGACTATCTCCGTGGCGCAATTGGCTAGCGCGATGGGCTGTTAACCGAAAGGTTGGAGGTTCGAGCCCACCCGATGGTGGTGCGGCGATTTTATTTCTTTGGGCTGATACCTCTGAAGAAATGTTCTGACGGTGGTCAGAGTTGAGAATGACTGTCTCCGTGGCGCAATTGGCTAGCGCAATCGGCTGTTAACCGAAAGGTTGGAGGTTGGAGCCCTCCCGGGAGTGGTGTGTTGCTTTTTTCTTTGCGCTGATAGCTTTGAAGTTATGTTCTGATGGTGGTGAGAGTGGAGCACGACTGTCTCCGTGGCGTAATTGGCTAGCGCGATGGGCTATTACCCGAAAGGTTGGAGGCTCGAGCCCACCCGGTGGTGGTGCGGCGCTTTTTTTCCTTTGGGCTGATAGCTTTGAAGATATGTTGTGATGGTGGTGAGAGTGGAGCACGACTGTCTCCGAGGCGCAATTGGCTAGTGCCATGGGCTGTTAACTGAAAGGTTGGAGGTTCGGGCCCACCCAGGAGTGGTGTGTTGCTTTTTTTCTTTGGGCTAATAGCTTTGAAGATATGTTCTGATGGTGGTGAGAGTGGACCAGGACTGTCTCCATGGCACAATTGGCTAGCGCGATCGGCTGTTAAGCGAAAGGTTGGAGGTTCGAGCCAACCCGGTGGTGGTGCGGCGCTTTTTTTTGGGCTGATAGCTTTGAAGATATGTTCTGATGGTGGAGAGAGTGGAACAGGACTGCCTCCGTGGCGCAATTGGCTAGCGCGATCGGCTGTTAACCGAAAGGTAGGAGTTTCGAGCCCTCCCTGGAGTGGTGTGTCGCTTTTTTCTTTGCGCTGATAGCTTTGAAGATATGTTCTGATGGTGGTGAGAGTGGAGCACGACTGTCTCCGGTGCGCAATTGGCTGGCGCGATCGGCTGTTAACCGAAAGGTTGAGGTTCGAGCCCACCAGGTGGTGGTGTGGCGCTTTTTTTTCTTTGGGCTGATAGCTTTGAAGATATGTTCTGATGGTGGTGAGAGTGGAGCAGGACTGTCTCCGTGGCGCAATTGGCTAGCGCGATCGGCTGTTAACCGAAAGGTTGGAGGTTCGAGCCCTCCCGGGAGTGGTGTGTCGCTTTTTTCTTTGCGCTGATAGCTTTGAAGATATGTTCTGATGGTGGTGAGAGTGGAGCACGACTGTCTCCGGTGCGCAATTGGCTGGCGCGATCGGCTGTTAACCGAAAGGTTGAGGTTCGAGCCCACCAGGTGGTGGTGTGGCGCTTTTTTTCCTTTGGGCTGATAGCTTTGAAGATATGTTGTGATGGTGGTGAGAGTGGAGCACGACTGTCTCCGTGGCGCAATTGGCTAGTGCCATGGGCTGTTAACTGAAAGGTTGGAGGTTCGGGCCCACCCAGGAGTGGTGTGTTGCTTTTTTTCTGTGGGCTGATAGCTTTGAAGATATGTTCTGATGGTGGTGAGAGTGGACCAGGACTGTCTCCATGGCACAATTGGCTAGCGCGATCGGCTGTTAAGCGAAAGGTTGGAGGTTCGAGCCCACCCGGTGGTGGTGCGGCGCTTTTTTTTGGGCTGATAGCTTTGAAGATGTGTTCTGATGGTGGAGAGAGTGGAACAGGACTGCCTCCGTGGCGCAATTGGCTAGCGCGATCGGCTGTTAACCGAAAGGTTGGAGTTTCGAGCCCTCCCGGGAGTGGTGTGTCGCTTTTTTCTTTGCGCTGATAGCTTTGAAGATATGTTCTGATGGTGGTGAGAGTGGAGCACGACTGTCTCCGGTGCGCAATTGGCTGGCGCGATCGGCTGTTAACCGAAAGGTTGAGGTTCGAGCCCACCAGGTGGTGGTGTGGCGCTTTTTTTTCTTTGGGCTGATAGCTTTGAAGATATGTTCTGATGGTGGTGAGAGTGGAGCAGGACTGTCTCCGTGGCGCAATTGGCTAGCGCGATCGGCTGTTAACCGAAAGGTTGGAGGTTCGAGCCCACCCGGTGGTGGTGCGGCGCTTCTTTTTCTTTGGGCTGATAGCTTTGAAGATAAGTTCTGATGGTGGAGAAAGTGGAGCAGGACTGTCTCCGTGGCGCAATCGGCTAGCGCGATCGGCTTTTAACCGAAAGGTTGGAGGTTCGAGCCCACCCGGTGGTGGTGCGGTGCTTTTCTTTCTTTGGGCTGATAGCTTTGAAGACATGTTCTGATGGTGGTGAGACCGGAGCGGGACTGTCTCCATGGCGGAATTGGCTAACGCGATCGGCTGTTAACCGAAAGGTTCGAGGTTCAAGCCCTCCCGGGAGTGGTGTGTTGCTTTTTTCTTTGCGCTGGTAGCTTTAAAGATATGTTCTGTTGGTGGTAAGAGTGGAGCACGACTCTCTCCGTGGCGCAATTGGCTAGCGCGATCGGCGTTTAACCAAAAGGTTGGAGATTCGAGCCCACCCGGTGGTGGTGCGGCGCTTTTTTTTCTTTGGGCTGATAGCTCTGCAGAAATGTTTTGACGGTGGTGAGAGTGGAGCATGACTGTCTCCGTGGCGCAATTGGCTAGCGCGATGGGCTGTTATCCGAAAGGTTGGAGGTTTGAGCCCACCCGATGGTGGTGCGGCGATATTTTTCTTTGGGCTGATAGCTCTGAAGAAATGTTCGGACGGTGGTGACAGTAGAGCAGGACTGTCTCCGTGGCGCAATTGGCTAGCGCGATCGGTTGTTAACGGAAAAGTTGGAGGTTCGAGCCCTCTCGGGAGTGGTGTGTTGCTTTTTTTTGCGCTTATAGCTTTTGTTCTGATGGTGGTGAGAGTGGAGCACGACTGTATCCGCGGCGCAATTGGCTAGCGCGATCGGCTGTTAACCGAAAGGTTCGAGGTTCAAGCGCTCCCGGGAGTGGTGTGTTGCTTTTTTCTTTGCGCTGATAGCTTTGAAGATATGTTCTGTTGGTGGTGAGAAAGGACCACGACTATCTCCGTGGCGCCATTGGCTAGCGCGATCGGCTGTTAACCGAAAGGTTGGAGTTTCGAGCCCACCCGGTGGTAGTGCGGCCCTTTTTTCCTTTGGGCTGATAGCTCTGAAGAATTGTTCTGAAGGTGGTGAGAGTGGAGCAGGACTGTCTCCGTGGCGCAATTGGCTAGCGCAATCGGCTGTTAACCGAAAGGTTGGAGGTTCGACCTCTCCCGGGAGTGGTGTGTCGCTTTTTTCTTTGCGCTGATAGCTTTGAAGATATGTTCTGATGGTGGTGAGAGTGGAGCACGACTATCTCACTATCTCCGTGGCGCAATTGGCTGGCGCGATCGGCTGTTAACCGAAAGGTTGAGGTTCGAGCCCAACAGGTGGTGGTGTGGCGCTTTTTTTTCTTTGGGCTGATAGCTTTGAAGATATGTTCTGATGGTGGTGAGAGTGGAGCAGGACTGTCTCCGTGGCGCAATTGGCTAGCGCGATCGGCTGTTAACCGAAACGTTGAATGTTCGAGCCCACCCGGTGGTGGTGCGGCGCTTCTTTTTCTTTGGGCTGATAGCTTTGAAGATATGTTCTGATGGTGGAGAAAGTGGAGCAGGACTGTCTCCGTGGCGCAATCGGCTAGCGCGATTGGCTTTTAACCGAAAGGTTGGAGGTTCGAGCCCACCCTGTGGTGGTGCGGTGCTTTTTTTTCTTTGGGCTGATACCTTTGAAGACATGTTCTGATGGTGGTGAGAGCGGAGCGGGACTGTCTCCGTGGCGGAATTGGCTAGCGCGATCGGCTGTTAACCGAAAGGTTGGAGGTTCGAGCTCTCCCGGGAGTGGTGTGTTGCTTTTTCTTTGCGCTGATAGGTTTGAACATATCTTCTGATGGTGGTGAGAGTGGAGCGGGACTGTCTCCGTGGCGCAATTGGCTGGCGCGATCGGCTGTTATCCGAAAGGTTGGAGGTTCGAGCCCTCTCGGGAGTGGTGTGTTGCTTTTTTCTTTGTGCTGATAGCTTTTGTTCTGATGGTGGTGATAGTAGAGCACGACTGTCTCCGTGGCGCAATTGGCTAGCGCGATCGGCTGTTAACCGAAAGGTTCGAGGTTCAAGCGCTCTCGGGAGTGGTGTGTTGCTTTTTTCTTTGCGCTGATAGCTTTAAAGATATGTTCTGACGGTGGTGAGAGTGGAGCGGGACTGTCTCCGTGGCGCAATTGGCTAGCGCGATCGGCTGTTAACCGAAAGGTTGGAGGCTCGAGCCCACCCGGTGGTGGTGCGGCGCTTTTTTTTCTTTCGGCTGATAGCTTTGAAGATATGTTCTGATGGTGGTGAGAGTGGAGCGGGACTGTCTCCGTGGCGCAATTGGCTAGCGCGATCGGTTGTTAACGGAAAAGTTGGAGGTTCGAGCCCTCTCGGGAGTGGTGTGTTGCTTTTTTCTTTGCGCTTATAGCTTTTGTTCTGATGTTGGTGAGAGTGGAGCACGACTGTATCCGCGGCGCAATTGGCTAGCGCAATCGGCTGTTAACCGAAAGGTTCGAGGTTCAAGCGCTCCCGGGAGTGGTGTGTTGCTTTTTTCTTTGCGCTGATAGCTTTGAAGATATGTTCTGTTGGTGGTGAGAAAGGAACACGACTATCTCCGTGGCGCCATTGGCTAGCGCGATCGGCTGTTAACCGAAAGGTTGGAGGTTCGAGCCCACCCGGTGGTAGTGCGGCGCTTTTTTCCTTTGGGCTGTTAGCTCTGAAGAATTGTTCTGACGGTGGTGAGAGTGGAGCACGACTGTCTCCGTGGCGTAATTGGCTAACGCGATGGGCTATTAACCGTAAGGTTGGAGGCTCGAGCCCACCCGGTGGTGGTGCGGCGCTTTTTTTCCTTTGGGCTGATAGTTCTGAAGAAATGTTCTGACGGTGGTGCGAGTGGAGAAAGACTGTCTCCGTGGCGCAATTGGCTAGCGCTATCGGCTGTTAACTGAAAAGTTGGAGGTTCGAGCCCTCCCGGGAGTGGTGTGTGGGTTTTTTTTCTTTGGGCTGATAGCTTTGAAGATATGTTCTGATGGTGGTGAGAGTGGAGCAGGACTGTCTCCATGGCGCAATCGGCTAGTGCTATCGGCTGTTAACCGAAAGGTTCGAGCCCACGCGTTGGTGGTGCGGTGCTTTTTTTCTTTGGGCTTATAGCTTTGAAGATATGTTCTGATGGTGGTGAGAGCGGAGCAGGACTGTCTCCGTGGCGGATGTGGCTAGCGCGATCGGCTGTTAACCGAAAGGTTGGAGGTTCGAGCCCACCCGGAAGTGCTGTGTTGCTTTTTTCTTTGCGCTGATAGCTTTGAACATATGTTCTGGTGGTGGTGAGAGTGGAGCGGGACTGTCTCCGTGGCGCAATTGGCTAGCGCGATGGGCTATTAACCGAAAGGTCGGAGGTTCGAGCCCTCCCGGTGGTGGTGCGGCGCTTTTTTTTCTTTGGGCTGATAGCTCTGAAGAAATGTTCTGATGGTGGTGAGAGTGCAGCAGGAATGTCTCCGTGGCGCAATTGGCTAGCGCGATCGGTTGTTAACGGAGAAGTTGGAGGTTCGAGCCCTCTCGGGAGTGGTGTGTTGCTTTTTTCTTTGCGCTTATAGCTTTTGTTCTGATGGTGGTGAGAGTGGAGCACGACTGTATCCGCGGCGCAATTGGCTAGCGCGATCGGCTGTTAACCGAAAGGTTCGAGGTTCAAGCGCTCCCAGGAGTGGTGTGTTTCTTTTTTCTTTGCGCTGATAGCTTTGAAGATATGTTCTGTTGGTGGTGAGAAAGGAACACGACTATCTCCGTGGCGCCATTGGCTAGCGCGATCGGCTGTTAACCAAAAGGCTGGAGGTTCGAGCCCACCCGGAGGTGGTGCGGTTCTTTTTTCCTTTGGGCTGATAGCTCTGAAGAAATGTTCTGATGGAGGTGAGAGTGGAGCAGGACTGTCTCCGTGGCGCAATTGGCTAGCGCAATCGGCTGTTAACTGAAAGGTTTGAGGTTCGACCTCTCCCGGGAGTGGTGTGCTGCTTTTTTCTTTGCACTGATAGCTTTGAAGATATGTTCTTCAAAGCTATCATTACATTATTTACACATCGAATCAGTTTTAGGCAAGCTATCTCGTGTGGTTGGTATGATGGCGCGTCACAGATTGATATTACCTTTTAAAATAAAGCTTCTTGTTTACAATGCGCTCTTTTTTTCTTCCTTGTATTATTGTTTTTTGGTATGGGGTACGACGACATATACAAATCTTGAAAGACTTCATGTACTGCAGAAAAAATTTCTACGGGCGCTTTTCAATGTACCCTACAATTCCCATACTTCAGATTTATTCTTGAAGGGAAATGTCATCCGCGTGTTTACCCTATACAATTACAAGTTAAGTATAGCGTTCAAACGAGAGATAAAAGAAAACCTAAAGTTTTTCCACGAGTTATCTCATCTTGCCAAAAACACCCATTCATACGGCACTCGTTACATAGAACAGTGGAAGGTGGTCACTGCGCGGACAAGCTATTCTATGCAGAAGCTATCATACACGCTGCCAACCCTTTTAAATTCATTTCATAAATTACACATTGAATTGAAAATAACTTCTGCACGAACACTGCGCGAGCATTTCATCAATTCATGCTAACATAGTAAATAGTGTAAAATATTGCTTTTTTTCATTCTTCCTTACTGATGTGTTTTTTTAGACATATCTGTATTCCGAATATGTGTTTCTTGTGATTTTTTTTTTCTCTTTATGTGAATGTTTGCCATCGCTGCCTGCACTGTAGGGGTGGCTGCGGGCCTCTGTCAAGTTGCTTGTGCTTTCAAGCAACTTTTACCCGCAGTCTCCTCCATCGCTGATGGAAATAAAAATTATTATTATTATTATTATTATGGTGGTGGGAGTGGAGCACGACTGTCTCCGTGGCGCAATTGGCTAGCGTGATCGGCTGTTAACCGAAAGGTTGGAGGTTCGAGCCCTCCCGGGAATGGTGTGTTGCTTTTTTTCTTTGCGCTGATAGCTTTGAAGATATGTTCTGATGGTGGTGAGAGTGGAGCACGACTGTCTCCGTGGCGTAATTGGCTAGCGCGATGGGCTATTAACCGAAAGGTTGGAGGTTCGAGCCCACCCGGTGGTAGTGCGGCGCTTTTTTTTCTTTGGGCTGATAGCTCTGAAGAAATGTTCTGACGGTGGTGAGAGTGGAGCATGACTGTCTCCGTGGCGCAATTGGCTAGCGCGATGGGCTGTTAACCGAAAGGTTGGAGGTTTGAGCGCACCCGATGGTGGTGCGGCGATTTTTTTTCTTTGGGCAGATAGCTCTGAAGAAATGCTCTGACGGTGGTGAGAGTGGAGCATGACTGTCTCCG